>NW_017731351.1:2044729-2059287 GCF_001890085.2 Hipposideros armiger
TGTTGTGGTGACCCCCAACCATAAAATTATTTTCGTTGCTACTCTATAACTGTAATTTTGCTACTGTTATGAATCGTAATGTAAATATCTTTTCATTTTCCGATGGTCTTAGGTGACCCCTGTGAAAGGGTCGTTCGACCCCCAAAGGGGTCGCGACCCACAGGCTGAGAGCCGCTGCTCTAGAGGGAGAGAAAGGAAATTTCAAGACCTTCCTTGAGACTTTTTTCCATAGAGTAGGAATGGGGAAAGGAGATACTAATACTTTTTAATTTTTTTTAAAATAACTCATCATTTCTACTATGACTATGCATACTCCTAAAATGTGTCTATTGCACCATGCTATGTTCAGGTTTACATGTCTATTCAAGTCTCTTAGTTTGCTTGATTACATCACGAGGAAGAAACATAAAGTTCAAAAAAGTTCAGGTGTTATGTAGATAAACCCTCACCCAACAAAAAAGTTTCTTTGGGTTAAATAACTGCACAAAAAACATGGCACCCAAATTTAAAGCCAAGCCTCCAGCGCTTTCTTATCCTTCTCCTTTACCTTGTCCCAATTGTCTCCTTCAGAGGAATCCATGGAAATGATTAGCATTTAGCCCATCAATCGTTTAAGTGTAAATGAGGACGTCAGTACTTTCTATAGCATTTAAGTACCAAATAATGAATGCTTCTGGTATGTTTCCAGTTAAAAAGCCAAGTTCTCATTGCCCCCAAAATGTACTGTACTAATTAAACAATTGCCCAAAAACAATTTAATCAATTCATCTTATTTATCTATAGTCTGAGAAAGTAAATATACTTCTATTTTTTTTTTAACTTGGTTAAGGAAAGTCATCCTCAAGGGTGTCCTTTTTTCTCCCATCTTAAAAGAAAACTTTACTTCAAAAATCCCGTAAAAGGTAGCTTTTCATTTTACATGAAAAACACTGGACCTTTAAATTTAAATATTCTTCATTGAGGTTACTCCAAAACAAAATTTCTTATAGTACTCAACCAACTTGTGAAATATTTTGGTCTTATATGAGCTTTCACTGATTCAGGAAACAGCACTTTGACAAACAAGTTTAGCATTGAAACCAACAGTTGCAATTCCATAGAAAGTTTTCTCTTTTTCATTTTAATAACATTTCTGCACAGATTCCAAAACGATAGGGTCCCTGTTATTCTGGGTACAATGTTCATTACTCATGTCTGCTGGGGCATTATTGGATGTATACTTTGGAATAAAGAGGGCTTTTACAATGTCTAATACGATGTCCTTTGCAATCTGTTATTAGCCTGTAAATCGCCTTGCCAGTTAATCATCCCATTATAGATTCTGAAAATCTGACAACCCAGAGGGATTGAAATGCAGTGTGCTACAAGATTAGAAATAGCTACATGAAAATGAAGTAAGGATAACAAATGCTGTAGACTGGTACATAAAATAAAAGCTTCGAAAGATGTTTGTTCTGGTGCTGTCTCCATACTTTTTATCGTAGGAGAAACAAAGGTTGAACAAACAAGCAGGAAGACAGGGGAGCCATGGACTTGGCCACAGGTAAGTCACAAATAAAACCAGGAGTTTGCATAAGATTTTTAAGAAGCTATTCAACATAATTAAAAATCAAATTAGTGCATATAGCAGCTCTCTATTTACCGGCCCTGTCATTTGTGAGCAGAAGGGGCCGATGCATTTCGTCAGTCATGCCCAGAGCTGCACAGCACCATTCATCTCGCCACTTGTTTATGTGTTATGGTTGGTCCCCTTGCTTCTGTGTACTTTGCTGCCATCTCCAGGAAACTGTGATGACAAGAACAGCCCAACCTGGATGGTTGTTACAGCCCTAGAAAAAAGTCTCAGGGTTTTCCAAACTGTATTTGAAAGCATCTTTAATAGAAAAATCTTTGTAAATTCAAAATATATGCAGTTATCAATGATTATTAGAGCACAGATACAGTGTCTATTGGCTATTTATTTGGAAATAAAAGCCACACTTTAAAATGAGAGCTTCCTTAGCAAAATGCCAAATTCAGAAGAAAGCCCAATTAAAGTAGCACACCTAATTTTCACACTGTTAAAGATAATAAAAAAATAGTTTGTCATGAATATCTTTATTACTTAACAATCCAAAGAATTAAGGGGAAATTGGTCCTCACTGAATATATTGAATTACTACTATAAATTCAAATCTTTTTTTAGTGAGCAAGTTCTCTAAAGAAGATAGTACACACTGAAATTCCATTTGTTAGCGACCATAAAAGAGGATAATAAAAAAGCTAAAGGCAAGGGATTCCTGTTTTCCCTAGAAAACATCCTAAATCAGGGGTCAGAGCTTTAAGGCTTTTAAACGTGCTGGACTTCTGCCTGTGACTTGGTCACCACCAGCACAGGCCCCCTTGACTGGCATGTAAAGAAGAAGAAAACAGTTCTTAGAGCCCTCAGGGAAAGTTCAGGGTAGCTCTCAGACAACAGGCAGCAAGTGCACTGAGGTTCAGTGTCAGGTATAACAAGGTGAAGACTGGTCACGATGTCAGGGAGCTGAACACTACGGACGTGACTGGAAAACCTGGGGGAGAAAGAGGGCCTGCTCTGACCCTGATTGTTTATGCCTGATCAAAACTATGCCATACAACAATTGCACAATTCTTTATTCTATAGACAACATCTGACATATGAACAGTACAGATCTACCTTTAAGATAAAGCAATGGGTACATGACCAGGGATTTCATCTTTTAACAAAAGAGCTTACACCAATCCTTAGACACTCTGGTAAAAGGCATATCCTAAATGCTCAATAGAAAAGAATAGACCTTTTGTATGTATTCGAAGAATTCTTAACATGTGAAGACCAGGTTGTCCATGCTCAAGATCAGAATTTACATGATTGTTTTCCCCTGGTGAACTGTAATATATTTTACACCAGTGTCTTATTTATCTAGAACCTTAGTTCCTAGCAAATAGTATGGCACAATAGACGATATTCAAATGTTTGTTGAATTGAACTTTTTTTTTTTTTAACAAATTGAACAAATTGAACAATTGAACAAATGTTTGTTGAGGAAGGAAAGATAGCTCACAAGCAGGCTTCTCTATAGAAATTAAGCCACTGTCCATGTCAAAATAAACGTGACAGTGGTACAAGTTAGTGGGAATCATTTTTCTAATCCTTTGAAAAACATTGAAAAATATCTAACAATTGACTCAATTTACTTGAAAAGAATAAGGGATAAAAATATAAACCACTGTAAGAAAAAAATCAACAGAGAGAATGAGTCAGCCAGTGAAAGAACCCTCAGTAAAACAGAGGCACTGATTCATAAAACAAACTAGACAGAAATAGGTAAGAGGTGCCATTACAGCACAGACAATATGCAAAAGGAATATACAAATGGGAGGCAATTACTCTACTGTGCAAATGAATTAGAGAATACCCGAAAGGAAAAGCAATTACACTTTACCAGAAGACTTCAGAACTTATGTGAAGAATAAGGGACTGATGGCTCATAAATTTGAAAGTTATACAAGCTTGGTATGCCATAAACATCAAAGTTTAATTTTTTTATAAACGAAGTGATCTACATCACCCAAGCAGACCAGGAAAATGTCCGTACTATTTTTTTCCTTCCATTGTATTTAAACTAGACCACAGATAAGAATCTCAGTTCCCTTCACTATAAATTAGCCTAAAATGTAATCAGACTCTTAGCTGTCATCTGCCCAGAGAACAGCTCTTCCCAAAGCTCTGCCAACTGTACTGGCATCCAGAAATGGACCCACGGTAAATGAATAAAGGAAGGGACCGGTCCTTGTTCTAGTCTGATAATTACCCTCCATCCTATTAAGCACAAGACACAAGAAAAGGCAGAGCCCCAGAATTGTAATATACCAGCTGTCCTGTTTATCATAGAAAAAAATTTATATCTTAATGCTGATTTTAGTAGTTAGAAAAGCAAAACATTTAGTGTATCAGTTGCATAACGGAACCTGTTTGCTAACTCATGTGAGCAATGTGCTATAAAATATACATTGGCACACCCCAAAACTGCATGACCAGTGAATGCATGTGCTGTTTTTCAGAATTTGTAACATACTTCCACAGCATACCCCATACAACCTGTAACCTCCTCAAAAACTAATGGTACAAAAGTGATATTCAATGTGCAAAATAATTTTTCATTAATTAAATTTTCTTTATGGCTCTTTCCCTTTTGTATAGTATAAGATCAGTTTATGTTTTTTCCTTTAATCAATAATTTCAGGATTTGTTAGGAACATTAAGATTATATACTCGTATATTATAGTGCTTATAAATGTAAAAGAGGTATACACAGTTCTTATTTTTACAGAGTTGAAAGTGACTTCTCCAAGTTCTCACACTCTCAAATGTATGCCACAGACATAATCATATACCAAACTAATCTAACATACATATTTAAACTGATGGTCTCATAGAGATAAAAAGTTCAAAATGGAGTAAAAGTATCATTTCTCGAGAAGCATCAGGACCTGACAGTAATCCACTCTTCCACTAGGACAGACCCCAGGGAACTAGCCCAGGCATAGGAAGGCCCAGCCTAGTGAGAAGGCAAACTGCTTTATCAGATCTCCACCTGTTCATGTAGTTACCTGGGATTCAGGTAATGACCAGGCTCTACAGGTAGCGCCATGCATGGCATCTCTGGCCAGATCAGCAGTGAGGTTGACAGATTATAACCAATTTCTTCCCTATCTACTCTCCTTACTGCTCCTCTTCCCCCGCAGCCACTAAAGCGGGTTGCATTTTTTCTGCAAAACAAATTGGGAAGAGTCAGCTGGAATCTCATAAGAAAAATTCGTACAAAGCAGAAAAACAGGGAGGAGCAAACTGTCTCCACTAAGTAATTTTTGGTGGTCTAAATAGCCAGTCCTTTGAAATACATTTTCTCTTCAAAACATCCAGAAATCCATTTCCCAGCTGTTCTTTTGACTTAATTGAACCTCATTCATCTCTGGTCACAGAACCTCTACAATAACACCTCTTATCCTCAGGTAGTATGTTCCAAGAACCACAGTGGAAGGGAGGGAAAAAACTATACTCTAATAATGGCAATTTTCCCTAAAAATTACATAAATTGAATGCAATTACCCATGAGATTCTTAAAGAACTAAAATAATATTTTAAAGTTCATGTGGAAGAACCAGTACATGATTGTTGCCAAGATATTTTGGCGGGAAAAAAGGATAGTAAAATTGTACCTATAAAACATTTAAATTGTTAAACAACACTAATAAAATCAGTATAATATTGGCATAGGAATGGCCAAATAGATTAAATAATAGATTAGAAAATCCAAAAACAGATCCAAGTACTATATATAATAACTTAAAATACAATATAAAGTATTTCAATCTGTGGGGAAAAAAAGGTTATTTGCATTATTGTATATACAAATGGAAGAAAATAAAGGCAGACATTCATTTCATATAAAAATAAATTTCAGATGGGTTTAATAATCTACACTGAAAAATAAAACTATAAAAAATATGTTTAAAATAGATTACCTATAAATCCTCAAGGTAGGAAAATTCTTCAGCAATAAAGCAAACCCAGAAGCTGTAAAGATAACTAAAATGGTTTTTATTTAATAGTAAAACAAAAAGAATCCTGCTTGGCATAAAACACCATAAATAAAGTCAAGAAACAAACTATATTCTAGAAGAAAATATGTATGAAACTCATGACTGACAAATAGTTATAGTCCTAAAATACAAAATGCTTCTACTGATTAATAGGTAAAACAACAAATCCTGCTGTAGAAAAGTGGGCAAAGGAAATATAAAGGCAATTTTAAAAAGAAGGAACGCAATTCACCAAGACAGACGTGCTCAACCTCACAATAGTAAGAAAAATGAGAAGTAAAATAACCAGGTACCATTTTGACCCATTACTGATGCAAATATTTAAGACAGCCATTTCCAGTGCTAATGAGGACATGCAGCTGAGGCATTCTCATACACTGGTGATGGGAGTTTGAAGTACTGCTTTTGGGAAAGTATCCAGCAGCTTCTGTTAAGATATAGCTGTGCATAACCTTTGACTCAGCAATTCTACTTCTAGAACTGATCCATTTGAAACAAAATCACAAACATGAGAAGATGTATATACAAGAGTGTTTACTGCAGCATTGTTTGTAACACCAAAGGAACTGGAAACGACCTGATGGCTCTCAGTAACGGAATGGTTAAGTATATTCACGTCCTTCCACATGTCACATGACTCTGTGGTTAGTAAAGAGAGGTTCGAGTTTTTTGTTCTGTACCGAAAATCTAAGACATATTAAGAGAAAAAAATGCAAGTTGTGGGTCAACATGTACAATACAATCCTATTATGATATAAAGAAAACCTCTATAAGTGTGTGTGTGTGTGTGTATATATATATATATATATATATATATATATATATATTCTTATATATATGCATATATATTCATGTACACACACACACACACACACAGATTAGGGGGAAAAAATATGGAGGAATACCAGGATACCCACCAAATGTTAATGTTGTTTTTTTTAGGGAGATAGGATTAGAGGTAGAAGGGGAAACTAACTCTTATTTCTTCAATAACTCTGTATTGTTTGAACGTTTACAATAACCATTAATTGTAAAACTTAAAAAGCATATTATAAAAATCACAGCTGATCCTGCCATTTTACTCTTACTTCAATATGTTTATTCAACAAATAGTTATCGTGTTTAAGCTTAAAACTAAAATTGTGTAATTGCTTAAAAGAAAAATTCAGAATAATCCCAACAGGTTAAAATCATTTAGCTCTTTGGGATATATTTTGCAACAATGAATTTGTCCATTTGCTGTTCTACTTAATAATTAGAGTTTAAAATGTTACTGAAGTACTTTTATGGTTAGAAAACAAATTGGTAGCACAGATCCTGTAATAAAAGAGGTTATCATCATTTATTTTATGCTCTGTGACATAAAACCAAACATTGTATTTAAGTGTTAGACAAGATTCAGGACTTTTTCTTATAATATATATTCTACCTCAGTTACTCTATGGACCCCATTCTATGAAAAAATGAGATCTGCCTCAAGAGAAGAATGTAAATCCAAATCTCATAACTGGTTGTACATTTGCTTCCTGCACTTTGGGTAGCTACCGCATTAATCAGAAGCTCAGAAGCTCAACTCTTCAAGTGCTCCTAAAAGAAGTCACAGTGTAAGCGCAAGGTGGCAAGTTCGCGAACTTAATTGTCAGACCGCATACTATCCCTACTTTAAAAAAAAAACAAGAAAACCAAGGTTCATGGAAGAAAAGTGGTTTACTCAGGTTCTTAGAGTTGGGAAATGGCAACGGTCATGAGCACAGACCCCACTCTCAATTCCCATGGTTCAACTAAAACAAAGCTGCAGCTTTTTAAAAGACATATTAAAAGTGACAGAATAGCAAAGGGTAAATATGGCCACCTCCTTGAGTTGCTATGGGGTGCTTCCCATATACACAAGGCCAACCCAGATTCAAGGGGTAGACAAATGCCCTTCCCCTCTGGAAGAATTTGTTCTACAGTCCATGTTCTGGTCATAATTATTTACATTCCTTCCATATGCAAAATCTATTCAACCCCTCTCAAGACCCCAAAAAGTCTCTTCCAATCACAGCATCTAGCTCAAAATCCAATAACTACAATTTGTACCCATATTTAATTCAATACCCACCCCTGCACCATGAGACCAGCATCTTTAAGAAGATGCCCAAGGAACTTCAACCCTATCAGTAACCAACCTCCTAGACTCCATTGCCTCACTCTTCCTTTGTATCACTTCTTCCCAAATTGTCACTGTGTTTCTCCGACTCGTGATCTTTTGCTTTTCCTCTCATTTTTAGCCCATCCTGTGAGCGGATAACAATTTGTCTGGCATAACCCTAAGAATCTTCTCCTCAGAAATGTATTACTCTCTCTGGGGCCATCCTCCTTCCCCATCTCTTGGTAACCCATCCCAATTAACCCCATGTAGCTGGGGGTGGGGGGAGGTTGGAAATCAGACAGATGAAAGCATTAAATTAATTTTTTAAATACTTATAAGTTGCTTGGAAATTCAAAGCAGTTCACTTGTATTTATAACTTCAGTAATGATTGGTAGCTTAACACTTCAGTGCTTCACTCACCTGTCTATAAAATAGAATAAACAGTTTGCCTAGGTTTGTAGCTTGCCTCCCTCTTATCTATTTACAATTTGTTACTGGGAAGATTTCCAAAGATATTGCTATATATTTTATTTTTTCACCCCATGGAAAAACTATACTGCTTTAAAGTTATCATATATTTTAATTGGCAAGTTTAATTATATATTACCATCTTCTGAACTATACCTCAAAACAATTTGATCAAGAAGAACCACTTTTATTAAATTTGACAGAACTCACTTAAAATTAGCTTTCTAGAAAATAATTTCTGTTTAAAAGATTGCTATCTGTGTTCCATTTTGACTCTTATTATAACCTTGGCCCTGATTCAAATAAAACTAAATATGACTACACTTCTTTTTTTTCAAACAGATTTCTAAAACGTTCATGTCATATACCCAAAGCAAGCTGAATGGGGTAACTGAACTATCATTGTGATTTTGGGGGGGGCTAAAAATAGAATCACAGCAAATAAATGAACTTCATTCCTTGTGTGTACTTCCTTAGTCTCCATAATCCATGAGCTCTGCCTAAAAATACAACACTGTGCAATATACTTTACAACTGGAGCTATTTGTTTGGAAATAGCATTTGTTGATTTCTGTGCCTAAAATAGTTTAAAATGCGTGATATCCCGTATCCCTACTTATCTGCAATTTCACTTTGATATCCTCTCAAACAACTATAAATTTTCATACTTGCACACTCGTATCTTTAGGTATCACTTAACCTCCACCTGGGTATTCTCATACCTGTTTATGCAGAGTAACTAGACAATCACATTTATTTTCAAAATATACATTTTGGTCATATTCTAAACATCCCACTAAACCAAACGTAATTGATTCACTTATTCAAAAATCTGCAGGGGATACAGCAATGATAAGTCAAAGACCTCGCCCTCATTGAACTTAACATCCTAGCACACAGAGAAAGTTGGTAAACAAATAAGCAAGTAAGTGTGGATGGTACCAAATGGAGACTAGTGCTATGAGGAAATAATAAAGCAAGGTGAAGGGAGAGTGTGCCCAGATGGGGGGAGGGGGGCAGGTTACTATTTTGTGTAGCAGCAAAGTGCACTCGACACACTCATAGATCAGGCGAGAATGTCTTCGAACCTCTTGAACATGTTTCTTACTCTGGCTGAGCTCTCTCCCTTCCTCCAAGATTATGTGGCAGATCAGTGTCTCCTTCATCACACAGTCATGATCCCAGAACACCGACACTGGCCATTCTTCTAGGTTCCTCACCTCCTGGTACCTGTCTTAGTTCCATTGGGTTTAATGACCATAAAACAACTGACATAGAGCGCCTTTCTCTGTAGAGACGTATCTTTAAATGGATTCTATTCTGGAAAGCAGTCAAGTCAGGTTCCTTGAGTTTAGTAGGACCTCATTTGGATAAGAGATTAAAGTTCTCTGCTGAGCTCAAAAAACTGAACTTTTTATTTGAATATGCATTAGGTTTTTTGTCTTTTCTATTTAAAGCCAGAGAAGAGAACGAGAACTGGAGGGGGGGGGGGGGGCAGAGTCCAAAAAATAAACAAGAAAAGCACACCTACCCTATGTGAGAATAATGTCAGTTGACATCAAAACGAAATTGTTGGTGTCTTTTACTTGACTTGGAGACATTTCAGTTGATGCAAGTTATATTTTAAGATCATTACATTAATTCTCAGCCAAAACCTGTCACTTCACACCCATTTCCATCCTTTCCACAGAGTCCATCAGCATGGCTTTCGCCATTTAAATTCCTATCTGTGTTTCTGAAATGTGATCCTTCTCAGACTACCGCCTTAATTGTTGTCCAGTTGATGGCTTCCTGTGCAGTTGCTTTGAACTTCATGGAGATTTGGTCCTCTGATCTCCACTTCTTACCCACAGGGACTGAAATTGTAATTCTACTTATCCTTATCACCCACCTTGAGAAGTTATAGTTTCTTCATCTGATTTTCTATTTCAAATCCTAAATCTTGAGACGTTTACGAATATTAATCAATGTGCAACACTGCGTTGCAGCGCTATGGAAAACATGAGGATTGTACGAATGACTGAATTACATTATTTAAGTAAAAAAGATTCAGTTAAGATCTGTGAAGGAGAAATAATCCTAAACTGTTGACATTCAGTTGAATTGAGAGTGTGGCACTATAGGTAAATACTGTTCGCCGAGTGGAGAGGCTTATGTGAACTGCTCCGGAAGCCAGCAAGGCTGCAGGCTCCTGTGGTCATGCTCAGTGTGCTGGTTGCTGTTTCCCACTCTAATATGCCTACAGATAAATACTTTGGAGAAATGTCTACTCTGGGCTTTTGCTGATCACAGCCACAAATGTGATCAACTAGAACAGAGAAAATTAAAAAGTTTAAGGATTAAAGAGTTCGTTAATTTTAGGGCGAATGAATATTGTGAATACCTAAAAACTTTTCTTAATGGAAAAAGGCTTTTGAGTTAGAGAAGCATTAGAATGAAATTACTATTCCCTCCTACTCTGCTTTCTCATTGTATGATAAATGATAGTCAGGTTTGCTTCACTGACCAATTTCCATATTTTTGAGATACTTTTCTGGTGGCTATTGTTACACAAAATCAGCTTATCATTTAAACTGCCTATTCACTTCTCTCTCTCTCTCTCTCTCTCTCTCTCTCTCTCTCTCTCTCTCTCCCCCTTTCCTTCTCCCTCTCGCTCTCTCTCCATGCAATACAGGATTTTTAAAAACTATGCTGAAACTTGGAATTTGGGTATTCATTACCATATTATTTTTAAAAAGGCAACATAGAAATGTGCTAGCCAAACTATCAGAGAAATATGAAAGATTAGCAGTTGACAGGCAATAAATTAGTTGCTTAGTTATATTTATTCAGATAAAAAACAAAACAAAAAGTGGAGAACCAGTAGGTTAAATGAATAGGTAGGTATATGATTAAATATTTTTCCCATGTCATCAATAGTTTTCCCCTGCATAGACTGGTTTTGGGTTGAACCTGTTTAGATTTGTAATCTCTAGGAATGAATGACAAATAAGGATAGCAATTTTACCAATCCTCTAAATTAAAAGAGAAGCCATTGTCCTGGGGTACAATTTATACCTTCAGAGAAGACTTTCTAAAAAGTGAATGAAATAAAAGTGTTTTTTAAAAATTACACAAAGAAAAAAATTTTTAAAATAAAAAGTGAAATGAAGGGGTTGCTGATTTTCATTTGAGAAAGTTTTATTATGGAAAACATTGCATTTTCAACTTTAGTTTAATATTACACTAAAAGGTAATAATGCAGTAAATTCTCCATGCATCTCAGCCAATACAAAGATTGCTCTAAACTGCTGGGAATTTCCATTTCTTGGCTGGCTTTTTGATGCTTTGGGACCAGTAAAAAAGATATATTATGCACATCTTCGCTCCTGTTTCTGGTAAATTTACTGGTTTTTATGAAACCCAGAGAATTTGCTATTGAGGCACTTATAGAAACAGAGCCAGAGGCATTGTAAACCGTTTTGAAATCTTTTATTCATTCATTTATTTAGCACACTTATAATGTGTAAAGTACAACCTAAATACTGATAGGGGGTGGGGAAAGTTGTTATTGTTTACAATTGCTTTGAAAAAAGGAACGCTGAACACACTGTTGGTGGGACTGTAAATTGGTGCAGCCATTAAGGAAAACAGTAAGGGGGGTTCCTCAAAAACTTAAGGATAGAACTACCATATGACCCAGAAATCCCTCTTCTGGGTCTCTGCCCAAAAAATTTGAAAACACTTATCCATAAAGATATATGCAGGCCTATGTTCATTGCAGCATTATACACAGTGGCCAAGACCTGGGAACAATCTAAGTGTCCTTCAGTGGATGATTGGATAAAGAAGATGTGGTACATATGCACAATGGAATATTATTACTCAGCCATAAGAAAGGATGAAATGCTTCCCTTTGCAACAACATGGATCTTGCAAGTATCATGCTAAGTGAAATAAGTCAGACAGAAAAGGACAAGAACCATATGATTTCGCTCAAAAGTAGGACATGAGACAAAAACAACAAACAAACTCATAGACACAGTATGTTGTTTATCAGAAGAAGAGGAAGGTGGTGGAAGGTTGAAGTTAAAGGGGGTCAAATGCATGACGACGAAGGAGGCTAAACTTTGGGAGGCGAGCACACAATGCATTGTACAGATGATGTGTTATGGGATTGCACACTTGAAACTTGTATAATGTTATTAACTAATGTCATCCCAATAAATCTAATTAAAACACACACACACACACACACACAATTACTTTGTTCCTCTCAGAAACCAAGCTTCAGGAAAAGGAAATGTAGACATTGCAGGCATATTGTACACCATGTCTGCCCCTCTGCAGCTTTCTGTGCCGTGGCCTACAATGCTTCCTGGGCCCATCATGTCATCCATTTACCTGCAGCATGGCAACTGCATGTTAACTCGTACCCTTCATCCTGAGAGGAAGATATACACACCCTATCTGAAATATCAGAGGGGTTCAGGATGACATTTATACATTAATTGTCAAAAATAGTCATGAATATTTGTCTCACTCATTCATATGTAGTCCTTCAGGACCTAGAGTCTTTCATGCACAGAAAAGATGACATCTCTTGAGATTCCTGAATGCGTAGCCTTAAAAAGTACAACTTCCAAAAATTTTAAATATAAAATCAAGGTGTACCTAAACCACTAGGGAAATCTAGCTCAATTTGTATTATCATTTTTCACCATACGATTTTATGCTTGGTCTCTCTTGAAATCTCCTTCTGAAACATAGGCAAAGTTTCTGTCATTAGGGGGCTACTGTTGTGTGAAGTCAGGAAGTGCATTTCAAACTTTAAAATATGGGTTAAAGGGATTTATTTGCAGTCAGTAATTGTCATGTGCCACAAACCCTGGCCTACCAAGCTCAAGGACAATGCTGTAGTGCTATTTATAATATCTACTTGCTATAATGACCTTATGTAAACACCATCTCAAGTAAGTGTTCATTACATAATGACTTCTGCTATCAATACTCTGTCTGCTTAGTTACCAGCAGCTGTCAATACGCCCTTCACCCACATGTTCTTAAGTGACAGGTTCCACTTCTCCAGCTTGTTATTTATTTGTTAGCTTTATTGATTTAAATTTCTTCTCTGCTTCTACTTACATGTCTAGAGGAGAAGGATATTAGCACAGACTTTGTGACAAAGATACAAGGCACAGCTTAACGTGATCACTATTGGATCAATCTGTAAGGTCAAGGGAAAATGGAGGGCTATAAGTATCTCAAGATATGTTTACCACTATTCTGAATTTATACCAAACCAATTGCCATGAACGTAATTTTCAAGTTCAGCTAATATTTCCTTTTCAGATAATAAAAAAAGCCAATCTAGTCATTTCACAAACATTTCTTAGTACCTACTATGTGCCTGCCATGGTGTTAAGTATCAGGGATAGAAAGATGAGTAAGACATGGTCTTTCATTACAGCCTGGGTGGGGGAAAGAGAAATTTTAAAAACCCCACTACAGCTTTTCTTTAGCGCCATCTGCTGGCAGCGTCGCCTCCTGCTGCTCCTGAGCCGCTATCCTGAGTCACCGCTGGCGCAGCTCCGGCCGCCTGGCTCCCCGTGCTAGCCACTGGTATTTGCCGTTCTTACAACATGGCAGACGTTGACCACAAAGAACGGTCTGAACTTGATCAAGATTTGGATGATGTTGAAGAAGTAGTAAGAAGAAGAAACTGGTGAAGAAACAAAAATCAAAGCATGTTCAGATGATGTGAAATCCTCAGATTCTTGCAGCCCCCCAAGAAAGACTTGATGGTCTGGCAGAAACACCCACAGGATACATTGAAAGCTTGTCTCGGGTGGTTAAAAGCGAGGGAATGCTCTCAAAAGCTTTCAAGTTAAATGTGCACACATGGAAGCCAAATTCTACAAGGAAGCTCATGATCTTGAAAAAAAGTATGCTGCTGTCTATCAGCCTTTATTTGATAAGTGATTTGATATCATTAATGCAATTTATGAACCTACAGAAGAAGGATGTCAATGGAAAGCAGAGAAGGAAGATGAAATTTCGGAGGAGCTGAAAGAAAAGGCCAAGATTGAAGATGAGAAAAAGGATGAAGAAAAGGAAGACCCCAAGGGAACTCCTGAATTTTGGCTGACTGTTTTTGAGAATGTTCACTTGCTTGGTGATAAGATTCGGGAACATGACACCTATTCCGAAGCACTTGAAAGGTATTAAAGTGAAGTTCACAGATGCTGGCCAGCCTATGAGTTTTGTCTTAGATTTTACTTTGAACCCAGTGACTATTTCACAGATGAGGCGCTGACAAACACATACAGGATGAGGTCAGAACCAGACGATTCTGATCCCTATTCTTTTGAT
>NW_017731351.1:2060393-2063002 GCF_001890085.2 Hipposideros armiger
CGTAATCTTCCGCTAAGGCTACCGTCCTCACAAATACCTGATGTGAAGGATTTGTGTTGCAGAAAATGATGAAGCTAAATTTCATGCGGGGTGGGTCAAATGTGCCGCAGCATATTTAAAGGCAAGGAGCCATGAAAGGATGTGAATAAGTAGCTGAAGAGGTCTAGGAGTTGTTATTAGGAGATAAAGCCCGATAGATGTGCAAGGCTGGCAGTGGAAAGGACTCAGTGCTGTGCAAAGGGCTTTGTCTTTATGTTGAACACATTAGGAGACTATGGGGTGTATTTATGCCTGAAAAGATATGAACAGATTTCTGTATATCTTCATTTGGATATCTCACAGGCATTTCAAACTCAATATAATCAAACTTTAAGTCATCATTGAACCATTCCTTCAAACCTGTCGTTTCTATCTTTCTTAACTCCTCCTACTCTTTTATCCTCCCAAACCTACTTCCCAATATCCTACAAGGATAACTACTTTTCTTACTCTCTACTTCCCTAACTCTATTTCAAGCCATCACCATCTCCCAACAGGGTTATTACAACTGGTCTCTGTCTTCAAACTGGATCATTCTCAATCCATCCCCACAGGGAGATAATATGCGGTATAGATCATAAAGTTTCTTGTATGTCTCCTTCTTTTCTTGGAAGAAACCCCCAGTTTCCTATACTTACTTCTCCAGCTTTACTTCAACCCATTGTCTTCCCACTCCCCACTTCAGTCATTGAACTTCTTTCAGTCCATCAAATGTGCCCAGCACTTCAGAGCCTTTGGCAGGGGCTGTGTCTTCTGTATGAAACACACTTTCGAACTTTGTGACCTTTCTATAATAATACATGACCTTCTAGGAAGCCTTTTCAGTTGTTCCCAAGTGTTAAGTTACACTGCCCTCTTCTGTGGCTCTCTAGTACCCTGTGTGTCTCCTATCATAAGACTTAGCATGCTGTTTTGTAATTTCCCATTAATGTGATATTTTCCCAATAATTTAATTTCTCCACTAACACACAACAAAATCAAGTCTTTTCCCAATGGTAGCTCCAGGGCATACCTTAGCTGGCACAGATCTTAGTACTCAATCAATGTTTGCTGATTGATTAATTTATAACAACAGGTTTAGAGAGATTAGAGAGATAGGTTACTGTGGTAGTCTGTATGATAGATATTGGAAACCTGAAATAGTGCAGGAGACTGGTACTGTGTTGGGGATGAGTGAAGTAGAGCAAAAGGTAGTTAGAAAGAAAATCTGGCAGGACTAGATAACTTACTGGATGGAGGAGGTAAGGGAGAAGAGTTAAGGATGATTTCCAGTTTAAAACCTTAGATGGTTAGTGACGCCAATAAATAAAACAACACAAAAAGAACCGCAAGGTTGTGTGTAGGGAATGTACAATAGGCTGCAGAGGAATAATGAGGTTGATTCTGAAAACATTTTGAGGGAAATATAGAAAAGCCAATTACTGATTGAGAGCCTCCTACTGGAAGTAAAGCTCTGAAAATGAAGGAATAAAGGTAGGAAGTAGAGATAGAAAGTTGCAAGTCATTGGGCCATTGATGATAGTCGAAGTCATAGGAATGGATAAAATTGAGAAGCAAGAGTATATAGCGTGAAAAGGAAAGACAATGAGGATAGTACCTGAAGAGTGTCAATTTTTGAGGACTAGGCTAAAAAATAGAAGCCATAATATTTCTCCCAAAAATGGTAGATTGAAAACATTCATCTACTTTCAGTCTATTCATAGACCTGCATTAAAATTATAATACAGATATTTTTACTTAAAAGTATACCTCATAAAGACAGACAGAAAAAGAATGTGACAAGAAAAGAAGAAAAAAACATATAATTTGGAAGGTGAAAACATTTACACATATGGTAAATAATTTAACAAGCTGGGGGAAAAAAAGAAAAGAAAAAAACACCATAATCTTACTCCATATTGAAGGTGCCCAAGAAGCAAGCCAATTTATATATCATCATGCCAAAAAGCTTAGTAAGAACTGGCAGCACTATATACTTCAGAAGTTTGGGGTAAAGCTCTACCCAATGTTCAGTGCTTCCATTTCATTTTTTAGTATTAACTCAAGTATGAACAGACAACCAAGTATTACAAAACGACAAAAGAGAGTTGCTACTATGAAATACAAAAATCAAAACAGACAGTTAAATAAAAGTTGAAGGAGACTGATTTTGCAGGGAGAATAAAATTCCAAAGAAAATTACAATACCCTTAGGGATAAAAGAAATAAAATATTGCCACCATGAACAAGAACAAGACACCCTTTAAAAACAATCAAAGACAGAAAGAACATTCTGAGAACAAAAAGAGAGGTAAAGTCCTGGAAAATTCGAACTTTACAGTAGAAACTAAAAATTCAGAAAGGTAAGTTTGAAGAGAAATTTAGGAAATATTCTAAACAGTTGGTCAAAAAGAGAAAGAGCTAAACAAATATAAGAAAATTACTGGTATGGTCAAAAAGTTATAATAAAATAGGAGTTTCATAGAGAACAGAAATAAGGCAGAAAACTATTTGCATTATTTTCCTATGGCTGCTGTAACAAAGTCCCACAAACTTAAAACAACACAAATATATTGCCATATGGTTCTGGA
>NW_017731351.1:2066496-2070191 GCF_001890085.2 Hipposideros armiger
GAAGTTCTGTTTTCCACTATGATTTCCACTATGATCTCACCACTCACTTATTTTTTAAAGAAATTTTTTCCTATTATATTTAATAAATATAAAAACTTCTTGTATAATTTAGGCCGTATGCCATCGTGGTTAAAAGCATGGGCTTTAAAAATAAATTGAGTAGGTTTGAATGCTGGCTCACAAACAGTGTGCAACTTTGGGCAACTTGCCTACCCTCTTCCCTTTCCCGTTTTTGTCATTTGTAAATTGGGGATAGGGTAATCACCTCATAGGAGTTTTATGTGTATTAAATGAGCTGATTCAAATAAAGTGATTAGGACTTTGCCAAGAGCATAAGAAGTGTCAAATAATAGTTCAACATTTGTTGTTTTTCTTGCTCCTTATACCCAACACTCTTGATTGATTATGGTAACTGATTATATTTAAGAAACAACAAATTTTTCCTAAAACTCTCTCATCACTACATCAGAGAATAGAGGGATAAATCTAAATTAAAGTGAGCACTCTCTTCCCTTAGAATTCCAGGACCATTTAACTGTTTTTTACAAAGTGGGACCAAATGTATTTTTTTGTGCTTGTTCTAACAACATTTTGTCCGATAGTCATGGCTGATGTATCCCTATCATTCAAGGTTTGGATCTATCACTATGAAACACATTATGTATGTTTATATTTATGTATTTCCTCACCCAACTGACGTTCAGAAAAATGTGTTGAAGCCCTGGGATAAAATTCCTTAGACTTCTGATTTTAAAGCTTGTTAAATTCCCTCTTTTAAGTCACAGTTAGGAATGCTAAAAAAGTTATTCATATAAAGTTACTTTAAAGAATAACCTGGTACTGAGAATGCACTATTGANCAATGGACAAAGGGATGAGAAACATCTCAGGCGGACGGAGAGAGCCCCTCTAGATTTCATCACACTCCCCAGAAGAGCACACAATTTAAAACTTACAAATTGTTTATTTCTGGATGTTTCTATTTAATATTTTTGGACCTTGGTTGACCTCGGCTAACTGGAACCACAGAAAGCAAAACCATGGATAAGGGAGGACCACTAGGCTGAGTTTTCTTGTTCCTTCACATTCCAAACAAGGTTGACCATGTGTCCCCAGCCATTCAGACATTTTCTATTATTCTCTTGTTTTCCATTCTTTGTCCTATAAAAGCTTCCTACCTTCTGCTCTATTTTGCAATTCTCCAAATGGAGAGGCTGTCTGCTTCATGAAATGCTAAAGTTTGTTTGTATCACCTGAATTGTCTTCTTTAATCATTTTTTAACACACCCAATTTAAGAAAAATTCCATTCATCTCCCTCTGTCTCTCAAAGTGGCCATTATCCTAAATTTGGTGTTTATCATTTCCAATCATGTTCTTATAATTTTACTGTATAAATGCTGTATATGTATACAATAAGCCATCTTGCATGTTTCTATGTTTTATAAAATAGTAACATACTGTACATATATATATATATATACAAGGTTATAGTTTTGAGATTATCTACATTGACAATTTAGCTATAATTCATAATTTTAATTGTTTTATTCTAATGAATTAATGTCACTAATTTTCTTATTCATTTTCCTGTGGAGACATTTAAGTTGTTTCCAATTTAAATATATATATCTTGTACATATGTAAGGAAGTGTCCCTAGGTTATGTATGTAGGAATGGAATTATTGTATGTGTGTCTCCACTTGCTCCCCAAAGTAGCTATACTACTTTATAGTCTCACCAACACTGTTTACAGTGTCTTACAATGCACAGAAATTTTTAAATTTAATCAATCTTTTATGTGCTTTCTGATTCTTATTTAAAAATCTAATAATCTAATAAGCCATAACACAAGGTCAAATTTTTTTTTCTATTTTCTTCTGAAAACAGTTTAATTCTGCATTTCATGTTTGGGTGTTTAATCCATCTAGAATTGATTTTTGTTTGTTATGATCTATGTATTCATTTTTGTTTCTTATGAGTAACCAATTCACTTCAAGTCTGAAGTTAATATGAGTATGTATCTCTACCCTCCTTGCAAAAAAAGAAAACAAACCAAAACCCTACACAACATTAAAATGCTCTAAGTTCAATGAAGCCTACATTCTNTATACAGGTCTATACATATGTAAAAAGTCATCAAGCTGTACCTTTAAGACTTGTGCAATTTACTATGTAAATTTTACCTCAATAAAATTTAAAAAGCTTCATTGATATTTCAGGGTAGAACATAAACATTTTTAAACATGCAAAGTCACAAACGATGCTTTCTGTGAAAGCTCTTCAAGGCTGTACTCTAGAAAATGAGAGCGTAAACCACCAATGAGGAAGCCCGAGGATAGAAAAAAGAGCAGATCAAACCAAGGAGGGAAGGTGAAGCGATCCCAGCATGACGATAAATCAATCCGAGAATGTCCCAGGGAAAACAGCCCAGATTGGATGGGGCAAGCTCTGGGAGAAATGACTCGAAAACAAAATAACAATTTGACAGAATGCCTAATACATTTGAACATCTAGAAAGATTTAGGCAATTAGGTTTAATTAGTAAAAGGTATATAAATAGCAAGAACAAAAAATAAGGTGACTATTTTTTTCCCCAAGAAAACCATAAATTGTATGGGAAAATTAACATAAACATAGTTTACTTTCTGACTTGGCTCTTTGACAGCAGTTACATGGTTATAATCATGTGATCACTAAATATCTATCCAACTATAATATAAATATGACAGGGGTTAAACAACCAGCTAAGGGTTGAAAAGGGCATGCCTGGAGATTGCTGTTTTTATAGGAAACCTGGCAGCATATTTCAACTCCTTAAATGATGTGCACGAACAATTTTTATTTAAATAAAATATTCAAAATTTTTCAGAAACAGGGTGGGAGTGATACAAGAGAGATTAAGAGGTGATCAGTCAGGAGACGAACTTCAGAAGGACTAATGGTTGGACTGAGTGATAGATGGCTGCTGATCACGGTCTAGATGGAATATCTCAAGGTTTTCAAATTAAGTTTTCAATGCTATACCCTTGCATTTCAGCCCTATCATTTTTCAGGGCAAGACAACCTTTCTTTGTGAAACTCCTTTTTTAAATGCAAAATGGTTTAAATAATTTGCGAAGCATTCATTCTGTCAGCATGTTATGCTTGCAGGGAAAAGGAATTTCCTTTCCTCTTCCCAGTACTGCTCTCTCTCAACATCTTCGCCAGAGAATTTATTACTTATTAAAGCAGATGACATTCCCTAAGAGTTTTCAGGAATTATAAACAATTACAGGAAAGAGAACTGCTCCCATGACCAAACAGGCAATAATGATGGACTCCACTATTGACTATGCCAGCGAGATCAGGGAGTTTAGAGAGCAGGCACAGTGTTTTAACCTTTATTCCTGCTGATAGAAGATGATGCAGTATTCTATTATCCACAATGACAAGTGATTTATGGGGATACTTTCTTTTCTTCCAAACTGTTTTAAACCATTGTTTTTTTTCTCCAATTGCACTGATTTTTCATCTTAGTGCATGTATGGGACTGTAAATATTTGTGCAGTCACTTAAAAAAGAAAAAAAAAATGACATTCTCAGCTCTGGTGATCCTTTCTTTGTTAATGCTACACCACAAATGGAGTTTGCTTTGTTGTATGACAAAGCAGCCTTATTTAGGCAGACTTTCTTAGTAGCCTTGTCTAAAAGTAACA
>NW_017731351.1:2077361-2080632 GCF_001890085.2 Hipposideros armiger
GAAGGCTGATGGCCTGGAATGGATAGTTCACATTGAAATTTCACTGCACCATCTATTTAAACTACAGTATGTTTTTAAACTTCAATCTAAAGTGTTGGCAATTTTAAGATGTATTACAGAACTGGATTACCATAATAAATGCTCAGAAATAATGGAATTTGTTTTCTTATTCATTCTTTCAGGATGTAAGTACTTTGTATAAGTTTTCAAATTAAGTTGTTCTTCAATAAATTCTCTTGAAGTGTTTTGTTTGTTTGCTATTGTCATTGCTTATTTGTTTGGTTAAGAGTATTCACTTTTTGCAATTGCCGAGAACTGATTATGATGTTGCCACAAGATGAGAACTACGCTATGCTATTTGGCACAAGTTTTAACTAAACAAGGATTCGATTTATGAATAATCTAAACTGTTTATAGAGAGGCAAACAAGAGGACAGGCAAAATTCTCAGGATCAGCACCCACGTCTCTCCAGGGCAACTTAAGAATCTTTGCCCAACAGTTATGCCCACCAACTCCTCTTCCTGTTCTCTTTCTGGCCACCCCAATTCAAAGGACGATATGCAAAGAAACACTCTATTTTTAAAGTGATGGCCTCAAAACCAACTATTGTTGCCACCATAGAGAAATTGGTTCTTCAGATAGTCAAAGTGTCAGTAGCTGGAAAAAGAAGACTATTAATAGATACACTTCTAACATATGAGACATTTCTGAATCCAACCAGTGCCCAGTAATTTAATAATATAATGCCTAATGGACTTACTCTAGTCTCCTAAACCAAAGCTGTTTCGGGTATTTTAGGCTAAGTTAATATTTATTCTGACTTACATGCCATCCCTAATAAAATTGTCACATATAGGAATTAGATAATATATTTAAGCATAATATTGAGCAGTCATTATAATAGTCACCTCCGTGTATTTGCATAGCGCTGAAACGTCCCTAGGGTAACATCCGTAGCAGCTCATTTTTCTAGATCAGGTCTCGGCATTATGTGATATATCACTGGCATTTTAAAAGAAACCTCACAGGCTCTTTCCTGACTTTCCAGAGTTCTATTTCAGGGAACAGAGAGCTTACCAGGAAGGATGAGTGGATGGGGAAGAAGCCCCCTAACAATTGTTTTCTCTTATCATTTATTAAAAGAATCATTATGTAGGAAAACATAAAGGGTAAAAGTCATGTTCAATCAAATGACTTTTCTGGCATATTGTTGGAACATTTACAGTGGTAGCAGGCAAAGAGTTTACTTTGGTTCTCCAACTGAGACCAGAAGGTGGTGGCGATGGAGGTCTATTTGTTCAGTGCCTTTCTTTATGAGTTATAACTCATGTGACAGAAGGTAAAGGATCCCAGCAAAGCTCCCTGCACAATTCAGAGGCTGCTTCCCATGGTCTCCCATAATCCACTTCAGGTTGAAAGGTTGAAAATACTCAAGGCGATGGGGCTACAGGNAAAAAAAAATGACATTCTCAGCTCTGGTGATCCTTTCTTTGTTAATGCTACACCACAAATGGAGTTTGCTTTGTTGTATGACAAAGCAGCCTTATTTAGGCAGACTTTCTTAGTAGCCTTGTCTAAAAGTAACAAAGGCTTAGGAAAGTCCTACTAACATTTCCCCAAAAAATCTGCTTTCTAAAATCTTGTTTTAGGGGGGAAAAAAAGCATTGTGTGGGGAGCCAGATATTCTTACTAAACAAGAAAATTACTTTAAATAGGCACTGAAGGATGCAGAATGCAGATTAAAGGCTGATGTGGGACTGGGGTGATTATGTATGTGCCATTTTTCAGGTCTGAGATCCTGGTATACGTTTTCCTTGCCCTCCAGGGAGATGAGATTGTCGGTCTTTTGGTAATCGATCAGAAAACCATCAGAAAAGAGGTTTTGCTGTGGTTCTGAAATAAGGACAAAATATTTAAGAACCTTTCCTCCTACAGTTCTTCTCCAATGAAGAGGAAGACCTGTACTTCAGGTCCCTGATAGAGGGGCAGCTTATATTTAGTTTTCAGGTAGGGAGTTGGTTGGGAGTACTGGAATGCTAAATCAAATGGTGCTTTGCAACACTGATCTTTTTGACAAATTGCCCAGATTTCATGGTTAATGAGCCATTGTTATCTGCGTTCTGTAGATGTACAAAATTAAAGTTCCGAACGACTAAAGACTGCCACTCTAGTGCATTTTCCATTATTGATTGCCCTTTATAATTTTGTTACTCAAATTCAGAACTGTATATGCATGAAATAAGGGGGAAAAAATAAAGGAAGAACGTAATAACAATCAGTACAGTTTCAGGTTGCCTTTTATTTTAAAATATATAACCTAGTAAGAGGGAAGTCTAAAGTATTGACATCTAAACCTTAGATTAGGGAACAAAAGAATTGGATTCTGACTATTTTACTAAGTGACTTATAAACCTTTATGTATCTCAGGCTTTAATCATCTGTCAAAAATGAAATGAATGAAGACATCAATTCTAAAGCTCAATCTAACTCAAAAAAAGCTGTTTTTATTTTCAAAATATCGTAATTTCCATAGGATATTAATCTACAATGTTACCGCTTTAAAATATTCAATGATTTTATCTATTTTTATAATTTTATCTGTTTATTTTTAATATTAATCTTTTGATTTATATAGATTTAAAAATCACACACATAGAGGATATTGGGAAAATTTGTTGTGTGCAGGCTGGTGTGAAAAATATTTATTTGATATTAAAATTATGATACTAAGAAGCCATCATTAGTTGTTTTAATTAATATTATGAAATATTTCAGCCATCTTAAAAAGTATAGCTACAATAAACATCAACCACCTGTTGAAATAACTTTCCAGGCTCAAGATAGAGCTGCACCTGCCCAGGGTGCCACATCAGCAAACCGAAACTTAAGAACACTTTCCTGTACCTATAAATGTTCCACTTGACCAAAAATGCACTATTTTCAGTCAGCCAAACCCCAAACACCAAGCCAGATCTGCCCTGTACACAGTCCCACCTTATTCCTGGGGGGTACGTTCCAACACCCCCAGTGGATGCTTGAAGCCACAGTACCAAACGCCACATACATTATGGTTTTTCCTACAGAGACATACCAGTGATAAAATTTAACTAATGAATTAGGCACTGTCAGAGATTAACAAGAATAACTAATAATAAAACAAAAAAAATTGTAACAATATACTCGTGGTCAAAGTTATGTGCATGTGGCCTTTCTCTCTGTGTGTCTCAAAATATCACATTGTACTACAATTACCTTTTCACTTCAAGGAAG
>NW_017731351.1:2083047-2084218 GCF_001890085.2 Hipposideros armiger
TTTTATGGATTCAGTGTCCGCTCAGCTATTTGCCAGGTTTTCCAGCTATTCCCCATACCTAGCCTGTGCCCCAGTAAAGCAAAATGGAGGGCATTTTCCAGAAGGCAATATGCCTTTATTCCCTACTCAAGTCCAGTTCTCAAACCTTACAGATCCTTCAAGGCCCCTTTACATGTCTGTCATCTTCATGAAAGCACTCTTTATTGCCCCAAATATGATCTCCAGTCTCTTTCTGCATAACTCTTCTGGTTATGCATAAATCATTGAATAAAGATTTATTGTATCATCAGGATTTTAAATTTCGTTTTAGCTTAGAAAATAAGGGTCTCTCTTTTATATTCTTATATTCTATGAAACACATTGAGAATTTGTAGCAAGTCAATAAACACTCATGGAATTTCAATTAAAAAAAAGCTCCTTTGCAATTCAAATTGGTTGCTTTAAATAATTATATATTGTGTCATTATTTAAATACAAATCCTGAAAGGGAGGTTTCAAAGTGTTGCATGTTACATGGAAAGTGTGACAACCCATAGATTTAGGCTCTCTGTATTACTACAAAAAGGAAGGATTAGACTGGAGACTCCTCAAGTTTCTTCTACTGTTAATACGCTAATATTCTTCACCAACTTTATATACATTTTAATGTATATTTCAGTCAGGGGGCATAGTGTCTGCATTGGCAGTGAGGTGAGGTGGTCAGCTGGTCAGGTCAGGAATGCAAGCTCACCAAGGAGCTGTGTGCTCTGGGAGTACAGCTAGGGGGTAGTGCGACTGAATGCCCACATTCCTCCAGGCATTGCTGGAAGCCATGCAGTAAAAGCACATAAAAGACAAACGGAAAACACGGGAATCAGGAAGAGAAATGCCTTCCCTCTATAGTGTCTTTCTACTGCGGTCTATTTCCTTAGCTTACCACTGTGTTTGTTGAAAATTACAAATGGTAGAGAATCCAACTCCATTATTGTAGAGTAGGCAATGAAGGATGGGTTTTAAACTGAGAGGCAATAAACTGATGGTTGGCACAATAAGGAATATAAATTTCATTGCATCCACATTATCCTCAATTAAGGAGCAGGTTTTCTAAAATTTAAAAGATGGATAGTCATGTTATAATACATGGCGGTAAATTTGGATTAAAAAATTGTATGATTCTTTTAAACACCAAAAT
>NW_017731351.1:2089493-2152600 GCF_001890085.2 Hipposideros armiger
AAAAGTCAATTCCTCAGCTGCACTAGCTGCCTTTGAAGTACCTAAAAGCGACATGTGGTTAGTGGCGACCGTATTAGTGGAACATTTCCATCATTGCGAAAGGTTCCTATTTGGACAGTGCTGCCCAGACGAGAGAACAGCCTCTCAGCTTCCTGAACTGTGTGGGGTCTCAAGCAAAGCTAGTCCCATCTTATGCTAATTAAGTTCTTTCATTCATACAACACTCTGTAATGTGAGCTTTACCTACAGATCAGCAAAGTGCATGAGCTTTGACCACCAGCACAGCGTCCCTACTACTATTGAAGACAGCAAGTAGGACATTGCCATCCGGCACAGCCTGAAGGAAGCTGATTCAAATTAACTGCTGTGTAGTCATTTCAAATTAGGTGGAAGTTAATCCAAATGACAGAGTTGTGAAAGTGTAAAAGTGTAAAAAGTAGTTCAAACAAACATGCTGAAAATAACACACCTGTGCTATACATAAAGGATACAAAAGCTATATTAAAAATGTATAAATACTTGTATGTTTATAATTTTATATGTACATGTAATTTTTTAAATATTAGGTACTGTGAAAAAAAAATGATGATTGTTTATATAGTATCTTCCAAAAAGATGTAATATCTGAAATGAGGAGGTATCAAACCACAAAACTCAAATATTCATAAAATACAATACATAAGTGATACTTTAAAAGGTAAACCACATCTGGATTTTGATTAGCGTTATGGAGAGTTGAGAAAATTATGTAAATATATAAGAAAGATTACATTGTAGATTTAATTCTACATTTTAAAACATTTAAATAACTTAGTATTCTTATTACCAGATATACAATGAAGATCTTTCTTGGATATTAAAAAATTTAAGTAGTTGTTAACACTCTTATCTCCCTTTCAAAACCCAATGTAACTAAAAGCCAAAAATAAATATGTAATAAAATTATTGTTGCATGATCACAAATTAGGCCCTTGTCTCGCGTCAGTCTCTTCGATGGTACTGAATAAAAGACTTCATAAATTCCCCCAACCCCCACTCCATGAATTGCATATGAATTGATTTTATCAATACCAAGAGGACAATATTCCCAACAAAGAGATGCAATCCCAATCTCTGGTAATGTTGACTTTTGAGAGTAAACTCAGCTTTCTTTCATAGGAGGAATTAATCAAAACAGCCTAATTTGAAATTGGCCTATTTTATGTGTTAAACAAATAGAACCAAGGTTTAAATTAAACAAAAAATTATGTAATTGCTTTGTAAGACAAGTTTGTCAGTTATGGTTCCTAGGTTGAAGATCCATTAGTTGAAGTTGAAGATCCCACTGAGTATTCACCCCATTCACAGTTTTATTATTTATAAAAAGTTAAAAGTCTGCTTTAAAAAAAAAGACCTTTTCTTTTTTAAATGGTCTGCTATAAAACATGTAAAATGTCAGATTCAATTGGTGCAAATGGCTAATTTTTAAAGGGCATATGAAACTGCTGACCAAGGCACTGGTTCTTCGTGCTTGAGCTCTAAGGAAAGCAACTGGAACGGCTTTGTTTGCTCATTAGCCTGAGCTCCACTGTAGTTGTTAACACCTGTGATGATCCTGGCAGCAAACCCACCCTCCTTAGCCCAGGGAACCTGACCCGAGTCACAGAGACAGTCTCTGATGGACCATATAGGCCCCCACCTGCTTGAGTTAATCATTGTATTCTTTCTCACAATTTCAGAAACTGGTCATACCCATAATTATTATATTGGGTTTCTTCACTCATTTATCAACCACTATGTTACTATTTTTATCAGTTTTGTATTTTTTAGTAAATTATTTCTTAGGGAATTATTATAATTAATTTCTATCTTTTAAAACTGTCCATCTCCTTACTAATGCTTATTAATGTTGTCTTTAAATGGGGATAAGGCATCAAAGGGATAGGTTTTGGAAACCATCCATGTCCCAAACAAAGCATATCAAGTTCCTTTTGTATACAGGTTGTCTCCCCACAGACTTTGTTCACGTTTCCAGAGGAGATCCTGTCAACCCTAATGAAGCGTCTAATGTTCACTGAAGTTAGCCAGAATCATTGACAATCTCATTCAAAAAAATTACCCATGTGGAAAACGGTGGTGATTGCAAGCCAAATTACCTTCTCTGCTCTTCCAACTGCACTCCCTCGGAGATCACGTCTACTCAATTTAAAAAACTGTTCTGGGAACTGCTGTGACAGTGTTGTCCACGGGACAGCTGACAACTTCTATGAGGAGACCCATAAGCTAAAACCTATGGTCCCTGTTAAACACAACCACCGATCATAGTCATTGTCTCTAACAGTCCATGCTGCATCTAGAGAAGGAAGTATATGGGGGACTTTATCCAGGGCAACACTGGAGCTCCCTCTGGCATAACTCCACAGAGCTGCCTGTAGTTGTCTCCCTTTTAGATTTTTTTTTTCTTAAGAGAACTCTTTCAGTAGAGGGTTCATCATCAGATAATTGGAATCCTATACCATCCTGCTGCTAGGACACACTGGAGTAAGTTGCTTGACCAGGCATTCATCAGGGTTCACCATGATGGACAGAATTTCTTGATTCATTTTAAGAGGATCATTGTATCACAAGAACCAAGAATTACCTCGGATGTCATGTTGCCAAAAGCAGTTTTCACCAAAAAAAATATTTTTATAAAGATCAAAGCCCTTCAAGCTCCAACAAATGTTACGATCCAAATGGAACACCATTATTCCTCTCCTCATTACACTTGCTTCCTTATCAAGAAACTTAAATAAAGTCCTGACTTCATCAAGCTCTGGATTGTCATTCAGCCAGTGTTTATTAAGTGCAGACCCTTTTCAAAGAACTGGGCATATGTGGTCAACAAAACAAAGTCCTAGCCCTCACAGAGCTTATATTCTAGCGACATTCACAGAAGAGACTCTTGAGTGTCAGCAGACACCTAAAGCAAGCATTTGAAATTCCTCCACGCATTTACCAAGAGAAGAACAGGGTGCCATTTTTGATTTGCTGAAAGCCCTGCAGAAACCCTGACTAATGTTCAGAACTCACATGGTCACAGTAAATCATTCTCCAGCTGAACAGCGTTTTTATTTGTCATCTGCTATTCCTTTCTGCTTGAGAAGAATATAATCCTAAGAGGTCAAGGATGGTGTCTAACGGTACACCAGCATGTCCCATTGTCTAGCACACTCGACATTTGTTGAATGGCAAATGAGCAACAGGCCAAGTAATGAATGAATAAATGAGTATCATTGAAGAATTCAATTCACAGGGAACTCTATAACTGTGGTTGATTTAACACCCTTAATTTTTCACAGTATCATCCTTCTTGTTTCCCAAAGTAACTCCATCAAGTGGCCTTCCTATTATATTAGACAGCAGGCAAGATCCTAAGAAAAATTGTAAGGGTACTAGTCATAGATTGAAGTAGCTATTTTGTGCTCTTCGCACCCCCACCCTTCACTCTACCGCCCAGCATTTGGATATTCTGCTGCTAAATTCTTTAAATTTTGCTCTGAGTGGTGAGGCAAACAACTCCATTTACTACCTATAGGAAGGAACCAATGTGTCATTTAAGTATTTCCCCAAACTGCAGCATCGTCAGCCTCCTACTAACCCGCTTCAAACCCTACTCCAGTTTCTCCTACTAAATTTACACAGTGGTTTGATTATTTTTTTTAATTAGGGAAAATTAAATATGATTCAAGAGCTATATTAAAACTGGCCCTCACAAATATTCCAGGCCAGTCTCTGTCAAGCTTACGGGGAATAATTCTATAATTTTAAAGAAGCACTTATTTAAGCATTTGAGGAGAACCAGAGCTGCTTTCTTGAGAAAACTCTTGGCTCTACCTGCAGTTTCCTTGTGAGTAGGTTGGATTTTCATTCCAGCAAGAATATAAGGGAGGCTCTTTATTGTTCCCCTTGAAACACCATCTCAACCACCAATTTTTTTGAGTAAGGTCACAAGAGTCTTCTATCAATCAGGAACACATAATAGGAGGTGTCATCACACTGTGTTTGCTGTTTTTTCCCACTGTGAATTTGCTGCCACATAGTTCTTATTGTAAATCATTTAAATTCAAAAGGAATTAATTAAAGTGGTCTTATAAAAAATTATCTGATTGCAAATTCACACAAAGTACTTATAAAAATACAAACTCCTGGGATCCATTCAAGATTTCCTGAATCTAAATACTAAGGGAAGATGCAATGCCCAGAACAGTGTCTAGCACATAGTAGGTGCACACTAAGTATGAGTTAAACAGAGTAAGTGCCTGAGTTATTGAGCCCCAGACTGCAGTGTTGCATTTCCTAAAGACAGTTTATTTTGTGGGATAGAATCATTAGGATTTTCCCCATCTGCTCTCTGCTAGTCTGGATTTTCCCTGGAATGTGAGTTCTTTGAAGGTAGGAGCTTGCACTGTCATGTTCACATATAATCCCAGCCAGGAAAGCAATACCTTGCATGGTAAGTGCTCACAAAATATTTGCTGAATAAATGAATAAGTGTGCAAACGCTTACATTTCTCAAAACCCATATGTAACACCAAGTGTGTTGAAACAGAGTAGAACTTACAATAGCATACACAGATAAAGCTGATACAGAAAAGTTGAGACTTGACATGGATGACTTCAATGCATTTTAATAGCCTGTCTATTTTTTGGCGGGGGTGGGGGTGGATGGAGAACACGAATGCAGTCCCTTGCTACCACAAATTATGCAGCCTAGTTTCCTACATTTGGGGAAATTGCAGGGGTCAGCACATCCGGAGTGCAATGGGTGAGCCTCGCCCTGGGAAAACGCCTTCGTGATCATGATGTCTCCCCTGCCAGGTAAGTATAGCCTGTCTATTTGCTTTCGTCAAACAAGAATATTTAGAATTTGAGAATGATTGTAATGTCTCTCATTTCGAGATTAAGTTCTTCATATCTAAACCTATAACCTAATGTCTATAAAATTGTATTTTAAAATTGTAAAAATGTAAAAATGTGAAATGCATTAGGTTTACTAACATTGTGGCAGATTTTGCAGGTGCCACAAGTATATCATTAACTTCTAACCCAAACCCTAGGAGAAAAGTACAGTCCTGAACATGGAAAAGGTTTTTTCTTCCTTTTGGAGCTAAAGAGTTTCCTTATTTTGTAGACTCCCCATGTAGATGTACAGCTTCATGTTGTTTGTTGTTTTTGTTTTGCTTCTGTTTTTGTTTCTGTGTTTCAAAATAGAAGCAGAGATATTTAAAGTCGATAGAAAGAAAACATATACTAAAAAATGTGGAGAAAACATGTTAGTATGAAATCCAATCAATATTAACTAAATTAACAAAACATTTTGAAAAAGTGAATACATCTCCTGAAAAGCTCCAGGAAAATAGAGACCATGCTTTATTAAACTTTGTATCCTTTTTACTCCAACACAGAGCTAGGCCCGTAAAAGGTATTCAATGAAAGTTTTATGAATGAATGAATAAATTCATTTCTTCCTAATAAATGTATTTAAATAATTAATTTTGTTTTCATTAATCAAACCCATTTTTTAACATAACACTTTCAGTAGCAATTTGTTTGATACTCAAGTGCTCATACCTTTTCCATATATTAAGATAAAACTTCATTCCAATTTTCAGTGTTGATTATGCTACATACTACAGTACTATGGAGCCAAACCATTTCAAGAATTCAGCAAAACATTCAACTCTATTTGACACTGAAATAGACAGCAGCGTTAAATCTGTCACTTTGCTTCTGTTGCCTTCACTACTGTTGATGGGATTTTAATCTGGGTGGCATCCACTTAACAAACAATATACTCACAGTTCTCAATTTTCATTTTTCCCTTTTTACAAAGTAGAAAGTCAAACGGTAAAATTAATAGAGCTATAAAAAATACAGCACCAAATTTATTTTCATGACAGAGTGAGTGCCATTGATTTAGGACAGCTGCTGTCTGAATAAATAGATTCAGGGTCTAATAACTACACAGAAAAAGGGCAAGGCACAAGTCCATTGCTGGGGCCGGAAGACCTGATGGCAGGTCACTGCCCAGTTAGAATGACTGGCCTCAGCTGCAGCTCGCTGTAGCTCAGATCTGCCTGGCTGCTTCTATATGCACAGGTTCCTAGATCGATTTCTTACTAGAATCAATCCCTCACAAACAAGGATAATCCTTTATTTGAAGTTTAGTCACTTGAATTCCTCTCTGTATTCTTCACTGTCAGACTGTGCAATTTTTATTTATTCTTGGTAGAATGCACTTACTATTGTAGTTATGGCACTTTTCACTCTGAGCCCCTCTTTTCAGGACCTCAAAGAAAGAAAAGTCTTTAGCTAGAAATTTCTCATGCTTGTTGACAGTCTGAAAACGATTTGTTTTAGAAGAGAATACAGGTGAAGGGTGTAGAAAGATTATTTATTCTATCATCTTTGAGAACTTGATTATCAGTTAATCACAGGTTTATTTTTAAATGAAATGTGCTGGCTTTCAACATTTAATTTTATTGCTTTTATCTGTTTAAGAAGTAGTACTATAATATTTTTAAATCTCATGAATAGTAAACCATTGCAATACGCTGGGCAAAAAATTCCTTGTGGCTAAAGTAATTTTAACTTATTCTTTCCCACATTAATTTGGTAAAGTGGGTTATAACACTAGACAATGAAAACATGTGTGTATATATATATACATATATATATATATATATATAGTTTTTTTTATTTTTTGCAAATCCACTTATAAATATATAAATTCATATATGGGTTTATATATAAACCAATATTCATGTACTCTGTTGGCGTCTTTTCAGACACTTTCAACACTACCTTCTTCTACACATGGAAGAGTCCATAAAAATCAGAATCGTTACTCTTTAAAACCTCTACTTTATATCCTGACACTTTAATCCTTGCCTTCCAAAAAATGATAATTACTGAGTGTATACTTGGTACTAAATTGTAAACTGGTTAGTGAAACAATTAATCAACAGTATTTCAAAATGTATCCAATTCACTCTTGGGCTCTCATATTTTGCTACATAGAAATAAACTATTTAGCCTAATTTCTTTAGAGAGTACCAAGATTCAAGACAATCTGTTGCTCTTGTCTCTTCTTTTTTCTAATAAGAGAAATTCTTTAAAGTAAGTTATTGACAATTACTTACAAGTTCATTCAGGGAGAGGAAGAGAAAGAATAGTGAGTGGATTTGCTTAAAAGACTGTTCTCACTTTCCAAGTGTGAAGTCTTCAATATAGACTATTAAACGGTAGAGAGACTAGAGTGGAGAATATACAGAGACTAAAACCAGATGTAACTATCAAAAATTTAAAGGAAACATCACTTTCTCCTTAATTAAATGCAAAAGAAGGCTGTTGATAGCTTCTGCACAGCAAAAGAAACCATCAACAAAAAAAAGGCAACCAACTGAATGGGAGAAGATACTTGCAAACAACACCTCTGATAAGGGGCTAATATCCAAAATATATAAGGAACTCATATAGCTCAACAAGCAATCCAATTTAAAAATGGGCAGAGGACCTGAATAGACATTTCTCCAATGAGGACATACAGATGGCCAATAGACACAGGAAAAGATGCTCAACATCACTAATCATCAGAGAAATGGAAATCAAAACCACAGTGAGATATCACCTCACACCTGTTAAGAGTGGCTATCATCAACAAGACAAATAATAATAAGTGTTGGAGAAGCTGTGGAGAAAAAGGAACCCTCAGACACTGTTGGTGGGCATGCAGATTGGTGCAGCCGCTATAGAAGGCTGTATGGAGGTTCCTCAAAAAATTAAGAATAGAATTACCATATGACCCAACAATCCCTCTCCTGGGTATCTACCCAAAAAATCTGAAAACACTTATCTATAAAGATACATGTGCTGCGAGGTTCACTGCAGCTTTATTTACGGTGGCCAAGACATGTCCTTCGATAAATGATTGGATAGAGAAGATGTGGTATACATACACAATGGGATACTACTCTGCCACAAGGTGAAATAGTGCCATTTGCGACAACATGGATGGATCTGGAGATTATTATGCTATGTGAAATAAGCCAGACAGAAAAAGTTGAGAACTATATGATTTCACTGATATGTGGGATAGAAAACTAAAAACAACAAATTAACAAGGCAACAAATAAAGAAACAAAAAGTCATAAACATAGACAATAGTTTAGTGGTTACCAGAGGGTAATGGGGTGGGGGGGTGTAGAAGAGGGTAAAGGGGTCAAACATGTGGTGATGGAAGGAGACCTGACTCTGGGTGGTGAGCACACAATGCAATGTAAAGATGATGTATTATAGAATTGTACACTTGAAACCTATGTAACTTTACTATCTGTTGTTGCCCCAATAAATTTTAATTTTAAAAAGTTAGAATAACATCATAAAAAATAAAGAAAAAGGCTGTTTATGAAAGTTAAGCCCCTATACTTACTGGTTATTATTTATGCTAACATTGAAGACTCTAGATTGAAAAACAACCCAGTAAAATATTGGATCTACATAAAGATTATAGTTTCTCAAAAGTGAGTTTATATTCCACAAACAGAAATAAGAGAAAAGTAAAGATTTTTTTTTTAAAGATTTTTTTATTGGGAAATTGGGGGGATGGGAACAGTGCTGGGGAATTGGGGAAAGGGGAACAGACAAGTTGCTGTCGTTTTGTTCTTCAGTCTAGTTGTGGAGGACGTTGCTTCACTGGCCCAAGTTGGCACCATCATTGCGCTCTTCTCTGGCGAGGCAGATCAGTCGCCGGCCTCTGGACGGCCGCTCACTGCTGCTGCTGGCCGCTCACGCTGGCTGCTGGCCTCACACGGTAGCCCATGGCAATCCACTGCCACAGGGACTGCAGCCCACGCCGTCGCCGGCAACTCATGGCAGCCCAGCTCCAGGTTGAGCTGTTGTTCAGCATCTTAGCTGTGGAGGGCAGTGTCACTGGCCCTCATATGTGGGATCCGAACCGGGGCCCTCTGACATCCCAAGCGAGTTCTTAACCATCGCGCCACTCGGCCGGCCCAAAAGTAAAGATTTTTTAAAATTACATATTGTGTTTATTATCATATTTTCATCTGATTCCTAGAACTTGGTTTTGCCTCATTTTTGCAATTCTAAAGGTAAAATTAAAATAAATAACCTGTATTTTTTTCCTAAGAATGTTTGACTCAGGCTAAGCCTAAGAGTAGTAATACATTGCTAAATTTAAATTCCACTTTCTCCTCTTAGGGTAAGACCAGTAAGTAAGAGGTAAGCTGGACCTGTGTATTACACATAAGGAGGTCCCCAAAAGGAGACATGACATGCAGGACAGAACTCACATGCTATAGACACCGCGCCCTGGAGCCAGCCTCACAGGAACTAGCGTTGTCTCAGCTACAGCTCAAGGGAACAAGGGCACATACGGAAACAGTCTCTCCTTTCCTCCATATTCAGAATGACACATTAATATTTCCTTCCTGGGGACAAGGGGACAAACATAAGTGACTGTTGTGTAACTTTCCAATATTGAAAACTATTATGGCGACTTGAAAAACATCTTTTTTCAGCACCAAAGCTGAAATTCTTAAATTCTTAAATGGTATATAATTTTAGGTCCAATCAAACATTATTATTACTGGGTATGGACCACAGGAGGACAATCTGACAGGCATATTATTTGGGGCACAATTCGCAACCTGTGTTTAAAAAAAGCATTACATAAAATGCTCAGTTAGATGTGGCCAGGGTTCAAAATGAAAATGTGTACATAAGTCATTCAGAACTTACAGATAAATAAAAATGAAAAGGTTGGCAATGGTCTTTCTTCTCCGCTGTTACTAAGCCTTTGAAATAAGCCCAGGAAATGTATGCAGGTGGTTTTTTGATTAATTTGATAGAGGTACATCCATGGAACCAATTTACAAGTGATTTGCAGGCAGGCTGGCATTACTGAAATAAACGGTGCCATTACTATGATTTATGCTGCTATTCCTAACACAAATGATAAAGTGAAATTTACAGTCCTTAATTACCACCATGAAAAATTGGGAGGGAGAGAAAAGAGCAAAGATTGGCAATTTGCAATCTTGTCAGTAAGGCAAGATGCAAAAATCCATTTGCTTTACTTTAAAAGAAAAAAAAAAGAAGATACTGCATAAATGGGCCTCACTATATTGCCATCAATCCATTGGGAGGGAGGGGAAGTTCAAAAAAATAAATGACCAGAACTTAACCTTGAGATGCCAGGAAGCACAGTTTAGGAAAGCAGCTGACAACATGTAGCCTCAAGTTATAAAACGCAGGGAAGTGACAAAAACACAATAGCACACTACACATTATTCTGGGCCCCTCACAAGGCCCAGTTTTCTGTTCAAATCACTTCATTTCTATTGCATTTTTCAAGTGCTTTATAGCAGGAGGGAAAAGCAAATTAAACAAAACATGTCTGCAATATTTAATGAAATGTTTGTCTCTTTGCCTGGTCCTATCTAAATAACATGTTGGGAGAAGTCTGTTAAGAGATTCAGAGATGTTTGCATTTCTACCCACAGCACTCTAACAAAGCTATCCAGAGGAGAATCTAGTCTGGGAGCCACATCTCGAGCGCTGCGGTTGTCAAGAGGATGGAGATAACGTGAACGCCCCATGGCTGGGCCCACACTCCATTCCTCTCTCCATCCTCCGTCACTTCCTGCTTTGCCGGTCCAGCCAGGCTTAATTTCCAATACTCATCCCCTCACATGCCTATTGGGAAGTGTCTGGGGTTCTAACGGACCTTCTAATTCCTATTTGCTAATTTTGGTTCAATATATGGCAGAACCAGGCAATGGTTGTTCACACTGCTTTGCAGACTGCTTCATAGCAAAACTCCAAAAGTTTACAAGGCATAGGAACTGATTGTATACAAGAGGCAAGGGAGATGGAACGATCCAACGTGGTGGAAGCTTGTCGTCTGCCTGATTTAGAGACGAGTGGTGCAATTTAGACATAAGGGAGGCCCAACCCAAACCTGGGATTTAATAAATTAGTTTCCGAAATGTTAAGTTTGAGTTGCTGGCAGGACACTGAGGTGCAGATATCCAGAACATACTACTGGGAATGTAGGGACAATGCCCTGGAGAGAACTTAGGCCCAGGTATACAGGTGTGGGGAGAATCTGAATAGAAGTGAAGGCTGAAGGCGGGGTGCGGAGGATCCCATGGCCACAGTGGAGCAGATAAAGATAAGAGGCCTCACAGCAAAAACAAAGGGGAGACATACGTGGAGAACCAGGAGAAGAGGAGAGCACAAGATCAAAAAGGCCTAATCAGAGAACTAGGAGAATCCTGAAAAGAATCGCAAGAAAAAAGGAATGCTATATAGAAATCAAAAAGAATGAGAAGATTGCATTAAATCTGTTGACCAAGATAACTTCAACGGATAAAACACAAAATACATCAGGGTGGCCAGTTGGCTCAGGTGGTTAGAGCACAGGTTCATAACACCCAAGGTTGCTGGTTCGATTCCCAGATGGGCCATGGAGCTGTGCCCTCCACAACTAGATTGAAACAACTACTTGACTTGGAGCTGATGCGTCCTGGAAAAGCATAGTGTTCCCCAATAAAAATTTTTTTAAAAATACAAGAGTGAGGAAGAAACGCATTTTTAAAAGGAGCTGCAAGTGTATAGTCTCCCTAATAGAAAGAAAATGGGAAAAAATTTAGAACACCAGAGATGGATGATGGAAAGGCTCTTAAAATAGTAGATATACAGCATATAAAAGTATCTTATTGATTTTCTGATTTTCTGTCACTGCTTAAAATTTTCTTCTTTCATGACTGGGATATTATTGTGTGGAAAAAGCCCTCACAACGTCTCTTATGGAGCATATCACTTTCCTACGTAGGACCTCAGTGATCGTGATAGATTATTTTATCTTTGACTTGTTCCCAGAAAGCCCAAGAGCGTCTGGACATTCTACAACCAAGCACTTGCTCCGTGTCTGCTTCCCATAATCAATTAGGCTTGCTCCCACTTCATATACATTCATTTTTTTTAAAGCAGCGTTCTATTTCAATCACCTTCTTCTTGAGGTTTTAAATTATAACAAAATGCTCACATCTTCTTTAATAATCCCCTTCCTTTAAATTCATAAATTTCACACTTTTCCCTTTAGAATTTTCCATAAGCCCATTCATTGTATCAGGATAGTATCTCTTTTTCATAAACATTTTTGTAAGTCATCTTTTCATCACCATACCTGGAATATAGGCACCACATGGAATTTGAAATGCTTTGTTTCTTCTAAGCTATAAATATTTTCATTAATAGTTAATGTTAATTACGATTTGAGGGCTGACTTTATGTATTAAATAGTAGTATAGGGCCTGACATTCACAATCTTATTCCATCATCTCCAAAAACCTTTGAAGTAGGTAACTTCATTCTTTCCAATTCACAGACAAGGAAACTGAGTATCCGAAAGGTTATTTCACTTATCTGAAGTCACACAGCAAGTGAGCAACAGAGCTGGAGGGTGACCCACATCCATTTGACTCCAATGTTTATCATCCACCTTGTAGAAAATTCTGTCTCAATTCTTCTAGTCTTACTTTATAAGAATATCAAGGGTCAATTAATACATTTTCATTATTGAAACACTTCACAAAACTATTAAATTCTCATTAGTGAAAGCAGGCACCTGTCATTTCTGGTTCATTCTAACACAAAATATCCAAAAGGATAGAATTCAAGAATTCTTTTGTGGGCCAGCCGAGTGGCTTGTTGCTTAAGAGTTGGCTTGGGAGAGAGCGCTCTGAACAGCAAGGTTTGGATCCCACATGGGACAGTGACACTGCGCCCTCTACAGATAAGATGGTGAACAACAGCTTGACCTGGAGCTGGACTCCTGTGAGTGGCCACTGATGGCACAGGCTGCAGTGGGGCTGCAGTGGGCTGCCATGAGCTACCCGTGAGTGGCTGGCAGCCAGCGTGAGCGGCCGTCAGCCGTCATGAGCTGGCGTGAGCTGGCGCAAGCCACCGTGAGTGGCTGTCCAATGGCTGGCGACCAAGTGCCTCACCCAGGAAGACCACAATGATCACAGTACCAACATGGGCCAGTGAAGAGACGTCCTCCACAACTAGACTGAAGAACAAAAGGACAGCAACTTGTCTGTTCCCCTTCCCCAATTCCCCAATAAAATCTTTAAAAAAGAAACCAAAAAACAGAATTGTCTTGTTCCTTCTTCTATCCTCCCTTCACACTTTTATCAAACAGTACCCTGTCTCCCAGGAGACCCAGGAGTGGTTTTAATGGCCTTCCCCTGTGTTATTCTCTCTGTTCTGTTCTCCATCCTAATTACTCTGAATTCATCTTTGTTGATAGATAGTATAAATGTGAATAAGAACACCATAATTTGAAATTATTCCTTAATTTTTATTAATATTATGATGCCCACATCTTCTAGAGTTGACTTTAGTACATATATTCTTTCTTATCAAGTATAACAGTATATTATGTATAATATAACTGTTTATACACACTATTTAATTGTATTGTTAGCAGTATATGTTTATATTATGTATCTTAGTGTGAATACGTTAATTTTTTTAATTGTATCATAATATATATGCACACATATATGTGTAATTTAGTGATATTAAGCTAGCAGTATGTTTTATATTACACAGCCCTCAAAAGATGCATATATTGGTTCTTCACTACATTTCTTTTTTTTGTTGTTGTTGTTTTTTAAAGATTTTTTTATTGGGGAATTGGGGAATGGGAACAGTGCTGGGGAATTGGAGGAAGGGGAACAGACAAGTTGCTGTCTTTTTGTTCTTCAGTCTAGTTGTGGAGGACGTAGCTTCACTGGCCCAAGTTGGCACCACCATTGCGCTCTTCCCGGGTGAGACAGATCAGTCACCAGGCTTCTGGACAGCCGCTCACAGCGGCTTGAGGGCCGCTCACACTGGCTGCTGGCTACACACGGTAGCCCATGGCAACCCACTGCCACAGGGGCTGCAGCCTACGCCGTCGCCGGTGACTCACGGCAGCCCAGCTCCAGGTTGAGCTGTTGTTCAGCATCTTAGCTGTAGAGGGCAGTGTCACTGGCCCTCATATGTGGGATCCGAACCGGGGTCCTCTGTCATCCCAAGCCAGTTCTTTACCATCGCGCCACTCGGCCGGCCCTTCACTACATTTCTTTTATAACCTTTCTTTCCTTTCCACTTTGATAATTGAAATACTAGTTATATTTATATCTTCTCAAACACAGTAAAGATGGAAAAGAACAATTAAATTTTAAAGAAAAAAGAAGATGTCATGCCTCTCACTATGTGATCATTTCTCTAGAACTTCACTGTCCAGTATCATAACCATTAGCCACACCTGGCAATTTAAATTTAAATTTGAATTAATTAAATTAAATAAAGGTTAAATTCACTTTCTCAGTTGCAATAGCCACATTCCAAATGCTCAAAAACCACCTATGGTTAGTGACTACCATGTTAGACAGAGCATATAAGGAACGTTTTCCATCATCACAGAAATTCCTATTAGTGCCAGTATAGATGATTTAATAGATAACTCACTCTTTAGTACATCTTGTTATTTCTCTTAATATAATTATTCTCCATGAATGGATAGAGAAAATGTGGTATATACATACAATGGAACACTATTGAGACGTTTAAAAAGAAGAAAACTCTGCAATATGCAACAACATAAATGAAACTTGAGGACATTATGCTAAGTAAAATAACAAGTCCCAGAAAGACAAATACTGTATGATTCCAATTATATGAGACATCTAAAATAGTCAAATTCATGGAATCAAATGGTTGCCAGAAGCTGGGGGAATGGGAAATGGGGAGTTACTAATCTATAGGCATACAGTTTCAGTTTAGCAAACTGGATAAGCTCTAGAGATCTTCTGTAAAGCATTGTACTTATAGTCAAACATAATGTATTGTGCACTTAAATTTAGGAGGGTGTATCTAATGCATTTTGTTCTTACCACAGTAAAATAAATTTTTAAAATAGGGCTATATCTTGCATAATCCAGAGGGCTACAAATGAGAGTTAAAAATTATTCTTTCACCATTGGGGGGGGGATATTTTTATCTTTTCCACTTTCTTTGTTTTTCTATTGCCAACACTTAGGCCTTTTCAATTTTTCTACTCGCTACTACTCTGAAACAATAATCTTGGAAATATTTTACAATGGCAGATCAATAATGTCTTCCAATTCAACAGGTCTCCTACAACTTTTTCATAAATAAAATAGCCACTAGACCTTGAGTCACTTATTTGTTATTCCCCTTTTCACCAAAACTAAAATAACAAAACAAAGTAAAACCAGCCTTTCTAATCGAGTATGCAATCCTTTGTAAATTCCAGTAATGAGACCATCTGTTCCTATGGGTGGTCCTTTGCTGAGAATTTTGTTTCTAGAGTTGGAAAAGAACCCAACAGTTTGTTGTATTTTCTATACTCAGATCATTATTTTGTATATTAAATCTTATATTTCTAATACTGTCAGCAATATTACAATAGGCTTCTAGTTTTTTCCTTGCTTCCCTATTTTCTTAAAAGTCTGAAACCAATAGAATACACATGGGAAAAGTTGACGAAACTTAGGGTTGTAATCGATAGTCATGGAACACGCAGAAGATATAACTGGCCAACCTATAGATTAAACCTCTAATCTTGGCTTCATTAGCACACACTCTTTGACTGAGATAGTCTTAAAGAGACTACAACACAAAGTTTATGTCCTACTGCATTTTTGTTAGAAAAAAGAAATATGTCATACCATTGTGCCTTCTTTTCTTAATGATTAAAAAAGAACCATCAAAACAGAGACCTAGCACTTTAAGTACAAAACCAGAAAAAAAAACAGCTAAAATTCTTCAAAGCAGTGGCTGTAGTAACGAAACTGGAGTAAAGAGTAATACGACAAGGAATACTATATTTAGGCATAAGCCCTTCAATTGACTTTTAGACCATGTGCATTTTAAAGGTAATTTTAATAATAAAATTGCTTTTAAAAAAATCTGTGGAAACAACCTGATTGTCCATCAATTGAGGAACATATGAATTTTATGTATTAGAATAAAATGCAGCATTGAAAATGAGTGAACCATAGTAAAATATATGACTTTGCAAAATACTTGACTTTTGCCATATTTATATATATTGGCCCTAGATTCTGTCATTTACAAAAACATCTTAGTCAATGGCTCTTCCCAATTTATTAAAAAGAATATATTAATTTATAAACTTTTAAAATGTACAAAACATCTCAGTTTTTATGAATGAATACATGTTGAAAAAGCAAAACAATACAATGGGAATGATACAGATAAATTTTAGAATAGTGAAAGTTGAAAAACCTGGAAAAGGTGGGACGGTGGCAAAGAGGGACGCAAGGAAAAGGGACAGGAGGTGGGCACTGGGTGTGTCTATAATGAGTTATTTTTTTAATGTCTGTCACATCGAGGTGATGATTTTTAAATCTAGGTGGTGGGTATCACTATTTTCTGTACTTTTCAGTTGTTTTAAAATATTTCCCTTTTTTAAAACTTTCTGCTTCTTCATAGTCGATATTGTCCTCAGTTTATATAAGATTTTCCAACTAAGTACACCCTATTCTCTCCTACCCCTTTTAGGTTGATGAATAGAAACTCTATTCCCAGAAGAGCAGTAAAACAACAAGCCTTACAATGACCAATGCATAAACCAGCCAAACCATTAAAAAGAGAAAGGCTAAAAGAGAAAGAAAAAAAAGAAAAAGAAAACAAGAAAGAAAAGAAATAGCCTCATACACATCAGCTGTATGCAAGCCCTTTAACTCTAATTTTGCTTCCTTTTCCCATAATTTTGGATAACAAAGGTTAAATACCAAGTGTATAAATATTCAGATTTCTAAAACATTTAAACTTGCATTTAAAAATATAGTCATTATGAAAGAAAGGTCGATCCGATTGAGTAAAAATCTGTAGTACTCACCACAAATGCATCCCCGTTGGAGAGCAGTAGGAGGAGTGCTGTCAGTGCCTAAACGGAAAAAAAAAAAAAAAAAAGAATGATAATGATAAGATTGAAATTTTACCAAAGTTCAGGTGTTTTCAAATTAAAATGTCAGCCAATTTTAATTTTTATCTAATCTTAGTCATGATTTTCTAGTAGCTCATTCTCACAAAACTGCAGGCTACTTAACTGATTAAAGCTAAGGAGTGTTCATGGGACACAGAGTACTTGCATTTACATAGTTTGTCTTTTTCCATTTGTGTAGATGATATAAATGTTTTCTATTTCAAAAAAAACTACTATGAAAGGTATGCTGAACATGGCCCATAAATCTCAAATTCATCTCAATTGTTTAGCTCTCTTTCTATTATCAGATGAAGTTAATTATCAGTCTTACGGTCCAGATGGTGGAGTAGGTAAATGCTGTGCTCACTTCCTCCCAGGACCACTTCAAAATTCAACTAAACTACAGAACAACCTGCACTGGGAACAGCCTCAAGACTAACTGAAGGAAGTCCTATAACTAAGAATATAGAAAAGCCACATTGAGACTGGTTGGAGGGTGGAGAAGCTGAATGGTCTGGTCCCACACCCATGTGTGATGGTGAAAAATCAAAAGGGATCTTTTAGCTACAGAGGTCCCCCCTTGAGAAGCAAGGGATCCCAGCCCCAAACCAGGGTCCTCAGCCCAGAGTTCCAGTGCCAAGAAGAGAAATCTCCATAACTTCTGGCTGTGAAAACCAGAGGAGATTGTGGCTGAGTGAGACAGAGGGCTGCCGGAGTACCAGGTGTTTCTCTTAAGAGGACCGTGCAGTCCAAGGCATTCTTCTTAAAGGGCCTGCATGTGGACTTACTCGCTGATGGACTCACTCTGAGCTCTAGTCCTGGGGCAACACCTCAAAAAGTGCCAGGAGTCAATCCCTCCTATTGAGGTGCCAACAGCAACAAAGGTTCAACACCAATAGTATGAATACACAGACAACCCAGACAAGTGATACACCTGGACACCCCCCACCACCACCCCCGGCTCAGGTGACCAGGGAGACTGCACCACTGGGCCCCACAGGACACCTACTACATAAGCCATTCTCACCAACACTGGAAGTGGAAGACATAGCAGCTCTATTTGATACATAGAAACAAATACAAGAAGGCAGCCAAAATGAGGAAACAAAGAAACATGTCCCAAATGAAATATCAGAACAAAACTCCAGAAAAAGAGCTCAACAAAATAGAGACAAGCAATCTACCAGATGCAGAGTTCCAGACACAATTAAAGATGCTCAATGAACTTAGGGGAAGAGTAGGTGAACTCAGTGAGAACTTTAACAGAGATACAAAACATAAAAATAGAGATAGAAAACAAAAAAAAAACCAGTCTGAAATGAAGAATACAGTGACTGAAATGAAGAATACATTATGGGCAATTAATATTGGGTTGTTGGAAAAGTCATGACGTATTTTTTATTTTTTTTTGTTGCAAAAAAATGCATCATGACTTTTCTGACAACCGAATAGTAGATTAGATGAAGCAGGGGATCAAATTAGCAATTTGGAAGACTAGGTGGCAGAAAACACCCAACCAGAAAAGCAAAAAGAAATAATCCAAAAAAATGAGGAGAATTTAAGGGGCCTTTGGGACAACATCAAGTGTACCAACATTTGCATTATAGGGGTACCAGAAGGAGAAGAGAGAGAGCAAGGAATTGAAAACCTATTTGAAATAATGACATAAAATTTTCCTAATCTGGCTAGGAAAATAGACATACAAGCCTAGGAAGTGCACAGAGTCCCAAACAAGATGAACCCAAAGAGGCCCACACCAAGACACATCATAATTAAAATGCCAAAGGTTAAACACAAAGAGAGAATCTTAAAAGCAGCAAGAGAAAAGCAGCTAGTTAGCTAAAGTGCGCTCCCATAAGACTGGCAGCTGATTTCTCAACAGAAACTTTGCAGGCCAGAAGGGATTGGCATGAAGTATTCAAAGTGATGAAAAGCAAGGACCTACAACTGAGATTACTGTAGTCAGCAAGGCTATCATCTAAAATCTAAGGACACATAAAATGCTTTCCAGACAAGAAAAAAGCTAAAGGAGTTCAGCACCACCAAACCAGTGTTACAAGAAATTGTTAAAGGGGCTTCCTTAAGAAGAAGGAAAAAAAGATCAAAATATGAATAATAAAATGGCAATAACTACATACCTATTAATAAACACATCAAATGTAAATGGACTACATGTTCCAATCAAAAGACACAGTGTGGCTGAATAGATAAGAAAACAAGACCCTTACATATGCTGCCTACAAGAGACTCACTTCAGATTGAAATACACACACAGACTGAAAGTAAAGGGATGGAAAAAGATATTTCATGCAAATGGAAATGAAAAAAAAAGCTGCAGTAGCAATACTTATATCAGACAAATAGACTTTTTTAAAAAAGTCTATAACAAGACAAAGGAGGACCTAGGAATTCCACTTTTGAGTATTTATCTGAAGAAATCCAAAACACTGATTCAAAAAGATGTATGCACCCCCATGTTCACTGCAGCATTATTTACAATAGACAAAATGTGGAAGTAACCTAAATGTCCACCCATAGACAATTGGATAAAGAGGATAATATATGATATTATATGGTTACATATTATATTAATTATATTAATTATATTAATTATATTATATTACATTATATTATATTACATTACATTATATTATATATGGAATATTACTTAGCCATAAAAAAATAATGAAATCTTGCCATCTGCAATGACATGGATAGACCTAGAGGGTTTTATGCCAAGTGAAATAAGTCATACAGAGAAAGACAAATACCATATGATTTCACTTATATGCAGAATCTAAATAAACAAAATAAATGAATAAACAAAACAGAAACAAACTCATAGATACAGAGAATATTTTGATGGTTGCCAAATGGGCAGGAGGTTGGAGGCATGGGTGAAAAAGGGGGAGAGATTAAGATGTGCATATTGCCAGTTATAAAAACAGTCATGGGGATATAAAGTATAACATAGGGAATATAGTCAATAATATTGTAATAGCTATGTATGCTGTCAGATGTGTACTAGACTTATTGCAGTGATCACTTTGTAAGTTATGTAAATGTCTAATCACTATGTTGTATATCTGAAACTATATAACATTGTATGTCAACTGTAACTGAAACTATTTTTAATTATTAAAAAAATAACAGTAGTAGTAGTTTTAAAAACTATTTAAAATATTTAAAAATTAGCACTGACCTAAAAATTTTAATTTCTTATAGTAATGTGTATTATTTATATTATGTATTTTCTGTGTATTACAATTTTTGACATCTTCAAAACCTCTTCCTGTCTGGGGTGAGGCTGCTTCTCCCGGCCTAGCCAATTCTCAGACATGGCAACGGGCCCAGCTCAGAACTAACAAGTTCAGAGCCACTTCTCTATCTGACCATATAACCCAGGAGACAATATTCCTTTGCTTTAATCATCTCAGGGCAAGGTACCAGGCAACTAGGGACCGCCCTAAGAACTTAGAGCCTAAGCTGTTTACCCTGCCCTGACTTGCCTTTCTCTCAGAAACTCCAATAAGGATGATGGAGCAGGCATTCCCCCTCATTTGTGCCCTTTCTGCCTCCTGGCCCACGCTAATGCTTTCCCATGTAGCCCTTCATGGCAGGCCAGGCCTCCTGCTTCTAGGACCTATGAGTGTTACAAATTCTGTTTCCTGAGTCTCTCCTGTTTCTCCTCTTGTGGCCGCACCTGACTGACCATCACATACAAGAACACAGAAGATGTTTACGTTTCACTTCTTGTCCTGTTCTCTGCAAGCAGAATTACTGCTGATTGCCCATCAGTATCTATTCTCCTTTGCTACCTTTTATTAATAAATACCATTGGGGTTAGCTGGCCTACAACTGCCTGGCTAGAAGTGGCATTTCCCAGACTCCCTTGCAGCTAGCTGTGGCCCTGTGATTACAGTTTAGCTAAATTCATCACATAGATGAGAAATAAAATTTAGCTTTGCTCATCTAAAAGGCAAAACTAGGGAAAACATCTAGCAATTATATAAAAGTGATTTTCAATTAAAATATAGAATATTACTTTCTCACAATGGCATTATTTGGAAGATATGACGTTTCCAACACTAAGTCTTCTTTTCAGACAAAGGCTAGATAATATACTCTACCAACAGGATGGAAAGATTTCTAAACTGAATAAAAGTATGGAATAGATAGCCCTTAAAGTTTCTCCAGCCCTAATATTTTATACCAGGTAAAAAAGGAAAATTTGGAAGAAGGAGAGAAAGTGGGAGAAAGGCAAAAGGGCCAGAGAGAATGAGGCAAAGAGGAAGAAGCAAAGAAAAAGCAACTTTTAGAACTATGTAATTTATAAGCCATGAGTAAATTACTGGGAAATACATTCTGAATAACTAGAAAAAAATTGCTTTAATTATTATTTTTATACAATACTAAGTTTCACATGTCACTATCCTTCTTAAAAAACAAAAATAACCACATCTTTTAAACAAGTATGTTTGAAAATCTAGAGGGCAAACTCTAGTTACAGAGTATAGAAATTTTAAAAAAAAATTATGTTTCATGGTTTTGAGATTAATTTGACTGGAACTGAAAATTCCTTCCATTTATCACTTATAATAGCAGTTTCATGTTGCTTGATTGATTCATACTACAATCATAGAGTAATTTAATATCCTAATTTATAACATGACGTCTGTTGACTTTTGCCTTACTAATATTTATATCTTCCCTAGATTGTGTCAGTTTACAAACATCTTAGCTAATGGCTCCCTCCAATTTATTAATAAGTTTAATTGGAGCAAATAAGGTAAAGGACTACCTCATGCTCATCTTTGCACTTCGCTAGTACCTAACACAAAGCCACTGTTATAACTGGAGCTCAGAAATACATTTATTCCTTGATTATTTATTGCAGCCCTACTGTGTATGTGTCCATGCTCTGATAAGCAACATGGTGCTGTGACTAAGAGAGCAGGCTTCCAGGCAGATAAATCTGTGTTTGAATCCCTGCTCATCCATTTAATACATTTCAGTTTCATATACCTCAATTTCCTCACCTGTAAAATGCGTAGAATAATAATAAACTTCCTTCCCAGGTGAAGACTGAGTAAGATAATATGTGTAGGGCCGGCAGAGTGGCGTGATGGTTAAGAACTGGCTTGGGATGCCAGAGGGCCTCAGTTCGGATCCCACATATGAGGGCCAGTGACACTGCCCTCTACAGCTAAGATGCTGAACAACAGCTCAACCTGGAGCTGGGCTGCCATGGGTCGCCTGAGACTGCGTGGGCTGCAGCCCCTGTGGCAGTGGGTTGCCATGAGCTACCGTCTGTAGCCAGCAGCCAGCGTGAGCGGCCAGCAGCCGCAGTGAGCGGCCAGCAGCCGCAGTGAGCGGCCGTCCAGAAGCCGGCGACTGATCTGCCTCACCTGGGAAGAGCGCAATGAGGGTGCCAACTTGGGCTAGTGAAGCAACGTCCTCCACAACTAGACTGAAGAACAAAAACGACAGCAACTTGTCTGTTCCCCTTACCCCAATTCCCCAGCACTGTTCCCATCCCCCCAATTCCCCAATAAAAAAAATCTAAAAAAAAAAGGGGGGGGGAGATGTTTTAATAAATGAATCTGTAATCAAGATTTATTTTTACATAAAAATGATTTCATTTTCTCTATTACAAACATTTATTTCAAAAATTACAAACAACATGGAAGAATGCTCTAGTAAGATGAAAGAAACAAAGGAGGACTTCTAATATATCAGGACAACCTAGTTCCTACCAGGACTCTCTGCCTTAGAAAGACAAGGTCAGTTATATTTATAGAGGCAATAAGTACTTACAGGGTGTGCCTACCATTATATCTAACCTAAATAATAAAATCTTCAAGTTGGCAATAAATGTGGTGAGTTAATTAAGCATAGCTGTTAGACACTCCAAAAAGTCTTACCACATAAGAACTGGAACAACCGAAAATGATAAACTCTTGATTTTCTTATTAACCTTGGGACTACACAAGACTAATGTTTTTAACTGGAGACATTAAAATGCTAATAAGTTCAATCTTCTCTCCCAACAACATATTTTTGTCATTCCTGGTGTATGGCAAACTACTTTATGAACATTTGTTTTCCATTCAGTATACCAGAAAGTATGCCACAAAGCAGGGTTCCAGATGGAATAGAAGAAAGTAAACATGAAGAACTTGACTAACCCACAAGGATTTATATTTAAGAATTACACAATGAGTGTGCTGGAGATGTGAGGATACAATGGACACCAGTCATGTTTCTCTGCTAGATTTTCCTTCCCCCTTTTTCTCAGAACCCTCACTGCCTTTGGAGAACTGCTCCCACCTTTCCAAATATGTGATTCTGGCAGGGCTGCCAATGACAGTATCATGGCCTCCTTCATACTGAACCGGGAAGAGGAAACCTCTGTTTCCTCCAGGGTGGCTAAGCTACGACTGGTGCCAATTTTCAACTGCCTGAGTCATCACCTCATAAAGGAATCCCCTCTCTACAGGAGGAATAAAAGCAGACAGACACAGAGATGTGGAAGACATGGAGAGATAAATGGTGTGAGGGAGGCGGTAGGACATGGAGCGGTGAGAAAAGAGCAGGAGATAAATACCTGTCGACATCACTAATCTCTGGATTAAGGCAAACTCAGGCAGGCCAGCTAGTCCACCTCTGATCTTAGTATCTGAGCCAACCATTCTGTTTCTGCTCAAACTTCCCTGAACTATACTTCTGTCATTTATAATTAAAAGAATTCTGACGAATACAGAAGACTTTCAATTTTACTTAGTTACAAAATATCTAGAGCTACAATATCAGTTGATAAATCAAAATATTTCAAGTCATCACTTTTCAATATTTTCAACTATGGGCACTGATTTTTTTGCTCCCTGCTGTTAATGTTTATGTATTTATTTATATGATTAAAACTGCAAAATATTTGGGTTTTACTCACTGAAACTCGTCTCTTCTTTGAGATGTGAATTTCCACATAATTAATAAGAGTGAAGAAAATAACGAATTCATTTTGAAGGAATTATCTTAGCAACTCAAGCTAATATAATCATTATTAAATTAGCAACAGAAGCAGAAGAGCATGGGGATTAAGGAGCATGGACTCTGCAGCCAATCTGCTTGGATTCAAATATAGGCTCTGCTACTTACTAGCTGTGAGATCTTGGTCAAGTTATGCAACCGAGCTCTGTTCCCTCATCTGTAAAATGGATTATGGTGTGCTTAAAGGATTTGGAATGGGAAAAGATGCTTACAATAGTATTTGACACAATGCAAGCATTCCATTAGTGTTAGTCATTATCGATGCTGTTCTTATTACCTAAACAATTAGGGTTGCAATAAAGGGATCCTGGTTTCTCCAGCATGACTTGGCAACAATAACAGGGTGCTTTCAAATGCCTCATTGGCTGGCACATTTTATCATCTCACACTTGACTTCCATGAAAGAGATGAGGATCAGGGCCGCCTGATAGATGCACAAAAGTTCAGGTGTACATATCCAAACCGATGAAGCATTTTAACAATGTTAGCAGTACCAAAGCCAAGAACAGCAGGGCGGTTCCCTCTGCCACTTACCCCTTTTTCCCTAAGGGGGAGTGAAGCAACGGAAAGCAAATAATCTGACTGGGAATTTGGGACTGGAGACTAAAAGGATCTAATGCTGATTGTTTCTGCTGATTTCCTACAATAATATGATAATGTGCTCCCAAAAAATTGCTACACTGTGATTCTAGAGATCTCATGCTCCAATATGCAGAGGACCAACCATGCAGTGTAACTATGCAAACCACCCTGAGTATATATAAGCACTTAAATTCAAAATTGTAAAAACACACAGTCAGAAAAAAATATATCTGCTGGCCATAGTCAGCCTCTGAGATGCCTGGTTATACACCCAAAGGGAACCAGTGATCTAATCTGCGTAGAAATATTGCAGATGATTTTCATTTCTGTGTGTCTTTTATTATTGTCTAAGTGTTTTACAATGTACGTGATTTCCTTTATTACCAAAGGATAAAAATACACTAAATATGTGATTTTTTTCAAAAACAAATTATAGGTTCAATGACTCAGCTACACTTAATTGAATTTGCTAATCTGTTATATCTAAGAAAATTATAAAGCAAGCCTTTCGAGAAGAAGACAGAATGAGTAACTACATTAAAGAACAACTTTTACCAAAGACAGAGATATCTGTGGATGAGGTTAATTGGAAGAGGTGAAGAATATCCGTAGATGACTATCACAGAGAAGGGTCGGTCCAGTAGAGCATTTTCAACTAGCGAAGTGTGAGGGGACTCAAACAGGCTGAACATGGTAAGAGCTTTTTAAATGTGGTGAAATTGTATTTGATTATCCAAAAAGCCTATCTAAGGAATTCTTTCTTTCTTCAGAATTGTAGCCATGCGATGCACCTCCAAACCATACTTTCAGGTTGAGCATCTGTACAGAGACCAATACTGTCTGTCCATCGCAGTGAGGACCAGAAGGATCCATATGAGCGTGTATGGAATTTGTGTAGAAGCAAGTGATAGCCTGCACAGAGATGGATAGATTGCTATAAATTTTAAAGTTCCAAACAGAGGCTTTGGAGTTCAAAACTCATCTCAAAAGGAAATTATCTTCTAAACACTGTTTGCTTGTTGACTCAAAGTCAGACCATAAAGCGTAAGGGGTGGGTGTGGGTAGGTGAGGATGTGGGAACAGAACTTATTTAGTAGAACTGAATTAAGGTCATAAATATCCTTAAAAACACTGGGCATCGTAACTACACTAGAAGCTTTCTATAGTTTTGAGATCAGTTTCGTGAAAAGGTGCCTGCCATGATGAGTTTAAATCAGGAATTGGTTCAGCGTTAAGGAAATAGATACCTGAATCTCAGTCACCTTTGTGATTTTTGCATAGTCTGTCTACTTCAATGATTCTAACTTTGGATGAGCTCTACAATAACAAATATGGGTGGGACTCATGCATAGTTTATAGATGTTTAAAAACTATTTGGAAAGCTAGCCTAAAGCAGCAAGCAGTTTTACATTCACCATTGCTGCAAATTATTGTAGAAAATTCAGTATAACGATCTCAGGACTTTGTGACTATTACAAGTTAAGGTAATTTACATGTTGTCCATATAAAATATCCTGTTTCAGTTGTTCCCCAGAGTTATTTCCTTGAAACATTCATTCCACAGAATTCCTACAAGTAGTAGGCATTAAATGTAGAAGATAGCTTAGAATAGCAATTGAGTTCAAATTAGAACTGCTGTATGCCTCAGTTTCCTAATCTGTAAAATAGAGATAAAAATGGCATTTACACCATAGGACTAATGCATAAAGCTCTTAGAATACAGTCTGTCACAGAGTAAGTCCTTAATAAATGATAGTGGCCTTTGTTGTTATTAGATCACTGTTACGGAAAAAAAATACCATAAGCACTCAATGAATATTAACTCTTGGCTATCATTCTCATTCAGGGTTTGGAGGCAGGGTTTGTGGGGCAGAATTTATAAATTTGGGAGGACCGTGTGAAAAAAACCCACAAAATTATGAAAACAAGCAGACACAGGACATTGGATGGGATCCTGCAAATAAGGAGTTCTGAAGTATAAACTTCATTAGCTTTATAGTAAATCCACTCAGGAGACACAAAATACATGTCCCTGCCTTCAAGGAGTTTTAAATATGATAAGGGAAACAACACAGTACCTAAGTGTTTCAATGCAAGTCACAAATGTAACAGAAATTGAAGATGGTGATACAGAAATGTCACAACACAATCTATGCAGAGGTTTCTGCGAGGACAGTAATTGAACACAGTTTGGGGAACAACCAATCAAAGGCTTTGAATAGCAGTCCAGCAATTTTAGGCTTAACCTTGTAGGTAAAATGGATCCACTAAACCTCTTGATAAAAAAGAATGCAGTGACATAAAGTGGTGTCTTAAGGACCACCAGCTAGGTCACTTGTGTGTGGAGTAAACAGGCTCAGGGAGACACTGGCAGCAGGAACAATATGACAGCAATTATGGTAGTGTGGGCAGTCCTCAGGAAGTAATGCTGTGGATATAAATGGAGGGACACATTCAAGGGACATCCCCAAAGAAGAATCAACAGGGTTTGATCACAGTCGAGAGAGGTGGGGATGAAGAGATCAATGATGACACCAGGATCTCAATAACGAAAACTGGAAATTCACAAATAAAAGTAATTTTATACAAGGACAAGTTCAGATTTAAGTGCGAAAAGTTTGGGGTAAAGGAAGAATGCATTCAGGTTTTCATGTCCACAACAAAGTTGTAAATATAGTCTCATGCGAGATTCCACAGAAAGAATTTGTACTCATTAAATCCTAATAGCTTAAGAAATGGTTTTTTAAAATGGGATAACAGCACTTATTGGAAGGTTCTGGATTTGGAATCAAGTGATCTCAGATTTAGACAACAGGTATGTTTAAGGTAGCTAGACTACAGGATACCTCACAGGCGGAGTTCAAATATACTGTGATTCCATGAAAAGATCACCATATTTTCCCTAAATTAGTCAATGAAATCTATAAATTACAGAAACATAAACTATCTGGATAAAAAAATCTTTCTCAAAATATGTAGCTGATTTTCTTTTTAGAACTATGTATCACAATACTACTATAAAATGAAAAAGGGCATAGTTTTGTTTTGTTTTTTTTCAATTAGTTTCAGCTGTACAACACAATGCGCTATTCTTTTTTTTTTTAATTGGGGAATTGTGGGGATGGGGAACAGACAAGTTGCTGTTGTTTTGTTTTTCAGTCTAGTTGTGGAGGACGTTGCTTCACTGGCCCAAGTTGGCACCATCATTGCGCTCTTCCCGGGAGAGGCAGATCAGTCACCAGGCTTCTGGACAGCCGCTCATGCTGGCTGCTGGCTACACACGGTAGCCCATGGCAACCCACTGCCACAGGGGCTGCAGCCTACGCCGTCACCAGCGACTCATGGCAGCCCAGCTCCAGGTTGAGCTGTTGTTCAGCATCTTAGCTGAAGAGGGTAGTGTCACTGGCCCTCATGTGTGGGATCCGAACCGGGGCCCCCTGGTGTCCAAAGCCAGTTCTTAACCATCGCGCCACTTGGCGGCCCTGCAATATACTTTTTACCCCTCAAAGTGACAACACATCTCCCCCAATCTTCCACCCCACCCCCCTCCCCCGATATCATACATATCTATTACAGTTCCATTGACTCCACTCCCACACTCTACTCCACATCCTGTGACTATATATATATTCAATTATAGTTGACATACAATATACTACAACATCAGCTTCAGGTATAAGAAAAAGGGTATAGTTCTAAATTATACTTCCTACAACTTAGACAAGACTGTCAATTTAAATACAATGGCACATGCTTTGCAAATACCACTTAACACCTTAAATAAAACAATTATTCATATTCATTACCTGGACTAACATTTTCACATGAATTGCTAATTAATACTGTTTCATCAGATATAGACTCTTAACTCCAGAATCAGAATTTCAGGTCACACAATTTTTGACCTGAGCTTTCTATGTCATTGAATTTTCACATCCTCAGGAAGAGTAGCATAAGGTATTGGGGAACTCTGAGAGGATTAATTGATACTGTAAGACAGCATTGCCATACATCATAACATGTACTCTTCATTTCTCTCACCTTTGGCACTGAAAATACAAAAATTCTCACCTTCGTACTCCCAGAGTGCATCAAAAGGCTGTCCTACTTCCCATGGTGGTGCTGGAGGGTCATCAAGGAAATGAGGGTCATCATTACTTCCATCGGTAAGCCTTGAAGCCCAGATTTGAACTTGACAGTCACAGGCCTGCACAGCACTGATAAACTGCCATGTTGTGGTAACGCTATATTCCAACTATCAAAATGAGAAGAGCAAATACCATGATCTAAGTAAAGCAATGTGTTTCTTGCTCCCCTGGTCTTGATCAAATTAAACTGAAATAACACTTTTTTACTAATATCCTCAAGGCAATCAATGCCCCATTGCATTTTAAGGCATTCTATTAATTGCGGTAAAACATTTTTGTGTGACATTCACCCATAGCAACATATGTATACAATGTATTTTGAGGAATTGGTTTTTGTGGCTTAGTACACAGGTACATTTATTTATGTAGCGTTTATAATGTTTACCAATGTGAATTCGCTCATATTCATTCCACAAATAATTGTGAGGACAGGCTATGTGTACAGCTTCTCACTAGGTCCTGCAGAGAAAATTCAAAGAAGTAGAAGATGTAATCCCTTCCCTAAAAGAACATATAATCTTTAAATCAGAAAGAAAGATAAAATGCCCATCTACAAACTAATGAACAATTCAACGAAGCATGGATTTAGAACCTGATTGGATAACACAGAAAGGTACAGGGCACCTGGAGATAAATATAGGTTGGAATAGTCAGACAATGTCTGCTGGGGTTTGAGCTGCACAAAAAATGAAAATATATATGTTAAATATAAGTGTCTTGGATAGCCTATTTTAGATGTTTATTTTGCTTACTTTAATTTCAAGCTTTTTGAGAACTGAAAATAATGACATCAATTTGTCAGCATGCATTTGTTCACAGTCCATGCTACCTGCTGACTTATATGTATTTCCCCCAAGTCCCCATAATGTATTAGAATGTTGTTCTTACTTAGGTATGCATTAAATGCTTATTAAGTGTCACTCACTTAATATTTAGCACTAAGGGGGTCAAAAGGTTAAAAGAAAAAAGAAAAGGAGGGGCATTTTGTAGATTTGTACCAGTTCTCTATTTGCTACCCTAATGCTATGTAATAAAGCACACTAGAATGCAGTGATTTAAAACAATTCATCATTCTCATGAAAAATATATATATACCCAAACATACACATACATACGGATTTTTGTTATTTTTTTAAGTCATTTCTTGTGTACCACCATCCACCTTTTCTGATGTGAGAACTACAAAAACAAGACATTTCCCTTGCCCTCATGTAACTCTGGAAAAGAAAACTATGAACAACCCATGAGAAAACTGGAAAGTGCTGGAAGACAAGTGTGGAAGCCCAGAGCAGCGAGCTTCTAGCTCTGATAGTGGGAACTGGAAGGGGGGGGGGGGTGCAAAGACTTCACAGAACCTACAAGTGAAAGACGTAGGAACAGGAAAGGAAAAGAGTGTATTAGAAATGGAGGAAGTAGCATGCACAAAAGCACAGAGCCACGTGGGAGCGGAAGAAAGATGGGAGGTCAGATATAAACTGATCAGAATGTGCATGGTGGGAGCTGATGCTGGGGGAAGGGGTGCAGATCCTGCGGCTAACACTAGGGTTTACGCTGAAGCCAAGTGGAACCACTGTAGGGTTTTAACCAGAGAATTTACTGATGAGATTTACGTTTTAGAAGGATCACTCTGAAGAGCGTATAGAAGAATTAAATATACTCCAAGAAATGTAAAGTCTTATTCAACATTTATTTTTCTACCCCAATTTCCCTGAACTACATTGGTATGCTTTTATTTTCAAAGTTATAGTCTTTATTTCCAACGATTCTTGTGAAATGTCTGCACGAGAAAAGGATCTTAAAGACTAGAATTGAACTCAATTCAATGACAATGGCACTCTTTATTTCCTCTACAACATAACTCCTTGAATCTCCTAGTGCTAGATACACTCATGCATTCTCAATTATTCATTTCTCATTTTGTAAGAGAAATTAACCAAAGTGATTCTGACGGAATGAAAGCAAAATTTAGAGCCAAGAATAAATTACTGTAAGCACTGAATGCTATAGGTTTAAACAGCCTTTTAGAAAACTATCCCATCATAAAAGCAAAATAAATTTATCTACAAAAAAGTTTAAAACTCAATATATTCAATGGTATGATTGTTCTTTTGCTCCTAAATATTCTCAAATTATGTTTGAGACTTCTGCTTAGAAAGGAGCTGGAACAATTTTTTAAATATATTATGTTGAGGGCTTTCTCCCCCTTTATTTATAAATAGAGTATGGTCTTTTAAATATTCCAAAATGGTCAAAGGCATTCTTCTAGCAACTTGCAAATTTTAGTAAAAATATAACCTTTAGTAAAAATTCAAAATGTCAAAATAATCTTAACTTTGTAGGAAATTTTAGTTGTTTTGTTTTATAGTTTAGAAATATCAAATGCCAACAAGAAAATTTATGGAACAAAATAACATTAATATGTGTGGATAAGAAGCACCTATTTTTCATTCTAGTATCAAATGTTCTCTGATTTGAAACTTCTTAAGTGAGCTGTGTATTCTATTAAACTCACTTTGTATATAAAGAAAAACTTAGATGCAAAAAAAAAACCAAAAGCAAAAACACCTCCATAGCACCATACACAACAGTTTAAGTATGGTATGTTCAACTGCTAAGGTAAATATGAGGCCGACCCCTTTCTAAAATAGCTTGATTTCTACCAAATTCTCAACTGCTTAAAGTCTACTTTCTGTGAAATTTGTGAAATTCCTATTTGATGCCAGCCATAGAACAGAATTTGGCCTGATGAATTTTGTTTTGTTTTGTTTTAGTCATGTTTCCACCAAGAAATATTGTATCACCTGTAGTAACAGAGATGATGTTATTTGGCTGAAAATGCTAGAACTCCTGAAAGGCAAAACACAATTTTTCTAAACTGAAAGAAATAAACTTCTAAAAGTCAGTAAAAGAGTACATAACACTTCTAATCAACATGTTTTGTTTAGCTCTATAAACTTTTCTTGTTAGACTTCTTTTTAAAAAGTCTCTATAGGGAAATTACCAATGATTTTCAAGTGATAATAATAGGAAACCAAGCTGCATTAAAGTTAGGCCTAAGTTGTATCAAATTAGAGCATTTTATTTCTAGACTTTCAACCTGCATCTAGAAAGGCAAAAGCTACAGAGAGTTATGCAATTGTGAGGAGTGCATAGGATCAACGTAAATACAGTCTAGGTAATTAGGCTAAAAACTCCTTTGCTATACCAGTTCTTCAATTATAGGGCTTAAAATTTTTGCCTAACTTTTTTCAAATAAATACCTCTATGCTCTACCTTGCCTATGAGGACACAGCCCTAAAAGAAAGCCAATGGTTTATGTAGGCTTCTGTAGCCATTTTTTATCCTTCTGATAAATACATTTGAGGTTATAATTTTTCATGTCTAACACTACTACTGAGTCATGATATTTTTAAAAGATTTTAATTAGAGGTGGGCAGAAAAGTTATAAAATTATACTGATGTCATTCTCCTTGTGGGGGATCAGTTTATGTTTTATAAAGTATATGAGGGGTCAGCAAGATAAAATGATTAGTTTTATCTAATGAGATGTAGCAATGACTTATTTTATATGTACACTAAAATCACTGGGATTACTATTTTGAATAAAGGAAAGGTGGCATATATGTAACTTTTGATACAAAGTTTCATTGTAGAATAAAAAGGTTAGGATGTTTATAATGTAATGTATTTAAATGAATTCATTTGAAATTATATATGAAATTATATAAAAATTATATAAAAATGACCAGATATTACATAATCTGGTAATCCTATGTACTATCACACTGTAGTACTTAATACATAGTATTTTTATCCCCATTAAGATATAAAATAACTTTTAATTTTAAGTAATAATTATACCTTGTCAACAAGGCATAGAATAAATAAGAAAATAAGGCTTAAAATGATATGAAGTCTCCTACACACATTTTAGCAATTAAAATAGTGATGACCTAGCTACAAATAATATATAGGAATAACATAGTATCTGGATTTGAAAAGAAAGCTACAAGACCCTCACTGAGCTAATACAACTGACAATGCTATAAAGCTTGTCCCACTGTAGAATGAGGTGATCTCTGAAATTACAAGGTGGTGAACTCAGAACCATAAAAAGGAAATATTCCTTCATAACCTTTAGCTAACCTGTAGCTACATTTCCACAGGAGGTCATAACATCAAATTCTGTGCTTGGATTTAAAAGCTGAATAATTTTACAGCACTCATATTGTGTGTGTTCAAGTTCATTGCCTTCAGCAGCTGGGATAGAATTCTTTGATCATCACATCAGTACTCTACTAGGTATGCAGGTAGGTGGTAATCGGTGTTGTCTTAAAGGTTAAATATTGGTTCTTCGGAGAGAAATGACACCATATCCCACGTTAGCCTCCTTTCTAATATGCGTATGAATGGAGAAGGAGAACAGAGGCCGTAGGAACTGCCTTTATGAGTCAGAATTTATCATTCGCCTATGAAGTCTTCCCATCAGTTTACAGACTGACGTGCACAGTAGGCCTACATGTGATAAAACAGCAGCAACAGGTGGATGCTAGCATTCCCATTTCCAAACGGTTTTATCTTGAGAGAGATTGTTTCCAAACTGAAGCTTCACTTTCCAGAAAGCCCACTGTTCTTACACGGTGCTTCAGCTTGTGAGACACTTCCTGCATAGATAATCTGCTTTAAAAATACAAATGACAATGTCCTAGCTATGCAAACTTTCAAACTGCCTTTTTACATGTAACTTTTTAAACTGTCTTTTCATCTTCAAACATTTTTTTTTAATTGTTATTTCCTGCCTCTGGCACTGGAATGCCATTCTCTGCCTCTCCCACTTCAAGGATCCATTTTAATTCCAGTTTCTTCATGAAGAAATCCCTGATCTCCTCAGGTGTACGTGATACTCCACATTCTCCCCCACTATGCTGTATGTCCAAAATATTGCATCTGTACTTCCGAAAAGTCTCCATTTCTATCTTATTCCAAATGCATGCATGAATGCATATAGCTTACCTATTGCTTAGCTCTCCTGTTGAATGTGAAAATCTTATAAACAGTCCCTGTATCTAAGTCATCCTTTGTGTTTTTCTCAGCACCTAGTCTCATGTCGTCAATGTGCCAATTGCTCAGTAAGCACTTGTGGTATAAAGGGATAATTAAATGAAGGAGGTGATGTTTGTGTGGGTGTGTGCTTCCTAGGACAATAATGCACGTGAAGAATCACTCTGTGGCATACCTGTTACCAATATCTTCATACAATTCTTACCTCTCTTTTTCCAGCTGGCAATGATTTTCTTTCTTGGTTATTTTTTAAAATTCCAGTACTTTAATATAATAAAAAGAAAGTTAATCTCTAGAAAAAAAATACCAAGAAAAATACAGTATTCATAGGAAAGAGAAATACTGCAGTAAAAAATACATAAATAAAAGAATGCTGAGACTGTCATTATTTCAAACACAGTCTTGTGGTTGTTCCTGGGTAGAGTCAGGAATGAAGCACCAAAAATATCATTTTGTTAACCTGCTTCTTCCATCTAGTGGCAAAAAGCAGTAAGAAACAATGTCCTAGGAAAACACCATGATCAAATGGTTCTAAATGCCATTGTAGAAATTACTGATGGTAAGAGTCCAACATCCAAGGTTGACATTCTAAGTACATAAAAATTACCAAAATAATAATAATAATAATAATTTTAGCAAATTGGCAGTGTTCAGCGAGGATAACTGTCAAAGTTATTTAAATTCATGCGTGTGTCAGCGCATTTTCAACTGACTTCTGCTATGTGTATAAAGGTATATATCACCCCACATTAAATTAGGATGGATTAGTCTTGCTATGCATAGTAATATTTCTAAACCAGACTATTGGGTCACTATTTAGAATTCCATTATTTCCTCAGCTGTAAGCACAGGACTAGTGTGCTGTGATAAGTTTCAAGAAACTCAATTGAGAGGCACTAAAATTGGCCTATGCCATTGAACTTAACAGTTAAAATACTTTTGCAAAAATAGGTAGTGAAATACTCTACAACATGAGTCATGGGGTCGACAGGGGCGGGGGAGGCAAGGTTGCCAGGAGGTACGATCAGCTGCTCTGCGTTGTCAGGGCTGTTTCAGAGGCATCAGTGAAAAGTCACACGCAATGCACAGCATAACTGTATGTCCCCTGCCTCGCAAACGCCACCAGCTCACCCCCGATGCTTAGGTTTGACTGCCCTTCTGACACGGCGTTGGCCTCACTTCCAATGCAATTAATGTTTCAACTTCTGAGTTATGCAGAAATAGAAAAAACATTCTCCAAGATAGCAAGCGCTTCCTCTCCCCCCAATCAAGTGAGCCAGTTAACAATGTGTAATGGTACTGTATACGATAAGTTAAGAGTTGTCCAAGTTTAAAAATATAAGACTACATAAGGGAAAATATGTAAGTGCTAGTGAATAGCTTGATGATTTCAAATTATATATATATATATATACACACACATATATATGTGTATATATATGTGTGTGTATATATATATGTATATATATATATATATATAATGAAAAGACTAACTTTTTGATTGTGTCAGAACTGCAGAATTTTCAAGAACAGAAAAACTCTGCTTTATTTAACACCCTCAATCGCCAAAGTAAACCTTAGTAGGATTGGCTGTTGGTTTTTTTACCCTCTCGCTAGCCACCCTCTCCAAGTGGAAGGAGGCTAAAATGCTATGTTCTCCTACAAATGGGAGAAGAGGCAAAATGGGGAGATAACATAGAAAAGAAAGGAAAGCAAGAAGATGGCATCACTGGGCAACTCCACCTGGGGAAACAGTGAGGCACAAGGTGATTCCCGTTCCACCAGTATTTTTGTGGCCAGTCTCCCTGGATCGGGCTAAGGAAAGGGTGCCATTACCTGGGAGATGCTGGAGCCATTGCCACAGTGTAGATGTCCCAACAGCCACAAGACGTGAAGCCTCACCCCATTAATTAAAGTGACACAAACAATTGTCACCATCTGGCACCAGCAAGAGCCAAGGCAGCGATGGAATCGAACGGCCCAGCAGGATGACTGGCGCCTGCTCATTCCATTTACTTCACACTCGTGCCCACCACATTACAGGCAACTGAAATGCGTAGGTCTTGCTTACGAGGTTACAAAGCGATTTTGCTAAAACTAGAGACTTTGGCATTGCAAGTTTTCTTTCGCAATGGACAAGTTCTCGAGAAACAAACTGCAGGCAAACCATACATGTACTTCACTGGCACTAATATTTTATTCATTATTTTTATCAGTTTTTTTACCTTGGGAAAATTATGTAACTTCTTTGAGCCTCAGTTTTCTCATCTGTATAACAGGGAGAATGATAATACCCACCTGCCAAGGTTTTATGATGAACTAAATGAGAACATGCAGAGAAAGTGCTTGGCAAATAGTAACTTCTCAATAGATATAAAATATTATTTATAGGGTACCTACAATATACCAAGAATTTTGTAGCACATTAATCTGGAAATAGTAGGGTATCTAACATTTATTTATGGGTGTTTGTAAAATAAATTTAAGAGTGGTCCCTTAGGTGCAAATATATCTTTATCATAGTTTACCTGTATAAACAGATACGGTGATTTTTATAGGCAATTTTCAAAGACTTTGTGAACAATGCCTTCAAGTCTTTGGGTAGCTGATAAACAACTGCAATTAAAATTATGCCAGTATTTGTATCTTGTTTTTTTTTTTGGAGTTACTTAGAAAATCTTAACAGAAAAGTTGAGTATGTGTTATGCACAGAAAATGCAAGACAACTTTAAAATATTTTAGGCTGCAAGGTGAGAGGCTTTTCTTTGCAATATCACATACTTGCTTTTTCTTTCTGAGTCTACACATGGTTTTAAATAAAATCCAGTTTTGACTTAAACTACTGGACTTTTACGTAGAATATTTTTATAGAACATCAGTCTTCTCCAGTTAACACTGACCAATCTACATGTCCCATAAAACATAAGGTTTGGTATTGAACATTCTTCAACAGTTTTAACTTGTTCTTCTAACTATTCACTAGCAAAAGGGACTCTAGCATCCAGCTTTCTGTCTCACCTTTTGAAATAAAATTAGTGTAGAAGTTTCACTGGTGCTCCTAGAAAAGGGTGCCCTAACTTAACCACCATTTAAACGTGATCCTTTGACAATAAAACTTTACTTCTCTGAAATTTTATTAGAAATATTTACCAGTATAACCAATATATGGCATTTCTCTATAATATCTAGTAGAAAATTTACTGTACCAATGTTATGATAAACACATGGTGTAAAAGGAAAAGTACTCAAGCAAAATTTTCACAGAGTGGGAAGAACCAAGACCCTCCCTGACAAACAATCACTTCCCTGCAAGACTGAAAACAACAAACAACGACAAAAATGAGTTGTGTTCATTTATGGATAACAGTGACAGGTGAATGCGGCACACAGACCGTCAGAACCAGGTGGCAAGACCAGTGTCTCATAGCCTAACTCTGAGAGGGCCACTTACAGTCAATACAAAGGATCCTTACTTTTTTCAGGTTGTGTGTTCTTTTAAAATATCGTAAGAATGTTACGAATGGAAGGACACTCTTTGTTTATCTTCTCATTATTTGCTTAAGTCTAGAGGAAGCATTTGCAGCAGCTCTGAAGTGAAAACTACAGGCAGAAGTTTAGGGAAATTGGAGATTGTGTATGGAGGTGGAGACCCAGGTCCCACTCCCATGCAGAATCCTGAGGAAGTGACAGAGCCTTTGAGTAGGTGGTACAGAAAATGGAGGAGGCTGGCCACAGAGAGAATAGAAATCTGGGTTAGGAGGCAGTGGAGTCTCGATGTTCAAGGGAACATCTTGATTTACACTATCAAAATACTAATCTTCCCCAATATAGAGGAAGAATAGAGGACCCTTCTATAAATATGTGGACTAAACAAGACTTCGAATTCTTAAAAATCTTAGAAAAGGTGAGAAGTCCCTGAAACATGATTGATACTGAGTTTCTTGCCACAGGTAGGTGGGGCCTGGGAATATATGATCCGTTTTAGATAAAGAGAGAAATGTAATATTTCTTTACTCATGTTATAAAAGCAAAATTTACATCTGCTACATATTCAGTTATTCCACAAACGTGTTGAGTTCCTACTGTGTGTCAGGCATGGTTCTGGGGAATATCTCACTTGGCATGTTCTAGTGGGGAGACTATGCACACAATATACATACAGGAAACAAATAAACATTTAATATGTCAGATGGTGACCTGTGCTATTAACAGAAATAAAGCCGAGTAAGTAAAATAAAGAATGAACAGGAAGAAACATGGTATTTTATAAAGACCATCAGAAAAACCCATGTGCTAAGTAATACTCAAGCAGAGATTTAAACTCAAACAAGGAATCTGGGGGATTGTGTGTTCTAGACAGAGATAAGAGCAAGACCAAAGTCCTTGCAGCAGGAATACAGACGAAGGATTTCCCGGCAAAAATACAAAAGTCTGTGTGAAATAAAGTAAACAGCAGAACGGCAATCTATTTTCTTCTTTCATACGGGGATCCCCTCCGTAAGAAGGGGATCTTCAAATCTCCTTGTAAACCAAATCATGACAAACCTGGCAAGCTAATGAGATGTGCTAGCCAGAGATTCCTTATCTATGGAAAACCTTTAACAGGATGTACTTGATTGGTTTAACATTACTTATGATGAAAAAACCGAGATTTGGAAAACGTCACTTAAGAAATGTGATTATCCGGATATACAAATGGAGCTGTTTGCTGACTGGAATACAGCTTCTTTGGTGTCAAGTCCATGTAGCTGAAACATGGATCATGTTGCCTTTGTCCTTTTTACAAGGGATGATGCCCAAGTCTGCCCCTCGCCCAGTTTTAATTGGTCGTGCTAAGGGAGAAACTTTGGAATTGGCTATGAATCACCTTTATGACAAATAGAGGAGAACTGATAAATCCAGCTAAAAATCCAGACCAACCCAATCTGAGAAATTCCTGGAGCAACCAGAGACATTCCTCAAACTGTGAGAAATAAGTTATTTTCTCTCACAGGCCCTTCCAACAAGCAAGACACTCACAGCTAAGAGGGCTATTTGAGTTTTGGCAAAATCACGTTGCTTCCATAAGAATACTGTTAGCCCCATTGCAAAGTCATCAAAAAATAAATCTTATTATCAGTGGGGTCCTGAGAAGAAATAAGCATTAAAAGATTCCTGAAGGATGGTGGCATAGGGAGCCCACCAAGACCCTATGATCCAACTGCTCAGATTGACAGTATCTGCCTCCTGGAATACGTGCAGACGCGAAGCAAAGACTTCCTGGATTTTGGACTTGGAAACTAAGGCAGCTGCTCGTTAAAGCCCATTTGAAAGACAGTTGCTAGCTTGTTACTGGAAGTTGATTAAAACAGCCCCATCACAGAAGGGCATCAGATAATTCTGAGGCCAGCTATCAATCATGCTCTGATGATGTCAGAGGTATTGCCTAGAAAGGAGCAGCAGGAGACGGTGCCATATGGAAGAGTGCATGCACTAAGGCAGGCAGTTTGGGGGAGCACTGCGTACAGGAGCAAGCTTCTCACGGAGCCACTGAGAGCACCCTCCCAGGACTTCCCTTCCCCACACTGACTGTGGTCCAAGCCCTGTGATTCTTCCCCAGCCAAGACCAAGCAGCTGCCTGGGTCTCCGATGGGAGTTCCTGGCTTGAGGGCCATGATACTGTTTGGAAATTGGCAGCTATGTGCCTCACTGAGAGAAACAAACCTTGAAGGGAGAAAGAACAGGCTAGTCTGCAAATCTGGCCGCGTTGAGAGCCGATAACTTAGCAGTGGGAGAAGAACCAGGCTCCTGATCTCAGAGGTGCATTTAGATGTTTACAGACTTTGGCCTGTAGTCACCACCAGTGAATGGGGCTTCGGTCCCCAGACAATAGAGAACATCCTTATGTGGCACTCAAGAAAAATTCTGTGAGCATTAAGAAGAATTAAAGGGGCTCATGTGGATATTCACACACACACACAAAATCCAGTTTCCAGTTCCGAAAGATTGGAATGCTAAGACAGATGCCTTAATCAGATTCCTGAGCCAGCTACCTGGATTCCTGAAACCAGCAGGAATACAATTTTAGATACAGTAACAAGCTGTGTCTTCCCCCAGCAGGGGTATATGCTACATAACACCACCTATAAAAAAAATGGAACAAACTAAATAGGATCCAGAATTTATTGAACAATGGACTCTAGTCACCACCTCTCTAACAGGGGATGTGGTACATGGGAGGACGTCATTTCTGTGGGGAAGGAAGAGAATAATCCTGTAATATTAACTGATAGTATGGTATGCCATACTATTATCGTAGTCTCCCTTCAACATATGGTGTATCAAAGGATTATCAAGTTTATGTATACAATTAAACAAAAAGCAAGACTTATGTAAATAATGACCCCCCAGGATGAGAAAATATCTGGGGGAGCTGAATAGATGTAATACTTATGGAAACGGATTGGCCAGAGAAGGCAGTGAATTTGGCCTTAGAAAACTAATACACCCAAGTTAAATGTTTCCATCAGCACATTATAAAAAGATTCAAATAACTGTGAAGAAAGGAAGAGAAAGAGTAACTAAATTGATGCAAGAATATCAAAAGAGGTCATTGTTAAGGTGTTTTATAGAGGGAATTCTTCCTCCCCAATACATGGGTTCCAATCCTGGTGGGTCATTGGGAGTTAATAGGCTTATTTCCTTTGTATCACAGAAACCACTGAAAGACAGATAATGAAAAGATACCTGGTATGCGGCAAAGAGATACTGACTAAGTTCAGGAGGTGAACTGGGGAGAGAGGAATTAGGGCTGCTGGTCTGTGACATGTTTCTCTCCAATTAGCAGGAAACATTCTCTGGGAGGAAAAAAGACAAGTGTCCCAATCTAATTTTCTTGTAAATATGCTGATAACTGACTTCCTTAGCGTAAAGATATTTGCTAGTAGTAGTGTCCTGATCTGTGGAATTCTCTTAGCAAAATTGTCCCTAGAAACTATGGCTTTATAAGACATAGCTCCCAAGAAAATGTCACATAAGCCCATTCCCAAACTAAGTATAAAATGGAGATATTTCATAATTTAAACAACCCCCCTCTTGATATATGAGGTCACCCAAAAACCTCATTTAAAGACCTCATTTATTATTCTAGGCCATAGAAGGTGTCCAATGCAGAAAGGAAAGACAAGATAGCCACACAGGATGGGCTAGATTTTTTAAGACGTTTCATTGTCCGTATCCTTCAAATTATCAGTAAATCTAAATAAGACTCTTTATTCATGAAAGTCTAATTTGATAGTGCAATTCTTTCTATTAGCTCCAGTATGCTAACATTTATATCTGAGATGAAAGGGCATATTACTATTTATACATATGTGCTCTTATTTAAAAATGGAAGCATGAACTATACGTTTTGGTAATGATTACCTATGGGGGAGAGAGGTGATGGGTTAGAGGAAACAAGCATGAACGCCTCCAAGTATATCTTGAATTGTAGATTTGAATTTGGAACCTCATAAATATTTTACATTATTTAAAAAAAATTTTTTTAAATCCCCCAAAAGTGAAAGGGGATTGAAACCAAAGAACCTTATTGATCACTGAGTTTGGTGGCATAACACACATTCATTCATTGTTTTCAAGTAACTTTAAACACAGGAATTTGGCTGTCTATCCTTGAAGGGATATACTTTAAGGTCAAAAAGAATCACAAAAACAAAAATAATATATCCTTTAAACTATTGTTGTTGATGGTGTTGTTTTATTCATAATCTCTTGTGTGTAATATGGGGGGAAAAGCAAATGAGAAATTGTGTTGAAATCAATGAAAACCGATTTGGGTCATGTTAGCAGAGAAAGAGAATTAGCTTTATGAGAATAAGTAGGAGGCATCAATATGAAATCACGATGTATTTTCTTTTTAAAAGGACTAGAAAAAAAAAATACCCAGCCCATTAGCAACGGGGAGTCCTAGTGTCCAAATAGTGGTCTCTAAATATCATTTGCCACTGAGAGAAACCAAGACTTACTGGAGAAATGGCCAGCTCTATAGACATAGCAGGCAATATTCAAGATGCGCCTTGAACATTTTGTCATATCAGAAAGCAAAAAAGCTATTAAGGACTACTAAGGTCATGTCAAATGCCTTAGGAGCCAATATAAAAACTCTCCCACTCGCCAAAGATGGAACACTTTGATCATCAATGAGACAACTGCAATGGACTAATACACATAAACTATTTTCAATCCATGAGTTCATAAAGATACTTAAAAACACACCATTGGTCATCTTTGGAGCTTGCTAGAGAACCCGTTATTCAGAAAACTATTAAGTAAAAGAAAAGAATCAGCATTTATCCTATAAAAACAATGCTTCTTGGTATCCAAATAGTTGAATTGGGATAATTATTTTATACAAGTATTCCAGCTAAGAAATAAGGAAGTAAGGACAGAATTGGATTACTGACATACTGCAAACCCCAATGAATTCAGGGGTTTAGGAAATGCTCCTCAATGGCTCCTAACACCACATGATAAAGACCAACCAGACATTATGCATCTCTTAATAGAAGAACACAACACCATCTATGAAATACTCTTACGAAAAATTGAACCTGAATGTTATCAAGGTTCTAGATGTAATTCACAGAAAATGCAGGAGACAGATGAAAGCGTGGGAATTCAATTATCAACATCCAGATGGCAGAAAAAAATTGTTGTTGATGGTGTTGTTTTATTCAATCTGTTGTGTGTATTATGTACTGTGTGTATAAAAGAAGGAAAACATCTATAACAGTGTCATAAATCATTGAGTATTTTCTCTTGTGCTGGATATTGTGGCTTATCATTGTGAGAGCGTGACAACCACAGTGATTTCATATACAAAAAAGAAAGCTGTCTTTGGATGAAGATGACCTAGAAGATGGCAGAGCAAGAAAGTCACATATAAATGGAGCTAGAAACCTGATTACACAGTGAGATTGTCAACCTCTACATCAAACTGCCAAAGTCCATCATACCTCCTTTTATTGTTTCAGCTGGTTTGAGTTGAGCTTACTTTTACTTGAAACCCAAAGCATCCTAATTTATAGATTAGAAAAGGAGTTACATGCTTTGAAAAGGGATCACTTCCAATGAATATATTCAAAATTTGAGGGGCTATCTATGCAATTCTTATTTATCACATGGGTTTTTTCCATTTACAAATAAAATCAAATTGAAAAGTAAAAGGCCATATTTCTTTCTAGTTTTTAAGCTGCACTGGAGACATGTTTGTCGTAGGTTCCCCTCCAAATCTTTCAGTCATTAGTCATTGAGAATCTTACTCAAAATATAATATTGTAAACCAAAGTGTTTAAAGCTTGTGCTCTGTAAACACTCTAAATTGATGGATTTTTGAACTTTTGTGACTAGATCCTAAATAAGAACAAAACTCTTGAAACAACATATGCACTTAGTAAATGTGATGCACTTTGATGTTTTTAATTCTATTTAATTATTTGTGGATTATAACACACTATGTAAGATTCCATAATCCACTCCCTAATGGATTTGCAACCTACAGTTTGAAAAGTCACTGATATAAATCATTCTACTTCATTATTTTTGAAAGAAGACAGTCTTCTCAGAAAGGAAAAAAAGATGCACTGTCACTGCTGCTTACAATAAAACTTTAAGAACAGGAATGCAGACATTCACGACCTTAGGCTTTCTACACAGGTCGACTTTACGATCATGTGGAATACGTTACTGCTAAATTACTTCAGTTTCTGATAAATAGAGATAAAAGGCTATTATAGTTATTGCAAGTTACTCAAGGGCATGAAGTCTGGTGGCCAGAGTTTTCATATCTTCTAAAGCTTGTCTTTTGATCTTTCCCAAATACCAAGTTAGGAAAAGCATTTAGTATAGATGCAGCCTGGGGTTTCTTCCTAATATTCTACTATGATCTGATTCACTCCCTATTTGTGATAAATACTCAGATGTGCATTTAGATTAGCCACTAGTTGTCCACCACCAACATACACCTGCCACAGTGACATTGATACCCACGAGGGGCCTGGGGGAAAAAGTGTCTCTCTTTGCAAGTGGCTTATTAATAAGGAGTGGCTTGAACACTCCTCTATGAGTGTATGTGCAACGTAGAAATGAAGGGCTTATGAACATCTTTTTGCTTCTATGGTTTTGGTTTGTTTGTTTTTATTTACAGTATCAGGTAATGACTGACTTAGCCTGGGTTCCCCGTGAAGGCAACTTGGGACAAAGGCTTGCTGTAAGTTGATTGTGCTTAGGTAATTCCACACAGGAGGAAGGAATGAGAAAGAGCAAACCGGGAAATGAGGGAAGGCAAAATGAGGCGTGTTATTAGTTGGTCACTGCTATAGGCAACTGGGGTATGATCCCTTTAGGGACCCTCTGCGGAGCTATGAGGAAGGGAGCTCAGAATTGTCAACCTGAGGAATAAAAGACACTGAGTATTCAGCCACTGACTCCTGTCCTCCTTGGTCAAGAGTTGTCTGTGAGGCATTAGTGCTGTCACATATGCTGGGTAGTTTCTGTGAGAAGGCGAAGTGGGCCCCTCTAGTGTCCACAGCTGAGGCAGCAGTCAAGCCCTAGGGCCGGAAGCAAGGGGCCCGCAGTGCAGCGAGGCAAGGCGCTGTCCACTCACTGAGTGCTGCGGTGGCTGGAGTAAAAGCTTGGCTGAGAGGGCTGGACGGGGCTCAGAAGAGCTTCCTAATGCACTGGGGTAAGTGCTCTAATAAAGCAACATGTAAAATGCTATGGAAAATTAAATGGGAAAGAGGAGATGAGCGTTGGGCTTTGAGGCATGAGTAAAAGCGCTGCAGGCCCACTTACTGTAATTGCTTCAACTATTTGGTACACTTTTTCAACATCGGATTACTTCCTGTCCCAAAAGTCTAACATTTTTTTTAAAAAGGAGGAAGAGAAGGAGAAGAACAATCATTTTTTCTGTATCAAAAACTTCTGAATGTCAATAAAAAGTATTTTAGGGCTAAAACTACAAAGAATATAGTCCCCTGGATTGTGTGACTTTCACTTTACTGGTGTGGGTGTGGGTAGGGGTGTGGAGGGAAGCATGAAAAAGCACTCACTGTGTAATCTATTTAGGTGGTGAGAAGAGGGAATTCGCATGACACTGTAGTGAACAATTCAAAACACAGCGAGGAAATACATTTATGATACATTAAACAAAGGATTATTCATTCTCATTCCTGAAGTTGAAAAACAGATTGAAACAGCTATTATAAACACCCACTCTCAAATGTTAAGTTTCAATAGGGTGTACCATTTGTATCTTATTAATGGACAAATTTTCCAAAATTCTGTGGTTAAACTTCATGTTCCTTTCAAAAGAAAATGTTTATATAATGTGTTTTTGCTTGCTCAGTATTGGAAGAAGGAATATATCTCTTATCAAAATGAAAAAAAAGTTGAAATGTTTAAAAACCATCTAAACAGATAAAAAGAGAAACATAAGAGGTTTCAGGAAGCCCATGACATTCAATATTTTATATGGTTGTGATTGTGGTCTAGAATATTTGGGCATTACTTTCCCCCATATTATAAATAGTTATGATTTATATCTTAACCTGCGATTGATTCACTTCTAAAATCAGGATACTCTAAAATTTATCTTATTTTTTGTTCTAATAATTTTATATGTATTTATAAAATTATTTCAGGTAACATAAATAAATCATCCTAGGTTATTTTAAATACAGTTTTCCTATCCAAAACTGGTAGATTGTTACCATATCAAATTGTCAGTTGTTATTGTCAATATAAAATCATTTCTGAATTTATCTTAGATGCCATCATATGTAGTTATAGCACTTTTTGTAAAAGTCAGAATTTATCTTACACCAGCTCTCTTTTCAGATAGAGAACATACTTAATAAATGAAAACAACTTAGTTCGTAAGTCACATTTAACCAGCAGTACTAATGATTATTTAATGGAACAGCATAAGCTTGAAGTGAAATCCACTGAATTTACAGCTGATTTTATAATAGTATTTTATTAAGGTATATTTTACATACAGTGAAATCAAACACCTTAAAATATATACAGCTCAAGGAATGTTGACAAATGTATGCAGGTACAGACCATCACCCAGACCAAGACACAAAACATTCGACACCCCAGAAAATTCCCGCATGCCCCTTGTCCAGGTAATTTGAATCCCATCCTTACACAGAGCAGCCACATCAGTTCACTATAGCCTACTTTTGCCTATAACTGACCTTTGTAGAAATAATTATACAGTATTTTGCATCTGGTTTATTTTGCTCAACATAATGCTTTTGAGGTTCATTCTGGTATTGCATATATCAATAGGCCATTCTTTTGATGCGTAGTATTCCATTGTCTGACTATATCATATTATCCATCCTCCTGTGGATGGGAATTTGATTGTCCACAGTTTTCCGCTGTTAGGAATCAAGTTGCTATAAACATTCATTTCTCCTGAGCGTACCTAAGAATGAAACTGCTGAATCGCAGGGTAGGTGTCCGTTTAACTTTACTAGATACAGCCAAATAGTTCCAAAGTGTTCCTAGCATTTCACATTCCCACCCATCGTGTGAAAGTTCCCAGTTCCCCCCGTTCTCATTAGTGCTTGGAATTGACCGTTGTTCTCCAATGTTCGCCCATTAGCCATGACGTGTATTCTGCAATTTTAGTCATTTAGGTATCTTGCTGTGGTTTTAATTCACATTTCTGTGATGATAAGTGAGGCTGAGTCTTTTATATACTTCTTGGCCTTTTGTATATATTTTCCTCTGTCAAGTGTCTGTTCAAGTCTTTTGCTCCTCAACGGGCTTGTCTTTTTATTACTGATTTGCGGTTCTTTATATATAATGGGTAAGAGTCCTCTGTCACATATGTTTACTTTGAATATTTTATCCCAATCTATGGCTTGCTTTTTCACATTCTTAATGGAGGATTTTGATGAGGAAAAGCTTTTAATTTTGATGAACTCTAATTTATCAATTTTTTCCCATTTTTAAATTAGTGGTTTTTATGTCCTATTTGAAATTAGTCTCCTCCAAATTGTGAAGATTTTCTCCTGGAATTTTTATTGTACCAGTCACCTTTAGGTTAATTTTTCTGTTAGGATGTTAGGTAGAAGTCAAGGTTGTGTTTTTGTTTTTTGTTTTTTTCATGTTATTTCCAGTTATTCCAACACCATTTGTTAAAAAGATTGTCCTTTTCCTTTTAAGATACATTGGCACCTTGCTACAAAATCAATTGACCATATATAGTTCTCTTTCTGGTTTCTCTATTCTGTCCCATCGATATATTTGTCTAAATTTATGCCAAGGTCATATTGTCTTCACTACTAAAGCTTAGTAATAAGTCTTTAAGTCAGGTAGCATAAGTCTTCCACCTTGGTTGTTTTTCAAAATTGTTTTTGGCTATTTGAGGTCCTTTGCATTTCCACATACAATTAAAATCAGCTTGTCAATTTCTACCCCAAAAAGCCTTCTAGGATTTTTAACTTGGATGCACTGAATCTATAGATCACTTTGCAGGAACAAATTAGGCAGTTTATTTTCTCCTGTAGAGAGAAGTCTGTAGGTAGGCAGTCCAAAGAGATTACTCTCTTGTGCTCCTTGGAACCCAGGCTCCTTTGTGCTTTGGCCCAGCCTTCCCTGGGTTGGCTCCTCATTGACACGATGATACTAGTGTGTTACCTCAGCTATTCATTCTGCATTTCAGGAGAAAGCGGGGAGTGGGGCAAGGACAAAAGGTATATGGCAGCTGTCTTTCATCTTTAAAGCATTTTTTCTTGAAGCCCCATGAAACACTGTATATGTATATCTCACTGACATGAACTGCTTTTATAGGGTTGTTTCTATCTGGAAAGGAATCTGGAAAATGTTGTTTTTGAGCACAGCCCTAAAAATTAAAGTTCTATTAGTGAAGAAGAGGAGAAAGTATGTTGTTGGGTAGGCAAGTAGGTATCTGTACCTAGGTTCTTCTGCAAGAATGATAATAAAACTGAGAATGCTGGAAAAGGACCACATTCAGTGAAGTTCATAGATGATCTACTAAATGGCTTCAAGCTCTGAAATATAACAGAAAATTCAAAAATTCTAGACCAGGGATGTTTGATGTTTACAAGATAAAATGAAGATATTTTAACACCTCATTTAATATCATTAAGAAAACGGCATTTCTTGGTAAACAAAAGCAGAATCTGTTGCCTGCATTCAAGACTACTTCATTCCATTTCCTTCAACAGAGTAAAATCAGTCACAGGACGGGAAAAACAGTGAGTGAAATAACACATGTACCCTACGGATGCCTTAACAGGTGTGTGTCTGTTCAACCGAAATAGGTCATTGGGTTTCACTCGTTTCAAGAATGGACAGATGATTCTGAGTAAAGACTTCATGGATATTACAGGAAGCTCAAAAATGTGCAAATAAGATGGTCTTAGGCTGGCTGAGGGTCAGGTAAGTGGGAAGAGAAACAATGATTTTGATTGACAGATTTTGATTGACATTATCTGGGGTAATGGTGATGCAAGGCAGATGGCAGAACGCACTGACATGATGGCTTCTGGACTAAGTGACTCTGAGAAATATTTTAACTATATAGATAAAATCACCTATAAACTTTCAATGTTCTTGTTAATTTATACACAATTTGCCAGAGAGACACCTTTCTTTCACTGACCTTTCTGAAAATATTTATCGTTGAAATACATTCCTGGTATCTTGAAAGAGATTATACTTATTATCTATTTACCTTAAAAGGCATAGAGAAGAAATGATTGATATGCTCCTCTACTATACTCCTATACATTGGGTTTCTCTGTGAGCCAGAGGTCTGATTCTGGTTGTTTCCATTCTTCTCCAAGCACTGTGTTAAAACTGAAAAGCTTGAAGTATTCCAGACGATGGCTAAATGCAAAGGAAAAGAAGGTGGGAATTGAAATGAGTTATGCATTTGTGAAAAGTTTTCCTGAAGGACTATTCATTTTGTCACATCTGTGATAAGACAACATTCTATCTTAAGAATACCAAAGGTACGATATATTCTATATGTACAATTTTCTCACTCAAGCTCTCTGAAAACATTCACCCACATTCCAAAGCCCTCCCCTTTCAATTCTACAAACAGCTGCCTCCCAGCTGAGGAGAGAAATAAAAATCGACCCTCAAAATCTGACTCATTCCATCTAGCCTTAAACCATATTATAACCTTACAAATATTTTCATATTTAAATTTTGATATAGTTTATATCAGCCATTAAAACAACTGTCTTAAAAAGTTTCAATTCCAGGGGTTAGAGGACAGACTCCTTGGCCAAAGCAAAGGAAGTTAGTGTAAAAGAGTGTTAATCTTAGTTCTTTGCTTTCCAGGAACACCATTTAACCATTATAGAGATTTCTATTGTGGCTTAATAGGAGAGCAAGGTTTGCTAACAGCAGAACTCAGCTCTGTGGGAAATCACGCGCCTTCGCTCTGTCCGAGCCAGTGAATAATCACACTTTACCTCGGGTAAGCCTCCAATAACGTATAAATGGGGAGCCTGAGTGCAAAGAGGCATTAGGTGGTAAAGAGCCACAGAAACAAGCCACCTCGGTGTGAGGGCCTGAGTCATTTGCATCTATATTTTTGTCCCATTCTGCCCACCTGAAGACTAAACCACTGAGTCACAACTGCTAATCCCAGATGGCGAGGTTAGGGAGCTGACAGTGAAGGACGCGAGAAAGAGGCTAGTCAGAAAGGGTCAGGACGGGGGAGAAAAGCCAAAGGAAAAGGGGAAAGTGTGTCCGGCCGGATAAAGGAATAGGCTAGAAGAGATGAAGGTAACGTGAAGAGCATGACAGGAAGGAGAAGGCAGACAGGACCGCACTTCACAAGGGTGACAAGGCAGGAAAGCCCGTCTGCCACGGTGCACAGCCCACTAGGACATCTCTGAAGGCAGGCCCGCCAGACTGTCTCGGCCACACTGAGCACTCTCAGAGATACAGAGCGCAAATCCCAGCTTGGCCCAGGACGGCATCAGGCTTTCCTCCCATGGAGCAGTATTTGCTGCAGTCCATGAAGCACTCAGGAGGCTGGCCAGGGTCTATATTCTCCTTTGGTGACAGCTTCAAATTGGGCAAGTGTAGGAGATACCTTAGCTTACATGCCTGCTGCCCCACAGGAGCCAGTATCTCCTGTAATAAGTCCACAGGCATAGCTTCCAGGGTCCTCACAGGGTGGAATCCAAAGCCATGCTGTCCCCATCAGGTATTTATAGTTTATTCATAATAACATCAGTCCAGATGCAGCTTACCCTTTAGGAGTCAGTTTTATCATAAGCCTAGAAACCTGGTTGACATTTTTACCCTTATGAGGTTACCAGGGGTAGAGGGCTAGAGAGTTAACTAAAGGTTGTTTCCATTCTCCAGCAGCAAGGGAAATAATTTATTAACCCTTTGTTCACACCAGAAATCAGGATGCCACTGGCCATCTAGCTCTGAAAGGGGTCATAAAAGAATGTGCAGCCATACTTCCACAGCAGCTGTTGCAATATTTACTAAGCAAGATTTTTCTCACACTGCTATGGAAATATAAACGCTGTATTGATAGTAAGAGAGACAAAGTCTGTCCGAAGTCCGTCTGTCAAGTATATTCTGAGGACCATCAGGAAATGCAGCTCCCTACTAGGCACTTGTCCACATACGTCTTCTTTGACCAAGAGCAGTTATCACCGCCCCACCAAGAATTAATTTCCAAAAAGCTCACAGTTGGAACATCTCTTCATTGGTTTCCTACTTACAAGTCAGGTTTTTGTCCTTGTTGCAGTTCATGCTGAGGTACAGGGTAAAGAGCTTCATAGCGTCTTTTATCTTTTGATCCATGGATTGCAAATGAATTGAATTTTGTCACATTTGGTGGGAAATAACTCCAAGGGAGATAAGTTCTGCCTTCCCATTTTGTCTCTCCTCTGGATACTTGGAATGATAGAGCAAGTTCTTGCTATAGAAACAACATGTGAAATACAAAAGGTAAATTCAGATTTATACTTTAAACATATATATATATATATATATATATATATACATAAATATATTTTATATATCTATATCTATATCTATATATATCTTGTACACTTAAGGATTTTGTCTCATATTTTTATTACTTACTTTCCACACATTTCTTCTTCCAGAGAGTAAAAGCACCAAATGCTGTCCATGACTGTCAAAATTAAAATTGTTCATGAGTGTTTGAAAGAAACAAACATCATTTTCTTCACCATTCTTCATATCTGCAATGTGACTATTTGTAACTAAATTTCCAAATAATTAAAAGATGCAATATGAATGTTGGATAATTATAGGAAGAGCCAATATATTCAGTTACTTAGAAATGACATCTTTGAGTTTACCATTTTCCAGGCAATTATAGTCACATACATAAAGTTACACATGTTAAGATTGCTTTTTTATATTCTTCAAATAAGAAAATACATAAAAGACTTCAATTGTTTTAGATGATGCAAAATATGCAAAAGGGAGGGGAATATCATGGTATTGGAGTTTATAATAAAACTGGTTTCAAAAACTAAAGTACCTTAAGGGAATTTGGCACCAATTTCCAATTTGAATCCAGCAATTTTACTAAAGGTTATTTCTATAAGAAAATTGTCTTGAAGCTCATAAGGAAGGCAAAAAATACAAAATATAGTTTGCCTACAACTAGTCAACATGCTGAAAATTTTAATTTGTGTCTACTCTCTCACCCAACTGTCCTCCACCTGTCTGTCTCTTGTGTGTTCCTGCTTTCAACCATTAGTTTAGACACTGATGTCACATTTTCAAAGACAGACACAATATATTCTCAAAAAGGAAATTAATAAGAGCATAATTGGGTCTAGCCAGGTCAATAAGAATCACAGGATTTCAAGTAGTTACAGGAAACTAATTTATTGTCTCTGGAAAAGACTATCTAAACATTTCTACATAGATAGTCTTTTGTGAGCTTTTCAGGGAGGATTACCTTCAGCAAACTATTTGAACACAAGACAAGCATTTTTCTCCTCTACTATTTTTATTGTTATTATGCAAGCTTAAGAATATCCTAGAAATAAAAGTTCTTGCAAATTACAACAATATTCTTCACCTTGCTTTCCAAGATATTAATTGTTCCAGTTAATTGCCTGAAGCAACATCAAGATTCTTGATTATTGACTGTCTTGTTGTATATAAAAAAACCAAACTACTCTGAAGATTTTTTTAACTTTTAGAATTTATTAATTTTGTATATAATGGTTATTGTGCAATTTCTTTAAGAAACAATAATCGAATTATCCTATTCATCCAGTGCCAGGTCATCACTTTATGAAAATAAAGTGATATTTTCATCTAGTAAAAGTAAAACTAAGGATAAAATTATAGAATTCTAGCAGATACAAGTTCTTTACTGTCCTGTAGACAAGTTATAAATCTATTTTCCTTAGCTTTCTCACCTATATGGTGAAAATAATCACACAAGAGGCTAAATTTAGTTTACCTTACATGACAGTTCAGAAGAATTAATCATATTTTTCAATGAAAGATTTTGGCATGTTAGTTGAAAAGTGACAAACAAAGATATAGGGTTATTTCTGAAATATATAATTGCAAATGGTGAGATTTTCCACATTACAGTTAGCAAGAAATCAAAATAAGGGGAAAAAAATGACCTCTAAAATCTCATTTAAATCAACTGTTTGGGACTCTCTGTCCAGCCCACAAATGGGGGGGGGAAAGGCTACTGGGTATTAGATACCAAGAGGCATTTAAAATGAATAATCACAATGCAAAGAAATTTTTCACTATTATATATTTTACCAATTTAAAATGTGTTATAATATAGGTGAGAGGTGGACATAAATTTACTTTTTCATGACTACAGGACAAAAATTGTCAACCAGGTAAAGAAGTTTCCCAAGGGAATGATTAAGTTTGAACAAAGAGAGTCCATGGTTAATACTTTAAATGAGTCTAGGAAAAGCCATATGTGATTTAATTTTTATCCCTGACACTGAATGCAAAATGACATAGTATACACTCAACAAATGAATGATGAATAAATAAAGGAATGCATGAACACATTATTACGGAATACATAAAATTAAAGTTTAATCTAGTCATTAAAAAAATTCTCTGTGGGCCAGCCGACTAGCTCATTGGTTAAGAGTTGGCTTAGGAGCGGGAGCTCCGAGCAGCAAGGCCGCCAGTTCAGATCCTACATGGGCTAGTGATGCTGCACCCTCTAAAGCTAAGATGGTGAACAACAGCTCCACCTGGAGCTGGGCTGCTGTGAGTCACCGGCAATGGCATAGGCTGCAGTGGGGCTGACGGGGGCTGCCATAAGCTACTGTGAGTGGCCGGCAGCCAACGGGAGTAGCCAGCAGTCAGTATGAGCTGCTGTGAGCCTCCGTGAGCGGCGGTTCAATGGCCAGCGACTGATCTGCCTCAGCCGGGAAGAGCACAATGATCACAATACCAACATGGGCCAGTGAAGCGACATCCTCCACAACTAGACTGAAGAACAAAATGACAGCAACTTGTCTGTTCCCCTTCCCCGATTCCCCAACGCTGTTCCCTCCCCCAATTGCCCAATAAAACTTTTTTTTTCATTTAAAAAATTCTCTAAAAGAAACATTTTCATAAACTAGTTCAATTTTATATTTATTTTTGAACAGCTAATACATAATAATGCAAATTTATAGAGTAAATAATAAGTTTCTGTTTTTTAATGATTTTTCATTGTGCAAAAAATTATAATTTTTTAGAAAAATCAACTACATAGTAAAGTGAAAACAATGTCAACATAATATTTTCAAACATAATCTATATTCTGAATATATATTTTAAATTATACATTTACTTGAAAATAATAAATTATGTATAATTGTGATTAGCATTTCCGCTAGTTAATTGGAATTAGTGAGTTTTTATTGGGTTTTACTAATTTATAACTAGAAAACAATGTGTTCAAATTATATAGTAATGAGCTAGAAAGAAATTTTATACTTACGGGCAAAGTTCAACTTCTAAATACTGTTCAGTTATATCATTCAAGAAAAATGCTTCCACAACTTTTGAAAACAGAAATATAGCATATTGAGAAATTTAATTACGCTTCAACAATAAATAATTTCTTTATTCCTTTAGAATATAAAATAAATTAATTCATGATTTTTAATTATAGCTCTATCCCTAATAGGAAAAGGGATAAAGAAAATAAATAGACATTGCCTAGAAATAAATCATCATAACATCTTTCCAGATCAGAGTACCATAAATTAAAAGGAGTCATAAACCTTAGTGCTGGTAAGGTTGTAAAGAAATCAACATTATTATACAGACTTTGACCCAATTATCTTCTTCTAGGAATTTGTCCTAAGGAAATACTCAGACAACTGGGAAAAGAAGTAAGTATAATGCTACTCATCAAAGTATTGCTCAAAAATTAGAAATTATCTAAATGATTATCTCCTATTACATAGGATTATTGCCTACTACATAAATAAATCTTCTATTATATAGGAAATCTAATATATAAATTATGGAATTTATGTATTCCATGCAATAGGTTATAACACAGCTGTTAAAATCAAACACAGTTAAATATTTTTTCACATGGAACAATATCCATATTTGATAAGTAGTACATAGAGCAATAAGCAAATTAGCAAATCAGCAAACCTTTCAATGTAGGAATAAGTGACGCTGCAGAGAGAATAAGGGGTCAAGTCATGAAAAATCTTATGCAGAGATCATATTAAGAAGGGTAAAATTTTTCCTGGGAGGAGAAGAAGCCTGAGAAAGTTTTTAAGCAGCTGAATGATGAGTTTAAATTTTTATTTTAGATAGATCACTCAGGCTTCCAAGAGAGAAGGAGATGGACTTAAGGGCAAAAAGGCTACTTAGGAGGCTCTGCCCTAGCTAGCTGAGGTAAAAGATGATAAAGGCCTAACCTATAGCAGAGATGGTGGGAATGAGGAGGAGGTACTGAATTAGAGAAACGTGGAGGAGGTGAAATTGGTAGGGCTTTGTAAATACATCCAAATATGGAGAGTGAGAGGGAAAGATAACAGGCAAATCTCACATTTTACTAGACTTTCATTGATTGAGATTGGGCAATTACGGAAAGAAGCAGGTTTATGAGAAAAGTGGATGGGTTGAGTTTGGGACTTTTTGAGATTGGTACCTGTACTACCTCCAGTAGAGAAGTCACACTGGTGTGTACACCAGAAGGAAGCTGGTATGTAGCCAGCTCTGTTATCAGTAAAAGACTGCATATGTTTAACATATGATACTTTAAAACTGACAAAATGCATGCTATACAGATGGTATCTATATCTATATCTAAAGTAGATGTTAAGAGGAACTAGAAGAGTCATCAAAGGTTTCTTTGAAGAAATGGAACCTGATTTCGAGCTTGAAATATGTGAATTAGAAGCCCGGGGAATAGAATGAGAAAAGGTACATGGGTGAGAGTATGCATGGACAGTAAGACCATTGCTTTTCCGTAATCGAGAGCTTTTGCTGGAATATGATAGCCCAATTCATAAGTACCCTGAAAGCTTATAGAAAGGGTTTGAAGTTTCTCTTAGGGATAGTGATGGTTTGTGGTATGTGGGAATGGCACCATAAAGAGTATTTCAGAACGATAAGTTTGGAAGCTTAATTAGGAAACATTAGAAGGGGATCATATAGCAAACCCGAAACAGTGTAATTTCATGTCACCTTTCAGCTTTCATTTCATATGTGAGATTACTTGTCAGTACGTATAAAATAAAAACTACAATCACTTCATGGGTTGTATGGAGGCCTGGCCACTGTGCTGTGCATCTGAAACTAATATAAAATAGCACTCAATGTCAACTATAATCAAATATAGTGATATATATATATATATATATATATATATATATATATATACGGGATGTAAAGTACAGCATAGGAGATATAATCAATGATATTGTAATAGCTATCTACGGTGTCAGATGGGTAGTAGATTTGTTGGGTATCACTTTGTGAGGTGTAAATGTCTAATCATTGTGTTGTTTTGTACATCTAAGACTACTACTACTACTAATAATAATAATAATAAAAGAGCAACAAACCAAAAAAAAATACAGCCATGGCAATTAAATGTATAATTTGAAGGTTGGAATGTTTTCAGGTTTAGGGGTCTTATTTAATCATTATTCTCACATAAAATTCTAAATATTAATCATCCTCCCTCTTTTACAACCAATCCAGCAAACTGTTATACAATAATTGTTATGTCAGGAAATCAGAGCTCCTGTATTTTCTTAGTATATAATAAAATGAATGTGACTATTAAAAAAAAAACTACATTTCATGTTGAAGTTGATAGTGTTTCTGTAATAAGTAAAACACCTTGAAACATCCATAAAGAAGGTTTATAAGGCTAAAGTGGCAATGTGAAGATACTTAAAGACAAAGCAGGAATGCTAAACTCTTCTTAAAATAGGTAACAGAAGTAAAGGAAGGACATATGGCAGCAATTTAAAAATCTGGATTTGTAATTGCCATTTTTCACTGTTCTGGTTATGTAGTTGAAGTCACATAGGTAATGGTGAAAAAGTCATAATGAGAGATTGGTAGGAAATATCAGAAACTGCACATGTCAGTTGCTCAGAAGCCCTCACTTCCTTAGAGCAAGATAAAATAATAGTTCTGTGCGAGGTTATTATAAAAAGATTTATGTTTGCAATAAAATACAGTACTTCCACTTACCTTCATAATCCCATAGTTCATTGAAAGGCTTTCCTGGTTCCCCAGGTGGGGCTGGAGGATCATTGAAAAATGGTGCACTAACTTCCATCATCACTCCTCTGTCACCTGGATTCAGCCTGACAAACACTGGCTCATGCTTCACTGGGAAGCCATCCCAAGTGTGTTCAATTTTAAAATCCATCTGTAGGCGCAAAGAAAAAAAAGAACCATTAAAATAAACTCTTTAACAATATACAAATGTTTCCTTTAGTTAGAAATGAAATGAAAATGTCCATGCCAAATAGCAGGCAGGAAGGCGGCAGAGTGGCCCGGTCGCAGTTCTGAGAGTCAAAAAGCCGTTAATGTTATGGCGAATCACGGACACAGCTCTGTTGTAAAATAGGTAGTTGGATCCTAAAAGTTTTAAGGCTTTAAGTCTAGGTCCAAGATCATTTTTTAAAACTGTAATTAAGTCCGCTGCATAAATTGTTCATGTACTTAACAACTGTAAGCACTGTGAGTTAACATGGCATTTGTTTTATTGTAAAATACGCAGGTGTCTGAATTATAAGTATCCCCAGGAAATCAAGATCTTTACAGTAAAATTCTATTTGATAAAAAAAAATCTATAAATCAGCACAAATACAGCTGTCAACACTTATTCTTTTGGCTAAAATCTTTTACTTTTTGGGTTGGGATTGGGGGCTCCAACCTTTGAAGGTTATCGAGTTTTTAATATTGTCTTCCTTGGTCTTGGTATATAGATTTTCTCAGCCTTTTCAATTTCTGATATTTCAAATGTTAAATGACCTCTTGCTTGGTTAATCCCTTCTCACCAATTGAAAAATGGGGAAAAAATCTGCCATTATTTAAACTTTGAAATAGGCTAAGTATATTTGACAGAAACAGTATCTACATTTTAAATTGTTTCTCTAAGGATCAAATGGAAGGACATAATATTGTGTTAACAAAATTAAATTTTGTTGAACACTATGGATTAGGCATTTTATAAATATTATCTCATATAATTTCACAAGAAAATTGAAAAGGAACTATTATCATCCTCATTACAAATGAAAACACAAACTTGTCCAAGGTCACATGGCTGGCAAATGAAGAAACTGAACCAATGTCAGCCATGTTTTCGCAGATGAAATCATTTCAGGGATCTTTAAGGAAATGAAACCCTTATTTTAAGAGTGGTGGATTCCCCAAATTAAGCTAGGTTCGTATGTCTTGTTCAGAAGATAATCTTGATTAGGAAATGATGATATTTTCAGATGGTAATTTACCTATCTGAAGTCTTTGAATGCATCTCCTTCCTTCATATGTTATTTTTACTGCAATAACATTACTAAATTTTGAATACATTAATTTCAATGAGTGTGTATTGAATACCAACTATGTGTCAACCCTTGGGAGAGCCATATATGTAACCTGTGTCACATAAGGAATCCAACATCTCTAAAAATCTATTTCTAAAGTGTGTAGCTTTTCCTAGTTTTCACTACACGCTAACAAATTTTAATAGCTAACTTCTAAAATTAAAAAGTAGTTCTGGTATTGCAAAAGGATAAGGTCAGCAATTTATATTGAATTATGCTCAGCGAGTGATAAGATGGTATAAATTAATTGATTTATGTGAAATTTAGTCCTGACTAGCATGGAATAAAATACGTCAATAATAAATTTATTTTCTTTAGTTGAAATATCAAGACACTTCCTTCAAAAACAAGTGTATAACCCTCTACCCCAAATTTTGGTACTAGTATGTACCTTTTCATAGCATATCGGAAGAAATAAGCATAAATCAAGATGTTAAAAATGCTAATTAAATCTGATTCTGGACCCAATATGCTGAGAGACTATGGTGTTCTCCTAACTTGGAGCTTGACAATTCTTGGCAATCCTGGCAAAATATAGCTCAGCAACCAGGGAATTTTTGCAGATTCACTCATTCCCCATACAACCATCATCTTACAAAAATGCTGCTATGTTAAGGGACCCCTATCCTACACAGTGGGTTTCCACTAGAAAATTTTCAACTCCCAGCTCTTTCCATCATTTCTGTCTCTACATGGAATTAAACCATATCCCATGACAAGCTCCTAAAAGTGGCCGGTCACTTCCATGCACACATGGTAGGTCTCATGATCAGAGTGAGGTATACTTTTTAGGTTTCAAATTACTTCCACATCTAATTGTACCTGGGAGATAAGAATAAATAAAAGATAAAAGCAGAAAATATAGGGTAGTGATACCCCAAGTCTTTCTACTGGTTCCTTCTGGCTTTACCCCTAAGATTTCTTTGAGTCTGAAATTTTGTCTGAAAATTACTATTAATACAAGAAATATTGACTAGACTGCCACCATCAGGGAGGGGTGCCATGCTGCCATGTCCAAGGGTAGAATATACTCAGAATTTTGGCTTTAATTGCATAAAATGACTTTAGTTTCTTATCAGAACAACAAATTTGTTCATCTGCTTAAAAAACACTCATGTCAATCTAAGTATGCACAATGTTTATAACAAAATTAACCTAAATAGTCTTGTCCACTAGTTTACAATCTAAAGACAACAGGGACCCAGAGAGACACAATTAGCACTCTTTTCAACACCCTGGGGATACTTAGGACTGTCTCCTGAGACTTAACTCCCATCATCTTTCAATTCCTTTGTTTGCACACGTGTCCACATAAAGCAGAGACAATTAAACAGTCAACGTTCTTCACAACCTGGGCTAGTGTGCTTCCCAGCAGCACTCGACTCCCTGTCATTCTCTGTTTGTATACACTGCTCTGTTTTGATTCACAGCACTTATACCACATGATGTATTTTTTTAATTGTCTCTGCTTCCCCAGCTAGAATGTCTGTAAATAAAAGAAATATTTATTTGTTGAGTAAATAAACGTTCTAGTCTCTGGATCTAAAATTTCATGATTCTCAGGTCTTGTGCAGGAGAAACCAACTGTGGTTAGTGGTATCAATCTCTCTCTCAACACTATATACTAAAACAGTGGCAAATAACTATGAAGATACATCATATCTAGAAATTTCCTTTCAATTTAGTTTATTAGCCACTCACTTTATTTCAGACACCACGCCAGGTGCTGGGGAAATAAAGTATAAGTAAGAAGTCTAGGGTAGTTGAGAATGATCCTCATGGAGCTAACCAACAAGGTCCATTATCAATTGGTTCATTTTGCAGTCCAATGTAATCAAGTTGGATCCCGACACCCAACTAAGCTTTAAATCAATCAAAGATGGAAACATAAAAATCAAACCATATAAAAACAAGAAAAAAATGGGAGGATTTTAAAAAAGATGGTCTTATGAAAGCCTTTTAAAGTATAACTCCAAACCCAGAAGATATATAAGAAAAGGCTGATAGATACATTTGGCTACATAAAAATAACAAAATTACAAGCAGAAGTCAGCTTATCCCCATAAAAAAAAAAGAAAAAAAGAAAGAAAAGAAAAAATCCCACCATTTCAAAATCAAAACATACTGTGATAATGAGGACACTGAGAAACAATCACATATTGGTGTTGGGGCACAACCAGCACAGCCTGTCAAGAGCAATCCCTCAATATCTACCCAAAAAAAATGCAAATATCCTTTGACTCAACAATTCCAGTTCCAGAAGTTTCATACATGCACATATGTATGACACAGTATAAAGTTTTCACTGCAACATTGTTTAGAATAACAACATACTGTAAGCAACTTAAATACTCATCAGTAGAAGACTGGTAAAGAATTTATGCTACTGATGACAATAATCTATACTTTGAAACAAAAGATCTGTAATGGTGACATGGTATGTTTTAAGAATCAGTCCAGGTGTGATTTTTTTCCAATCCCCTTCACTCTAAACCATATATTGTGATGCATTTTTCTTTGAGAGGGTCTATATAATCATTTTCTAGAAAGTATAGTTATCTGTACTAATGTTTTTATATAAAGAATATAGTGTCTTTGTGGTTTTAAAGACAACTGTGAAATAAAATTGTTTCACCTAAAAAAAAAAANTCCTCCACAACTAGACTGAAGAACAAAATGACAGCAACTTGTCTGTTCCCCTTCCCCGATTCCCCAACGCTGTTCCCTCCCCCAATTGCCCAATAAAACTTTTTTTTTCATTTAAAAAATTCTCTAAAAGAAACATTTTCATAAACTAGTTCAATTTTATATTTATTTTTGAACAGCTAATACATAATAATGCAAATTTATAGAGTAAATAATAAGTTTCTGTTTTTTAATGATTTTTCATTGTGCAAAAAATTATAATTTTTTAGAAAAATCAACTACATAGTAAAGTGAAAACAATGTCAACATAATATTTTCAAACATAATCTATATTCTGAATATATATTTTAAATTATACATTTACTTGAAAATAATAAATTATGTATAATTGTGATTAGCATTTCCGCTAGTTAATTGGAATTAGTGAGTTTTTATTGGGTTTTACTAATTTATAACTAGAAAACAATGTGTTCAAATTATATAGTAATGAGCTAGAAAGAAATTTTATACTTACGGGCAAAGTTCAACTTCTAAATACTGTTCAGTTATATCATTCAAGAAAAATGCTTCCACAACTTTTGAAAACAGAAATATAGCATATTGAGAAATTTAATTACGCTTCAACAATAAATAATTTCTTTATTCCTTTAGAATATAAAATAAATTAATTCATGATTTTTAATTATAGCTCTATCCCTAATAGGAAAAGGGATAAAGAAAATAAATAGACATTGCCTAGAAATAAATCATCATAACATCTTTCCAGATCAGAGTACCATAAATTAAAAGGAGTCATAAACCTTAGTGCTGGTAAGGTTGTAAAGAAATCAACATTATTATACAGACTTTGACCCAATTATCTTCTTCTAGGAATTTGTCCTAAGGAAATACTCAGACAACTGGGAAAAGAAGTAAGTATAATGCTACTCATCAAAGTATTGCTCAAAAATTAGAAATTATCTAAATGATTATCTCCTATTACATAGGATTATTGCCTACTACATAAATAAATCTTCTATTATATAGGAAATCTAATATATAAATTATGGAATTTATGTATTCCATGCAATAGGTTATAACACAGCTGTTAAAATCAAACACAGTTAAATATTTTTTCACATGGAACAATATCCATATTTGATAAGTAGTACATAGAGCAATAAGCAAATTAGCAAATCAGCAAACCTTTCAATGTAGGAATAAGTGACGCTGCAGAGAGAATAAGGGGTCAAGTCATGAAAAATCTTATGCAGAGATCATATTAAGAAGGGTAAAATTTTTCCTGGGAGGAGAAGAAGCCTGAGAAAGTTTTTAAGCAGCTGAATGATGAGTTTAAATTTTTATTTTAGATAGATCACTCAGGCTTCCAAGAGAGAAGGAGATGGACTTAAGGGCAAAAAGGCTACTTAGGAGGCTCTGCCCTAGCTAGCTGAGGTAAAAGATGATAAAGGCCTAACCTATAGCAGAGATGGTGGGAATGAGGAGGAGGTACTGAATTAGAGAAACGTGGAGGAGGTGAAATTGGTAGGGCTTTGTAAATACATCCAAATATGGAGAGTGAGAGGGAAAGATAACAGGCAAATCTCACATTTTACTAGACTTTCATTGATTGAGATTGGGCAATTACGGAAAGAAGCAGGTTTATGAGAAAAGTGGATGGGTTGAGTTTGGGACTTTTTGAGATTGGTACCTGTACTACCTCCAGTAGAGAAGTCACACTGGTGTGTACACCAGAAGGAAGCTGGTATGTAGCCAGCTCTGTTATCAGTAAAAGACTGCATATGTTTAACATATGATACTTTAAAACTGACAAAATGCATGCTATACAGATGGTATCTATATCTATATCTAAAGTAGATGTTAAGAGGAACTAGAAGAGTCATCAAAGGTTTCTTTGAAGAAATGGAACCTGATTTCGAGCTTGAAATATGTGAATTAGAAGCCCGGGGAATAGAATGAGAAAAGGTACATGGGTGAGAGTATGCATGGACAGTAAGACCATTGCTTTTCCGTAATCGAGAGCTTTTGCTGGAATATGATAGCCCAATTCATAAGTACCCTGAAAGCTTATAGAAAGGGTTTGAAGTTTCTCTTAGGGATAGTGATGGTTTGTGGTATGTGGGAATGGCACCATAAAGAGTATTTCAGAACGATAAGTTTGGAAGCTTAATTAGGAAACATTAGAAGGGGATCATATAGCAAACCCGAAACAGTGTAATTTCATGTCACCTTTCAGCTTTCATTTCATATGTGAGATTACTTGTCAGTACGTATAAAATAAAAACTACAATCACTTCATGGGTTGTATGGAGGCCTGGCCACTGTGCTGTGCATCTGAAACTAATATAAAATAGCACTCAATGTCAACTATAATCAAATATAGTGATATATATATATATATATATATATATATATATATATATA
>NW_017731351.1:2156945-2171994 GCF_001890085.2 Hipposideros armiger
GAAGAACAAAAGGACAGCAACTTGTCTGTTCCCCTTCCCCCAATTCCCCAGCACTGTTCCCATCCCCCCAATTCCCCAATTAAAAAAAAATCTTTAAAAAAAAAAAGGGACAGAACCTCGGGTCATTAAAAACCTAGGAATGAGGAAAAAAATTCCACAAAGGTTAAAAGAAGGAAGTTATGGAGAAGGTGTTTTCTAAACAGAACGTTTTGCAAGGAAATTTTCCAAATTCCTCTATTCACAAGATTTCCTTTGGTTTACTACAAAGATTATTTCTTTCCAGTTTGCATCCTCCCTCCTCACTCCCTGTTCTCCCTTTTCCCCCTCCCCCCCTCCCCCACACCATTTATAAGAGAAACGGAGAAATGAGAAAGTCAGGGGAAACTGGGAGTACACGTGCCAGCAGGAGGAGGCAGCTGAAAAAACGTTACCAGAGAAAAAGCTAACGACAAGGCTGGGCAAAGGTGCAAGGGAGAGAGGGAAGAAGGCACAGGAAGGGCGCACACACCGAGTCGCTCTCTCAGTCCCTCTCGGCGTCCTCCCTGCGTCAGCGCTCAGCCGTAGGCTCCGCCCAGCTGCCCACACATTCTGCGGGCGGGGCTTGGAGGACTGAAGCCGACACCTGAGAAAAATGTTCAAGAACCACCAGTGAACGTCGGAAGGCTTTTAATCATTGTACTGAAGTGTGAGCGGTTTTCTAGAAGGAAGGGTACCTCGGCAATATAAATACGGTGCAACGACTTGAAAATCAACAGTAAATCATTAAGATTACAGTAGAACCTGTACAGCAATAATTCACTGAATGCAACTAAAGGCTAACTGGTTATATAAGCCAAACCTGTGAATTATATTACACTGTTGAGAGGCATATACACAGTAGTCAAGGATTGTAACATTGGGACCAGACTTCCTGGATTCAAATACTTATTCAGGTACTTTCCAATTGTGATCAGCAGCAAGTTAAAAACCATTTCATTATTATTAAACTATTTTAAATGTTTGCTTCAAGAAAACATTTGCTGTTCAAATCATTAAAATTACACGTTTCTGAAGTGCTTATCTTTCTTTTTTTCCTCAAAAGAAACAATTTATTTAGAATAAAACAAAAGCAGCTCAACTCATGTGAGCACACATTTGAGTGTCAGCTCCTTTTAAGCTGTATGAGCCACAAAACGCGTTTTTCTTTACTTTTCCAGAAGTCTTGTATACACCACACAAAACAAGAAGTCATTTTTTTCCCCCACTTGAAACACCTGCATTGGAATCACAATAGCAGATACTCAACTTTAAGCTGCCATTTCAGTAGAATGCACAAAAACTAAACAGATTAGCCGTCTTCCATCAAGAGGCCCAAGTAAGCTCCACATAGGGCGCAATTTCTCTTCAAAAAGATCTATTAGAGCTTAGAAATCCGTATCTTCACCCGCTGTTCACCAGTTTTGCTTGTGGGGGTGGGAGGAGAGAGAAGAGGAGGTTATGGTTATAGTGATGGCCCTAAGGGGAGAAAATTACTTCAGGACCTACCTAGGTTTACATTTGTGGGGGTTTTCTTAGAGGAAAAAAAAAATATGCTGGGCCCCGCCACTTGCACCCTGAAGACACAGGTTGGCCGCCAGATTTCCCGCCGCCACTCCGGCGGCTCAGCTGGTTGTCACCCACGTTCTCACAGCTCCGCTCTACGCTTGACGGATAGCCAATAGCGTACGAGGACGCTACGCAGCGTGGTGACGTAAGAGCTGACGCCTGCGTGATGATTCAGGCGGCGTCACGGTCTCCAAGGAGCGGGCCGGAGCACCGGTTTCAAAGTCGCAGGGCGGGCCGTGTGAACGTCCCTTGCCAGCCCGGGCCATCCTGGAGTCGCCACCCACTCCATAAAGGACGCAGCCACCCGGATTCCCGCCGGCTCCCTCCAATCTCTCCTAAGTGCCCCGGCGCGACCCGGAGTGACCCGCGAGACGCCTATATCCAGCCGTGTCCCAGTCCGACCCGGCTGAGAGTCGTGTGAACGTGGAGCAGAATTCACTTGGCGGGTCCCCAGCCAACCTGAAATCTGGTCTCTCTCCTGAGCGAGGGACTCGGCTGGGACTTAGGAGGAGGAGGCGCGGCGGCGTGAGTAGGATGCTAATTACACAGCTTGACAACCTCCAGACCGTTGTCTTAATTTTGTTTTCCCGCACAGCGAGCTCTGTGTGTTTTTGAAGAAACTCAAGGTGGTGAAAAGCTCCAAACCTAGTTATTGTCGAAATGGCCACAGAAATCGACTTTCTGAGAGATCAAAGTAAGCTCCATGTTGTTTTACGTAATAGTTAATGTCATCGTTGACCAACTAATATTTTTTGAATGCCTGTTGAGTGCGTGGAAATTTCTAAAAACTTAAAGAAGTTAGCTGCAGAAAAAGCTTGGTTGCGTATATGAGGACGTGTATATATAATTAAGCAGAACCATTTGGTAAATACTTGCAGATTCCTTAAGCTTACTTACATGGGACTCTATTAGCCACTAAACACGTTTGTTATTCTCCTCACATGCTCTGGAGAAATTAGAGGGCTAATGGCCAAGAAAAGTTTCCAAGTCTGCAGTTAGAACCTAGAGGCACAGCTCTGACCATTTGTTCAAAAGCTGTTTATTGAGATCATCCTGTTTCAATTATATGCCAGCACAATACAAGCATCGCTGCTAAAAAATGAAGAGGACAGATCTACCCTCCAAGAATTTAATTTGAGGAGGGAAATATATAAATTACACAAATACACTGAAATGGCAGCAACTGCTGCTAACTCTTTTGCCTCAGTTTGCTCATAGGGTCGTTGGAATGATGAAATGAGTATTAAACTATGTAAAAGATTTAAAATAGGATCTGACACATAGTGCTAAATAGACAAATATTAACCATTACAGGCTTATGATTAACTGTGGTCAAGGAAGGTGCCATTTAGCCTGGAATTTGAAGTGCTAATGTGAATTTACTAGAGAAAGAGCTGTGTAGGTATCCCAAATATAGAGTTGTTGGGAAAGTCATGATGTATTTTTTTCTCTGTTTTTCGTTGCAAAAATGCATCATGACTTTTCCAACAACCCAATAGAACAGTATGTGCAACCTTCTTGCAAGAAGGTTGGCTTGAATGGAATACGGTGTATATAGGGGAATGACAAGTGGAGCTGAAAGAGAAGAATGGGGCTGGGTAGTGAAGGGCCTTGTCTACTGTGTGTTAAATTTACAGGAACCACTGAAAAGCAATCAGTTGAGAATAACATCAAATTCTGATTTGGAAAACCCAGTGTGGCTGTTACGAGGAACATACATTATAGCATAGTGCAGTTATGTCACTGTTGTCATCACATACATTATAGCATAGTGCAGTTATGTCACTGTTGTCATCCTCAAGGTAAGAAGTGAACTGAGGTTGCTATAGTGAGATTGGAGATTAGGGGATTTGGGAGAAAGAGGTAAAGGGCAACTCAGATTTTTGTCTTGAACAACTGGAAAGGTGGGTGAAAAAATGGTAAGTTCCATTTTGGAAATACTGTCGACCGGTGGTTAAGAGCTCAGCCTCTGCATTCAGTCTGCGTGGACTCGTACCTTAGCTGTATCTCTTTCCCGGTCTTTGGGCAAGTTACTTAGTGTCTCTGTGCCTCAGGTTTCTCATTGTAAAATGGCCCTAGTATTATAGCACAATAACCCTCATGGGGTTGTTGTGAGAATTAAATGAGATGATGCAAGTAAAACACGTAGCATGATGTCTAGTACCTATTAAGTGCACAGTATATATATATATATATATATATATATATATATATATATTATTCAAAATCATTAATGACACTATAATGATACTATAATATTAGCATTATTCCTTAGGTTCGAAGTGGGAACACCCCCACACACACACCCCATAAGGCGGACTAGCTGAACAACACAACTCCTGAGTGGCATGGGACATAAATTGGGTGGAAGGAATTTGGCTGGATGGGGAAGAGACTTGAGGCAGTCAGAAACTGTGAGTTCTATGGGAGTGAGCCAGCCAGGATGGTTCAATAAAACTGAACTCCAAGCACCAGAGAAAACCAAATAAGACAGTAGAAGCATAGTACATTACTTCTTGAAAAATGAGTGGCAGTTTATTAGAAGATGAGTGGAGTGGAAGACGGGAATCTCGGACAGAGGGAGAAGAAGCAGCATAGGCTCAGAGGTTTGAAGTAACAGTGCTTATTCAGGAATTTGGAGCATGAATGGTAGGGATTGCATGAAGAGATGGATGTCTACGACCCTCCCCTTTTTTCCTTTAACTGGACCTAGCATGCCCATACACCTGGCAGGTTACCCTCTTAGAGAACCACCAAACACCAGCTAGGTAAATATAGATTCCTTACCCTTCTACCTACCTCTGACCTTCTCTACATTGACTATTATTAATCTTGATTGCCTCTTTTCATTTGCTCCATTTGGATTTGGTAATCTAGCTCAGGACAATCTGATTTGGTATTTTTCACCTGGCAACTCCACACCCAACCAGGCTTCTAGGAAACTTCTAGCATATTTGAAGTACACCATTCTTCCACCTCCAGCTGAGAAGGAAGATGTGATAGTTCTTAGGGACCTGTTCAAAGAGGGACTTGCGTATCAAGCTAAGAAATGAAGAATTCATTCTTGTAATGGGGATTATGAGCAGTGGGGATGGTCTCATTTTTTCCTTTCATTCTCTTAGCAATATCTTTCACAGAGCAGAACTTTTTGATTTTGATGAAGTTCAGTGCATCAATTTGTTCTTTTATGGATCTGTGTCCTATCTAAGAAATCTTTTCCTAACCCAAGGCTGCCAAAAAAAATTTTTAGAAGTTTTGTAGTTGCAAGTTATACATTTAGATCTATGATCCATTTTGAGTTAAGTTTTGTACAGGCGGGGGGTAAGGGTCGAGGTGTACTTTTTTACATATGGATGCCCAAATGAAAAGACTGTCCTTTCTCCATTGGCGTACCTTTGCACCTTTGTTAAAAATCAGTTGTCTTTATTTGTGTAGATCCATTTCTGTACTCTGTTCTGTTCTATTGACCTGTTTGTCTATCTGGACACCAATATCCTAATGTCTTCATTATTGCAGTTTTGTAATAAGTCTTAAAATCAGATAGTGTTAGTCTTTAAAATTTGTTCATTTTCACAGTTGTTTTGGCTATCCTAGGTCCTTTGCACTTCCATTTACATTTTAGAAGTAGCTTGTCCATTTCTCCAAAAAAGAGGATGGGATTTTGATATGCATTTCATTGCATCTATTGATCAATTTGTGTAGAATTCATATTAATGACATTGAGTTCCCTGATCAATGAAAGGTGTATCTTTCCAGTGATATGTCTCTTCATTAATTTCTCTCAGGAATATTTTATAGTTTCTAGTATGTAGGTTTTGCACACTTTTGTCAGATTTATCCCTATGTATTGCTGTTTTTTATACTATTATAAATGATATTATTCTTTTATTTTCTAATTTATCATTGCTACTATGTAGAAATCAACTTTTTTTCATATTGTACCCTGCAACCTTTCTAAACTCACTATTAGCTCTAGTAGGTTTTTTTAAAGTCCATCAGATTTTTTTCATAGACAATCTTTTTTATCTTGTAAATAAAGACAGTTTTACTTCTTCGTTTCCAATTTGAATGCCTTTGATTTTATTTTCTTGCCTTATTGCACTGGTTAGAACTTCCAGTACAGTACTGAACAGAAGTGGTTGGAGTGGACATCTTTGTCTAGTTCCTGATTTTAGGGAAAAAACACCTGTCATTCAGAATTAAGTATGATACTAACTGTAGGTTTTTCATTGATATTCATAATAGGTTGAGTATGTTTCTTTCTATTCTTAGTTTTCTGAGAATTTTTATCAGAATGGATGTCAGATTTTTTTCAAATGCTTTTTCTGCATTTATTAGGATGATTATTTTTCAGTTTTAGTTTGTTAATACGGTGATTTACATTGATTAAATTTCAAATGTTAAGCCCCCTTTCCCTTTTTAGGATAAACTCCTCTTCATCATGATGTATTATCCTTTTTATATATTGTTGAATTTGATTTTTTAAAGTTTGTTTAAAATGTTAACATCTATGTTCCTAAAGCCCCCCTTTTTTTCCTTTTAATGTTCTTTCTCTGGTTTTGGTGTCAGGTCATGCTGTCTCAATAGAATTATTTGGAAAATGTTTTGTCCTCTTTAACATTCTGGAAGAGTTTGTATAGAATTGGTATTATTTCTTCCTTAAATGTTTGGTAGAATTCACCAGCGAAGCCAATTGGACATAGGCATTTTTTCTGTAAAGATTTTTAACTACAAATTCAATTTCTTTAATAGGTAAAGTGGCTACTCAATACTCTACTGTGTACTTACCCTCTGCAGATCTCTTAAGTCCGGAGTTCTGTCTCTGTGCAGCTCTCTCTTCTGTACGTTGAATTGCCTATTTTAATTTACTTGGCTTCCATGATTCTCAGCTCCATCTCCTTAATTCAGAGAATCTGCTGATCTCTCCCTGAATTTTTCCTCTGGTGCCACAGCCTGGAAAGTCTCTCAAGCCATTAAGCCGGGGCAATCATATTTGTCGCCTTATTTGGTTTGCATCTCCATCATTATTGTCTGATGGCTAGTGTTTTACAAACTGCTGTTTTATTTATTTTATTTGTTTGTTTTGGTCGTATGAGGTGGTAAGGTAGCCCTTGTTATTTCATCTTGGGTATAAGCAGGAGTCCTGTCCAAGTTGCCTTACTTTTAAAATCTTAAACACAAGTATCTTACTCTACTGTAACTATTCCTTGACTTCATCAAAACCAATTATCTTCGAACTCTTCATTTTCTTTAATTTTTTACCTTTCCCAGCTTGCTTTTACTACTTTATTCCACAGGCTGTAAACATTGCCCATTAGTTCATCTGCTGCTTGACAGCAACCTTAGTGTGAGGATGGCCCACTTTTCTCTAGCACATGCTCAGTAACATCGCATCCCTACATCAGTTGCTTAGTTTTCCTTTACAGTTATCACACTCAACTGCTCAGTAACCATAAGTTAAATATCAACTTTCAAATGCCACCACAAATTCAAGGTTTACTCATAACTACCAATAAGTGATGAGCTGGAATTTGAACCCAGTCTAGTTTCAATGTCTTAATTACTACCCAACAAAGACACTTGTAAGAAAGAAAAATTATAGGCCTGTTTCACCTATGCACATGAAAACTAAAATGCTAAATAATATATTACTGACTCTAGCAGTGAATGTGTGTGTGTGTGTAGATATATGCATACACATACAATTGTCTTCTTATTGGGTTCATTCCAGCAATGGAAAGATAATTAGTATTAGAAAATTATTGAGTGTATAAAAGAACACCTATATTAATGGAGAAATATATCAAATTTGTGGATTAGAACACTCAATGTAGTAAATATGTCAGTTCTCTCACAAATTAATGGGTAGATTAAATTGACAATATGATTCTAAAATCTATGTGGAAGAGCTAAGAATAGCCAAGAGAGTTTTAAAAAACATCAAGTTGGGAAATTTCATTTTACCAGCTAGTAAGACTTATTATAAGTGTCCAATTATTAAATCAACATTTTATTGGCAAATTGATAAATATAGAGGTCAGTGGAATAAATTAGCAGAGAAAAAGACACATACATCCATGAATACTTGTTATCTGAACGAACAGATACTTTTCTATTACACTAATAAAAAAATGGTTTAAAAATATGACCAGCCCATTTACAAAAAATAAAACCTGAAAAACTGCTAAAAATATAAAAAGATGTCCATTTCATCAGTAGTCCAGAAAATGCAAATTAAACAACAGTGAGATAAGTACTTTTGAATGAATGAAGATTTAAGTTATAGTAAAATTTTCTGCATAGTAAAGTCAACCTATGAAGATTAAATGTGTTTCCCTCATTATTATTCCACAATGACTCCTCAACCTATTTTAACCACTGAGAACTCAGATTTTGTGTTTTTTCTGATTTGAAAGCCATATCAGGAAAAAAAAAGTATTTGTATTGGAATTATTATATCCCTAGCCAAAGCTCCAACCTCCTTGTAAGACTTCGATGGAAGAAAAGTATTAGGCAGAAACCAGATCCTATAAAATGTTAGTCCATTTTAAAAGTTCTGAGGATAGCAATAAAAAATTGTGGGGAATTCCTTTTAAACTCAATAAAAATTTGAAAACCATTTACATTGTCAGTACTCTGTAATTATTGTTTCTTTATTAGGAGCACATATATCTGTCATTTTTCTTCACTAAATTATGTATACTTTTAAGGAAAAACACTATTCTCTCAAATTCCCATCATAGAATGTATACACATACATGTGTGTACACTATATACACATTTTTTTGTTTATATGTATATATCTAGTTAATGTGTATTGCATATATATGCATAGTTGCTTATGTATAACATACACATGAAACTAAAGAAAACAAATATAAAGCTAAGTGAATTACAAAATTCAAAACTCCGGTAACTGCATCCCAGGTCAAGATTGCTAGGACCCCAAGGAGCCTCCTTGTAATCATAATCTCTTTCCCCTCCTCAAAGATAACTGAAGATACCAATATCTTTAATTTTCCATCATAGTTTACTTTTGCCTGTGTTTGAACTTTATATAAATGGAATCATAAACTGTGTATTCTTGTCTGTCTGGCTTCTTTTACTCAACATTATGTTTTTGAGCTTTATCCATATTCTTGCATGCAGATGTAGTTTTTTAATTTCATTCCTGTAGGATGTTCCAGTTGTGAAATCTATTATATTCATCCATTCTTCTTTTGATGGATATTTGCCATTGTTTCCAGTTTGAGGTCATAGAGAATAATGCTGTTATCAACTTGTTGTTGTTGTTGTTTTGTTTTGTTTTTTGTTATGGCCCTTGATGCTCAAGGGCACACATTTTGGTTGGGTATATTCCTAGGAATTATGTGTATGTTTAATTCTAAAGCTGTACTAATTTACACTCCCACCAGCAGTGTATGGGAGTCTTTTTAATGCCACATTGTCACCAACATTAATTTTCTAATTTTAACTCTTTATTGTATTGTCATTTTAATTTGTATTTTCCTGATGCCTAATGAGATTGAGCAGCTTTTCTATGTTTATTGACCACCTAGGTAACCTTTTTGTGAAGTGCCCGATCAAGTCTTCTTACCACTTTTCCAAAGTGTTGTCGGCCTTTTAGTTGATAGAATTTTTTTTCGTGTATTCCAGATATAAGCCCTTTGTCAGTTATACGTGTTGGAAATATTCTCTCCATGTTCATGGCTTGCATTTTTACTCTCTTAACAGTCTCTTTTTGATGAACGGAAGTACTTACATGTAATTTTAATGTGTTCCAGTTTATCAGTTTTTTCCTTGATAGTCAGTGCTTTCTGTGTTCTGGTTTTAAAATCTTTTCCTACCCTAAGGTTGTAAAGATGTTATCTTTGTTTCCTTCTAGAATTTATTGTTTTGACATTCACAATTAGATCTTCATTTCACCTAGAATTGATGATTATGGATGAAGTTTTATTCTTTTCCGTGGAGCTATCCAGTTGACCCAGAACCACCTATAAAACGATTATCCTTTCCTCCTCTCTGCTCTGGAGTGCCCCTTTGATCATAATTCAAGTGCTCATATATACATGAGTGTATTTCTGGATTCTCTTCCATTGGTCAATTTTGTTTTTCTTATATGACTATTACAATCTCTAAATTACTGTAGCTTTATAGTAAATCTTGATTTTGGGTCTTATCCGCCCATTCTTATTTCACAAAAAGTCTTAACTATTCTTGTTACATTTCCACCTGTTTTAGGAATTGACTTTAGAATCCCAAAATCCTCTTTGGGGATTTTAATTGGGATTGCATTGAACCTATAGATCAATTTGGGGAGAATTGACATCTTGAAATACTGACTCCTGTAAACCATGAGTATCTCTCCATTTATTTAGGTCTTTAATTGATTTCCTGAATGTTTCATAGTTTTCTATGTAAGAATCTTACACATCTTTTTCCAAATTTATTTCTAGACATTGGTATTTTTAATGTACTGTAATTAATACCTTCTATTATTTCCTGACTTTATGTTGCCAGTATATGGAAATACAATTTTTTTATGTTGATATGTATCCAACAACTTTGCTAAACTTAATTATTGATTCTAAAAATTTATCTGACTCTTTTTTTGTATTTACCACATATACACTTATAGCTAAATACATAATGACAGCATTTTCTTCCTCTTAAGTCTTTATACCTTTTATTTCTTTTGCTTGCCTTATTGTGTTAACGTAGACCTCCAGTAGATGTCCAGTAGATAAATGTTGCAAGAATTTATCCTTCTGTCATTCCCAATTTCCAAGGGAAAGTTTTCAACATTTTTACCCTTAAGTACTATGTTTATTGTGGGTTTATGTAAGAATCCATTATCACATTAAGGAAGTACCTTTCCATTCCTACAGTCCTAAAGCTTTGTAATGAATATATCTTGAATTTCATCACATGCTTTTCCTATAACTTTTGAGATAATTGTATTTGTTGATTCTGCTTTTTGTGAGCTTATTTTCTACTTCTTTTTGGGGTGGCTAATCTTTATTATTTCCTTCACTTGACTCTCTCTGGGCTTAATTTGCTGTTCTTTTTCTAACTTTTTGGGATGGATGCGTAGTGTATTGACCTCAGCCTTTTTTTGTGTGTGTGCAATTAAAGTTATAGATTTCTTTTGAAGTGGGGCTCAAGGTATAACATTTTCACTATCATTCAGCTCACTGTACTTTCAAATTTGTTTTGTAACTCCTGAGACCTATGGGTTATAGAAAAGTAATTTCTGAACTTCAAAATTTATGAGGATTTTTCCTTTACTTCTTGGTTTTTGAGCCTAGTTTAATTGTGCTATTGTCAGATAACATGTTCTTGGTTTCAGTCTTTTGAAAGTTGTTGAGATTTGCTCTATTGCAGTTTTAAATGTTCCATGTGATCCTGAAAGAATGAGTATTGTACGTTTATTGGGTGCTGTGTTCTGTATATTTCCTGCTGTAAAAATATCACCTTTACTTACTGGGAGCTCTTGGCTTTGTTCTGGACCTTCTCTCCCTCTGTCTCTTGCCCACTCCTGCTTAATTTGGATTCTTTTGTCCTGAAGTTTCTCCTCCATGTGGAGGTTTGTCCTGGAAAAGAATTTCAGCAGATTTTAACAATTCTAAAGAATATGGCTACAGCTTATCGTTCCTATTCTTTTTACTTCTACTAACAGGAAGTTAAAAAGAAATGTGAAGAATATTTGTTGACCTCTGCTAAACTAAAGAGCAAGCTAGGAGAGACATAAAATTAAAATTCATCAGAACAATTAGCTTTTTGCAGCAGTTTTTTTTACCATTAGCAGTAGTTAGTTGGTTTAGGTGTATGGAAGGGGCCCTATTCTTAAATTCTAAAGTGATGTGTTGAAATTGATTGTTTATTTTATTTTGAGAAGCAGTGGAGATTAGCAGTTTTGCATTGGCTATATCAAATGATAACTTTTATGTCTAGTTTTTAAAAATTGAACATACCTAATGAACTACAAATTGGTTTTTCTTTTTGTTTCAGATCGAAGACTAAATGAAGTTATTAGGCGATATCAAATGGAAAATTTTTCCAAATATTCATCAATACAGGTATGCAAGGTCTAACAAACTGGTTCATTTGGTTGTAAATATTGGTTGTCGGAAAAGTCATGATGTTTTTTTTTCTATTGTTCGTTGCAAATATGTGTCATGACTTTTCTGACAACCCAATATATCTACATAAATATGAATGCAAAATAAATTCTACTTTGGATTATTCTCATGTGAAGTTGCCTATAGTGTTTTGAAATTTTCGTTACAATTTTGACTTTTGTAAGGACAGGAATGCTTGTTTTTGCTTAATGAATATAAATTCTTTGACCATAGAAATTGCCTTTTTTTTCAGAGTTAAAATGTCTGAGTTGAATTCTAAAATGAAAATTCATTAAAGTTTCAAGACATTCTAAAAGTGTTTCTTAAGATAAATCCAGTTGCAAACTTTAACTCTGAGTCCTCAGAAGTTATGACAGAAACATAAACTAACTCAAAACAATAAATAATATGTGGCATTATTTTTAATATTTCTTTCCTTGGGTTTATTTAAATATTTTTTTAAATATTGTGTTTAAAATTTTTTTACCAATAAGGTGTACTTATTAGTGGACTCTGAGTTACAGAATATTAAATAAAAGAAAATTTATTGCACCTGGATTATTGATAACTGTCTACTGAATCAATAAAGAAGTGTTTTTGCTTTCAACAGAAATGAATCTTATAATTAAAACTGAAATTGTTTTTAAGGTATTAAAAAGAAAGTTGTTTTTAAAGTGTTGTGAAAGGAATAGTTTATTTGGTTGACTTGAGTATATTTATCCTTATAGATATTTTCTTTACCCTAATGTATACTCAATATTTAGCCTAGTGCTCTGTATTTTTGTTTCCAAAGGCCAGACTCAGAGGCCAAGGGCCTTGAAACTACTCATGTGAATCATATTATTTTTATGTTATTTTTGTTATGCATACTTAATTAAGAAGTATTATCATGTAGGTGATATCTTTCATAATCAGGTAGCCTCTAAACTTTGCTCCTATTCTTATGTTCTTTTGCCTCTGCTTAATGTCTTATAGATTGCCTAAAGGGGGATTTAAACAAAAGATGGGTTTTAAAGCTTGAGAAGACTTTTGGGCATGGTGGTGTATCATATCTACTTGAAGCTATGGCTGATTTGATGATGAAAGACGGTTTCACCACATAAAATAATGACTCTAGTCAGCCCTTCAGATGTACCTGCATTGTGCATGGTGATTATAATTTGTTAAAGCCTAATGGTAACATACCAAGTAGGGACAAGTCTCCCCTTACTTAGTAGTGTGCTCTTAGGCGAAATTACAGCTCCCTTAATTCTCTGAAGGTACACGTTCTTCTCTTACATGTACTGTTCTTGTAGCCATGCTATCCTGATTCCTCTCTCTTAGTTTTAGTGGTAGTGTAATGTTACTGCCTAAGATGCCTCTGCAGTCCCCCATCTCTCCAGGACATGTTACTGTGTCAAGACTCCGTTTGGCAGGGGCCATGCCTTTCACTGCATGGCTTGCAGTGGTGAGAGCAGAGGAGAAATGGGAGCATGAGAGGAAGGTGAATCTGCTGTCTAGCAGTAAGGCGCAGGTCCTTGGCACAAGGATAGCAAGGCCTTCCCTCTTTTTCCTTCCTCCTTTTTGTTTGCCACATTATCTTGGCTGTCTTTGGACATTTATTCATTTATAGGAACTTTAAAATCTAATCAGGATCAAGTTTTAAAAATTATTCTATTGGGTTTTCAAAAAATTACATTGCAGTTGCTGTGAATTTTAGAGACTTGCTAATACATACTTACCATTTTGATTATTCTAGACATGCATGAATATGTTATGGTGCCCTGTTTATTTAGATCTTCTTTTATGTCCTTCAGTGAAGTTAACTTTTCAATAGTTATTACAAATTTTTTGTTTTATTCTCAAGTACTTCCTTTTGTTATAGTTATGAATAGGATATTTTTTTCCTATTATATTTTCTAGTTATTGCTGGTACTTGAGAAAGCTACTTTTTTATGTTGCTCTTTCTGGTGACTTAATATACTCTCTTGTTAGTCCTAATAATTGATAGATTATACACAGAGTTTTCTAGGTAAATGGCCAAATTGTCTGTAAATAATAATAGCATTGTCTCTTCTTTTTCAACCTTTAAATCTCTGATCTCCTGTGCCCACAGCAGATTGCATTGACAAGGACTTCTAGTACAATGTAGAATTTCAGCAGTTATAATGAGCAGTCTTGTATTACTGAATTTAATGCGGTGTTTCTGATGTTTCACCATGAAGAATAGTAATTGATGCAGGTTTCTGGTAGATATTCTTTATCAAATTGAAAAAATTGTTCCTATTTCTAGTTTTCCAAGAGTTTTTACCATGTGTGGGTGTTAAAATTTACCAAGTACATTTTCAACATCAATTGAGATGATTATTATTTTTCTCTCCTTCTCCTTTTTAATTGCATTAATAGATTTTCTAAGGTTATAAACATTTTAATTGGATTTAATTTTAAACTGCTGTCTATTTTGGCTAAAATGATGTGAGAAAACATTTTAAGAGGCAATATTAATATTCTCTGTTATAGAAAGCTGTCTTCAAAGGAGAGGGAGATGACACACTAGGAAACTCAGTAGTCGACCAAAGGTAATGTTGAGTTACCAGAAAAATATTATTATATTTAATTATTATTAAAATAACTCCTTTAGTATTAGGAATGTTTATTTTATGGTCTGCTGTGCAGTCATTAGATTTAAATGATGTGTCATTGAATTGAAGAGAAGAAAAAAGCCGCTATTATTGTCTGTAAGAGGGATTCTCTACTTGGGTGCTTTTGTCTCCCCCTCTTCCCCAGATATCTGACAATGTCTGGGAGCATTTTTGCGTGTCACAACTGTGGAGGGTAAGGGTGCTACTAGCATCTAATGGGTAGAAGCCAGGGGTGCTGCTAAACATCCTATAGTGTACAGGTCAGCCCCCTACAACAACAAATTATTCAGCACAAAATATAGTATTAATTGAACTAAGGTTTGAAAAAAGGCAAGGTATTAATTGCTATGGGTGACAGTGTAAATAATAAAGATAGTAAAACTTTTGATGTACAGTTTATTTCACATGTTATGTATTTATTAAACTAGATTAAATGGAATATGCCATATTTTTAATTTTGCATTTTTTCTTTAGCTTTTTAGCACCTCTTATTACTGAATATGATAAACATCTGGAAGAGCTACATGAGCAGCTGAAATATTATCAGGTATGAAATCACAGTCATCAAGCTTTTTATAATATCTTATTATAAAAAAGAAAAAGAAAAATACTCCCTTTTTTTAACCAAAAACATTGATGAGGAAGAAAGTGTTTAGCCCTCTCTAAGAGAGAGAGTGTGAGTGCGTGTGTGTGAGTGTGTGTGTGTGTGTGTGTGTGTGTGTG
>NW_017731351.1:2172579-2204736 GCF_001890085.2 Hipposideros armiger
AAAAAATTGAACGATTTGGTTGAGTTTTGGAGATTTTACAACAAGTTGAAGATGGAAGACCAAACTGTGCATTTTTGCCATATTTTACTGTTTAACTTCCATAAAGGGAAAAATGTGCGTCAAACTTGTGAAAAGTTGCATAAAGTTTATGGTGACAGTGCTCTACAAGAACGTCAGTGCCAACAATGGTTCACGAAATTCCGTGCTGGTGATTTTTTTTTTTAAGCTGAGCCATCCTGCTACCTATTGGCAGCTTAGCGGCAGCTCAGCTCGGGCTGGGCATCGAACCACTGTTCTCAGAGCTCAAACTCTTGAGCGAGCTCTTAACCAACTGAGCCACTCGGTCGGCCCCGTGCTGGTGATTTTGATCTCAATGACGGTCTTCAGTCAGGGAGGCCCACCAAGGTTGACAACGACAAAATAAAGGCATTGATTGAGTCAAACCCACATTACACATCAGGAGACATTGCAGAAACATTGAACATCCATCATTCAAGTGTTCACGACCACCTGAAGAAGCTGGGATACATAAGCAAGCTCGATATTTGGGTTCCACATAAACTCAAAGAAGTTCATTTGATGGCATGTACTGCAATATGCTCATTAAACATGAGGAAAATGATCCTATTTTGAAGCGACTGATAACTGGTGATGAGAAGTGGATTGTTTACAACAAGGTGGTGTGCAAATGGTCCCAACATGATGATTCGCCTTGGTCCCAACATGATGATTCGCCTCAATCGACATCGAAAGCAGACATTCATCAGAGGAAGGCTATGCTCTCAGTGTGGTGGGATTTTAAAGGTGTCATGTTTTTCAAGCTCCTACCAAAGAACCAAACAATCATTTCAAATGTGTACTGTTGGCAATTGGACAGTTTGAACGAATCCATCATCCAGAAACATCCAGAGCTTGTTAATTGTAAAGGAGTTGTGTTCCATCGTGACAATGCGAGACCACACACAAGTTTGATCACCCGTCAAAAATTATTGGAGCTTGGATGGGATGTGTTGCCACATCCACCATACTCACCTGGCCTTGCGCCGTCAGACTCCACTTGTTTCACTCTCTTCAAAACTCCTTGCGTGGCATAATGTTCAATTCAGATGAGGCTGTAAATCAGCACCTTGTTCAGTTTTTCGCAAATAAAGACAGGTCCTTCTATGAACGAGGAATTATGAAACTCACTGAAAGATGGCAAAAGGTTATTGAACAAAACAGGCAATATATCATTGATTGATCTTTGTTTTTTATATAAATAAATGACCTTTGGAAAACATAGACAAAATATGTCATGTCTTTTCCAACAACCCAATAGAATAATAGCACATCGTTTGGGATATAATCTGAATTTCAATAAGCTACATATTTAGAGTATATATAATATTTATAATGTGATTCTTTTATTTGAAAATGTTTTTTACAATTTCCCCTCAAATTTTGACCTTTCTGATTGTTGGATAACCATACAATGGAAGGGTTTCTTAAATAGATGCCATGTGCATCTCAAACTAAGCCCACCAGGTGGTGATGACCTCTCTTTTTTAGAGATTGAATACACTCATTGTGGCTCAGATACCAATCCCTGGATCAATTCAATTGTGACAAGGTTAGCAGGGTTGACTTAGTGCAAATGGAAGAAAGTATAATACGTAATATGAAAACAACCCAGCCCATTGAAACTGATTTCCTCAGAATGGGGCTGTGGGTATGGCAGACACTCTCTAACTTTCTTGTCTCTTCATGCATGGACAGCAAGAGATTCTATGTGTACTTTGAAGGCTAGCATATAGTAGGCCCTCAGTGTTTGATGAATAAATAAGTGTCAGGGCTTACTGGACAAGATGATTAGCTCTAGCATTCCAATCTATTTATAAATTAATGATTTGATATGTAGCTTTACTAAAAGAACACATAATGCTTATATCTTCTAAAAATAAAGTTCTTCCACTGCATTTGAAATTATTTATACTTTAACTTCCAAAGTTAATCCTCTAATATATAAACTTATAAAGTGATTCTTTATAATCAGACTCAAATTTCAAAAACAAGCATTTAGTTAAATTGCAGTTTCTGTTAAGTGTTTTCCTAGTCTTTACTGTATGATTTTTAGCCTGTGGTCATTTAAGTTTGAGCCAACCATAGTAATGTCTTTTAATCTTTCTAGCTGTCAATAGCAACAGATAGCTCTCTTTTGCATAAATGGCATTTTGCTTTTATTTTTAGGATTAGTGAGTTTAAAGTTTCTGCTGATTTCATTCTTTTGGAATTGCTATAATGACATATTATGTAGTTTTGATTGTTATAAAATGGAATAGCTAGTTATCTTGAAATTAAAATGTTTTAAATTTTTAATTTCTTTATAATCTATCTTATTCATATTATCTCTTTAATCAGCTATTTTGCTAAAGGGTTTAACTTCATTTTTCCATTTGGCATTCTCCATCTAAGAGTGATTACTAAATTAATGACGAGAGAAGCTGAAAGCCCAGGGGTCTATGATAAAAATAGGTGCTACATTTAGAGAGAAAAAACGATGCTAATAGCTACTTCTAAGAATAGTTGCTCACATAGATATTATTGATTAGACTAGTTCTTATAATTTACTTCATTGATTCAGTAAAAAAATAGTATATCTTGAAAGCAAGAAAAGTATCACTATGAATCTCTATATGAAAGATTTTCTTCCAGAAAAAGTAAATAATGGGGAAATTTGATGATACGAGAAATACAGCTGAGATTTCATTTCCTTCCAACTGCTAAATATTTTGAAACATTTTACACTAAAAAATCTTTACTGTGACTGTAATGATCCACCTTTAATCCTCACTAATGAATATATATTCTACCTAATTACATAAGAGTAATAAATACTTTTCAAGATACACTGCCATCTTTGCAACTTTTAAAGATTAATTTTTTAAAAAATGACAAAATGGGGGTAATTGCTACAATAAAATCCAAACCTCTTAGTTAGCATGGCATTCAAGACCCACCACCTGTCTTTTCAATTTTATCTTCCTGGCCATTACTCCGTGTATGGTGAGCTCTCAATTATCCGGTAGTGAATTCATTTATTTTGGTTTAATTGTGATTCAGGCCCAGCAGGGACCTGGGAAAGGTTCACCTTTGCAGCCAGCTCTGTAGGTAGAATTGGCTGTAACTGATTTCCTAGCCAAGCTGCCTTGAGCTTCAGTGGAAGGAAGGGAGAGAAAGGCTTGGAGCACTGCCTTTCCACCCTTCCCTTGCCAGGGCCACTCCAGGCTTGGCTCCTGTCCTTTAGCCGAGGGTCCCCAATCAAGACTAATGGACGTATCATGAGTTGTTGCAGTTTTAACTATGATGTTACATGGCCTCCTTCCTGCTCTTCACTTTCTCATTCACTCTTACTGAGAGCTGACTACCATGCTTGTCTAATCTAGTATTTTTTGCTTCTTTGCCATTACTTATATTTCTTTCTACTTGAAATGCCCTTCCTTTCCTGTTGAAATCCTATAGGCCCTTTATCTTCTCAGAGAAAATTAATCATACCTTCATCTCATTCCCTTTACAGTATATATTTTATTCTTCTTGGAATTTTAGTGATTTTCTTTTTTACTTTATTTCCTACCAAAGTATGTTAGTGACCACGTTGGTTTACCATAGCAGCCTTCTATAGCTTAGCAGGTTCAGACAATTAGTGAAAGTGGTGAATGAGAAACTGAATAAATTACTGCTAAAAAAGATCTCTATGGGCCGGCCGAGTGGCTTGGTGGTTAAGAGTTGGCTTGGGAGCGTGAGCTCTGAGCAGCAGGGCCGCCAGTTCTGATCCCACATGGGCCAGTGACGCTGCACCCTGTAGAGCTAAGATGGTGAACAACAGCTTGACCTGGAGCTGGGCTGCCGTGAGTCGCCCGCAATGCTGCAATGGGGCTGCAGTGGGCTGCCATAAGCTACCGTGAGTGGCTGGCAGCCACCGTGAGCGGCCGTCCAATGACTGGCGACTGATGTGCCTCATCTGGGAATAGCACAATGATCATAATACCAACATGGGCCACTGAAGTGACGTCCTCCACAACTAGACTGAAGAACAAAAGGACAGCAACTTGTCTGTTCCCCTTCCCCGATTCCCCGACACTGTTCCCCTCCCCCCAATTCCCCAATAAAACCTTTTTTTAAAAAAAGGTCTCTACGGAATTTTTTTTTTCTTTTTGCCATTAACATTTTACTCATTGAAATATAAGTGCTAAACTAAGGTCAATTAATTAAAATATACATTCATTGTATAGGGATAATCTGATATTTGTTATAAAGACATAATAAGGAATATCTTTTATCTGTTTTCTATAAACACCTATAACTCATAGGAATTGCATTTATAAATATTTCCCAATGTGTTATATAAAATACTTTTATTTATATTCTATTCAAAATGAATGTTTTCTTATGTTCTGTTTATCATTAAAATACCATATTTAATATTGCTTGTTAGAAGTAATAATTATTTCTTATCTATAGATTAGTGTGATAGCATATGATTGCTTGCATATGAATGGGCGACTTAATAGAGAAAATGTATGGCTACAATCATATTTTATTCTTTTAGAAACAAATGAGTGAGATGAAACTACAACTTGAAAATGTCATCAAGGAAAATGAAAGGTAGATCAGTTAACTATTTATTTTATTATTGTCAGATAAATTTTATTGTTATTTGATATTTTATTCATAGAGTATACTGGTTATCAGTGTGGATTCTGGAGCCTGATTTCTTGTTTGACTCCTGGCTTCATTACTTACTAGCTGTGTGACCTTGAACAAGTTACTTACCCTCTTTGTGTAGTAGTTTTCTCATCTATAAATTGAAGATCATAACTTATTTCAGAGAGCTGACTGTAAAGGATAAAGTGCTTAAACAGGGTACATAATAAGCTCTTTATAAATGTTAGCAATTGTAATAGTATAGTGAATAATATGTATTTTATGAAATATACTGATAAAACAAAAACCTGTCAAGCAACCATCCAGCTTAAGAGCTAATACATTGCCGATACTAGTGAATCTATCCAAGTATTTCTTCCCTGCCCCATCCCTCTTTCCCTCTGCAAGAAGTTAACACTGTCTTAAGTTTTGTTATTTGTCATTTTCTTGCTTTTCAAAGTTTTTTTATAGGTATACGTATTTGTGACAATATATTATTTTGTTTTAGCTTTAGTATTTATTGTAAACAATATTTTTAATATAATTATATGATTTTTTTCAAGTTTTTCTGATGTTATAAAACTTTTTTTCTCACTTGTATCATTTTAAAATAAAACAATCAGTCTTTTAGTTGTACCTTTCTGTGCTTTTTAAAAAAATTGTTTTGACACATGAAATATCTGTTGAGTTTAATGTTAATTTATAAGTTGAATTTAAGGTTTTCAGAATTATAGTCAAGCTTATGTGCTGAAAAATAAAACCTTTAATAGTCTTGATTTCATAACTAGCAACAATTTTATTTTTCTGTTTAGTAAGAGGCCAAATGAGTTTGTGAAACAATGAAGAAAATAAATACTTCTACAAGATTTAATATCCCATTTCTATTTAATGGACTAGATGAAACCATCACATTTAAAAAATTTTTTCTGAATGTCTTGTTTTATCAGTTAATGACGTATATAAAATATTTGGATTTTATCTTTTTGAAAATTTAAAATCTCCCTAGGACAAACTGAATTATATTTTAATTAATTATGGTCAATTTAATGCATTAGAAATTGTTAGATAATATTTTTAATCTTATAGCCCAGTATTTAATGGTGATTTAAAATTACTAATTTTTGAAGCCTACTTAAAAATTATTTTTATATAAAGAATGATTTTTGACCCAAATGTTTATTTAATTAATCCTGCAACATTAATTACTGTTACTAAAATGGACTTAGATGATTACTGTGTTAACTGTTTGTTCCAAAGGTTGCACAGTGAATTAAAAGATGGTGTTGAAAAGCAACTGGAGGCCCTTCCCTTTAGTACAGAGTTGGGAAATGATATATATACAGATGATGAAACAGTCAGGAATCTTCAAGAACAATTAAAACTAGCCAATCAAGTAAGTGACATATACATATATATTTGTTTAAATTATATTCTGAATAATAGAAAGGTTTTCAAAATCTGTGTTAATCATTATTTATGAATTATAATAACAGAAGAACAAAATTGTTAATGCTTCATGATTTTCTACAATTTATAAAAATAGTTAACAGGTAACAAAACTTGTCATAAGTACCCCGTTTTTTATTAATATAGTGGTCAAATTGTAATTCAATCATAATGCTTTCTGACATGATTTTTTAATCTTATAAAATATTTTAACATCAAAGGAAATTTTTAAAGAGAAAAATCATCAGTTATCCACTTCCCTAAATTTACATTTTTTATTTTTCTGTGTTTTATTTCAATTTTCAAAGATTATGGAATTACATTTTTCTAAAATAATACTTCTAAAATTACACCCTTCCTCCTTCTGTCCTCTTGAAATATTTGGAAGCCATGCTGTATATATCCTGTTTTCAACACTGTAATTTTTTGTGATTATACATGATGTTATTTTATTCTAACTTACTGTTTTATAGTCTAGGTATCTCATATGTTGCATGGATTTGAATCACCGTTCTACTTTCTATCAGTTTTCTCATTTATAAATGGGAATTCAAAATTCTGCATATTCTGATTTTATAGTTATCTATGAAAAGTCTTTTTTTTTTTATCCCTTGGAAATTTGGTTTTAGAATTGTTTATTTAACACAATTTTTTTTTTAAGCTCGAAATAGAAGGAGTTTGAAAAGTAATAGAAGAAAAAAATAAGGAAACCAAGTTCTTTGCCCTGTTCTAGAGTAATATTATCAGGGAAGATTTATAATGTTTGTATAGAACAAATATATAGTAATTTAAAAACACAAACAAACAAAAATAACCCTGTCTCTGAAAAGCATCTCTCTATATACTTTTGCTGCTATAATTTCCAGTGCTAAATTGTATTAAAACTTGAAAAGTGCTTATTCTTTTTTAAACCATAGTTTTTTACAATACATTTTAAAACCATCGTGTCATTCCTTATCCTTTTCTCATCTGATCTACCCCCTGTCTTTTCCTTTCCATCTACATCTAGCTTGGTCTCATATCTCTGAAGATGGTCCCACTTTTTTGCTACAGTTTGGATCGGTTACTTCATAGAAGTTTTGATGAGGTCCAAATTTGAGCAGTCAAAAAGGAAAAAGCAGACTGGCCACTAATAAATTTTCCCACAAATGTTTCTTACGGACTCTACCATCAACTTGCTGAGACATCCCAGGCCATTGGCCTGAACCTCATTTCTCCTTCTCTAAAAAGAGAATAATGTTATGTGCTAGCTTAGCGTTTCTCAACCTCGTTGGTTTCAGGACCCCTACTCAGGATGCTTAAAAATTATTGAGGACCCCAAATAAATATCTATCAGTATTTATTATGTTACAAATTAAAACAGACATTTTAAAAAACAAATGGGAGCATAAGAATGCATTCCAGTAGCCATCAGAGCAATGCCAGCATCACACATCACATGTAAACTTTGGAAACTCCACTGTACACTCATAAGAAGATGAGAATCAAAAAGGCAGAAGACATATTCATGTTGTTATGAACATAATTTTGACTTCAAGGATCCCCATACCACACTTTGAGTATAAAAAAATAGTATAATACAAACAGTACACTATATGATTCCCATTTTTGTTAAAGGAAAAAAATACAAAATTCTCCCTCAAAATTACATTTATAAACATCAATGTATCCAACATTTATAAAGATGACTATATTCAGATATTAGCGATATTTACCATCAGTTGGTAGAATTGTAGGTAATTCTTATTTTCACCTCTATTTTTCTGTATTTTCCTGATTTTCTAAAATAAACGTATTACTTTTGCAATCACAGAACAAATCTTGTACTTTACTAGGGGTGATTTTCTTTATTAGTATTTTGAAGGCTTACACTTTGTTGAGGAATGAGGAGAGTGGTTTAAATCTATATCTCTGATTTAAGGATTTTAATTTTAGTTATGAAATGTGAATAAAAAGAAAGTTTCAAAGAAAGCAATTTTCATTTTTAGGTTTATTCTCTAAATTATCTTTAATATAATTTCATATTGAAAATATTACAGTTATGCCATCTTGACACAAATTCTATTTTTATTTTGTGACATTATATATAAGAATGCATTTTGTAAAATAATATGATTCATTTGTACTGTGCAATAGCCTGCTAATAATTTAATGAGTCCTCAAATGTCTTTGTTTCATAGGAAAAAAATCAGGCTGTAGAACTCTGGCAGACTGTCTCTCAAGAGTTGGACAGACTTCAGAAACTTTACCAGGAATATATGACTGAGGCCCAGATTCACGTAGCTGAAAGTCAAAAACAAAAGGTAATCATGAGTTTCATGATTTTCTTGTATATCAATAAGAAATAAATCTTACCCTGGAGAAACTCAGTTTTGACGAGGAATGCCTAAATCTCCTCTGTGTTATTTCTGTTAACCATAAATTGGTCTTTAATTGTTAGACATCGCTTGACAGATAAGATAATTAAAGTAATTCTTAGTGTACATTGGATTTATTGGGTTTTATCATGTGATTAGCAGTGAAAGCTGTATTAGTACTTAGTATTAAGAAGCAGCTATAATATTATTATGTGTAAAGCTTTTATATTCTCGATTTTCTACCTGGCTTAAAAAAGGACAAAGCTGTCGCTAGATCATGGCCAGTGAAGCAGCCTGCTCAAATATAATGACAATACTACGTAAATGAAAATGTTAACACCTTTAAATGCAACCTTTTACTAAAATAGATGTCAAGTTTGTCTAACAAAAATTAACTAGAATAAAATTTTACAATAGGAAGGGATCTTACTGGGTGTTAAGGACGTCTTTCTATCTAAAGCAAGAATCATTTCATATTCTTCCATAGTGAGCATCTGGTTTTGCTTTATACTTCTGTTGACAAGAACTCACTATCTCACAGGACCATCCATTCCATTGGAGAATCTTCCTCCTTTATCCTTTTATTGGTTCTTTTTCTGCTAGATACATTGCAAACTATGGAATAATCACAATTCTGATTATTTTTCTGTGGCTTTTGAGAAGGCAGCTGTTTAAATATGAGTACGTTGGTTATCATGCTTCTCTTCAGCTTTCCCTTATCGACGTTTCAAGTTTCAGTTTGTGACCAATCACATTATTTTCAGGATAATTGGGAATTTCTATCTAAAGAAACCATAATAATAATACATACATGATGCTTTGCAGTTTGCAAAGTAATTTTTGTCTACATGTCCTGGTTTGAAAATAGCCCAAGTGATCTGATCCATATAATACCTTTACTTCTGAAATCTGGAAACTATTTCTAATATGAGTAAGTTCTTTAAGGTTGCTTCCTCATTTAGGTCAGTCAACTATGCCATTAGGTTTTGGGGTTTTTTTTCCACCTGAATAAGATTATTTTTGTGTTGTAGCTTTGCAGTTCGTTTTTTTGTTTGTTTGTTTTTTTGTACAAGACTTTGCAAGTAACACTTTGTCCTTATTTCTCCAGTTATCTATCAATCTTTAATTCTGAAACCTGATACGTTAACTGCGCCTCCCAACTATGTGTCCCCTACCCATGTAACATTTGTTAGGATCATAACAGATAATCAAACAATTTAAACCTTGTGGGACATTCAAGCTGTGAGAATTTTAAAAGATGAGGAGCAGGACAATAACTCCTATGCCATCATGATTTGTATTGTAGGTTTTGAATAGGTATGAATGTGGTTTTCCAATACTAGACAAGGTTTCTCTAGCATGTCTATTTACTAATGGATTGATTTCCAGATGATGATTTCACATAAAGCAAAAATAACTACGTTAGTTTCCATATTGCCATCTTATTTAATTTTGTAATCATTTAAATATTTTTTTCACTTCTTCAACTACTAATTCATACAAAATAAAAGAAATAGAACTCATTTCATCTAACTTAGACTTAATGATTTTAGACTTGCTTTTACTTTAATTTTAGATAGGAGTTACAAACCAAATGCTATTTATGTACTCTCCTACCTTTCTACTGTAGGATCAGCTGACCAATTTTCAACAACTGACTAAGCAACTTCACGTTGCTAATGAGAACATAGAAACGGTAAGTGAAAATATCCATTTAGTGTACTTGTTTATATAAACTAGAAATTGTCACCATAAATATTTATTTATGCTAATGTAAATCAATAGCAACAACAAAAATTGCTGCATGAAATTAAAATAGGTAAGCAGTAGTCTTTTCCCTTTATCTGTCTTTTTCTTGCACATTTGATAACACAGGGTGGTTCACAGTACTTTCTGGAGATTGAAAGCTAACATCCATCTGAAATATATCCTAATCTGAAAATACTGTTAGGGTTCTTGATAGGATCTCTTGAGAGTAATCTAGACTGTGACCTCCTCAAGAGTAGGACTCATGCTGTCTTCTTAGTATTTTATCTGGCACACTGCTAGGTATGTGATGAGCAGTGAAACTGTTAACTCAGTGAACAGCCCAGGTCCTTGAAAATAATAGGACACTAAGAAGCATTCATTAGTTGACTGAACACCAGGACTAGCGGGTACACCTACATTTCCCTGTGATTTTTTCCTAAAACAAATATGATTGGCCCTTACAATTCTGCTCTTTCCCTTTTTTTCCTCTCATTTCCCTTTTCTTTCATTTCTTTCAGCTTTTTTTCTTTCTCCTTTGCTTTCCTTTCCTTTTTCTTCTTGGAATTTTATTTTACCTCGTTGTTGAGTAGTAGGATTATGACATCCCAGGTAATTACTCTCGTTCTTTTCTTTATTTTACTTAGTCACTCTGCTAATTCTTGTTAGTACCTAATGAAAGTGTCTTTGTTTAAGTGAGGAGTTGTGTCATCAAAAGTAAGTTGTCCCAATTTTTATTGTTTTTTAAAATTTCTCCTTTAACCATGTAAAACATTATTAAATCTGTTTCTTCCTATTTTATTTATGTTAACATTTGAAATATCCAAGCACTTACAATTTTTTATCATATGCTCCTTAGAGTTTTAAAATTGTATTAAAGTGCTCCAGCACAAAATGACTGATTTTTACAATTAAGAAATCTTATTTCAACATGAAATTAATAGTTTAATATCATCATCATTCCTTCTTTCTTTCAGTATACCCCTAGGATTGTGGGGATTATATAATCCTTTGGCATATTACACTGTAGAACTCCTATTTTATTGTAAACAACCCAAATCATTGTGGTGAAGGTCATGGGAAAAGAATATTTGAGCATTCACAGGAAATGCAATACATTTTTCTAAGGTACAGACTTCATAGTTTCAGCCAAAACTAATAATAATAAACTATGGATACAATAAAAGTGATGAAGGAATGACAAGATGGACAAAAGAGATTTGTGTTAGTAAGTACAAATAAAAAGACTATACTTATGGTTAAAATAAAGTAAAATGGTTAAGAGAAATTTGACAGTGTAAGAGTTTTTTCTTAAAAGTGTACATATTGAGTACCAAACAAGACAGCTAAGCATAAAGGGAGGTAGCTAAGTGATGGTAATGGTCTCGAAGAGCCTTCTGAGCATAGTCACAGGGCAAGTTTCAGTTACAATCAGCTTGAAGAAAAGTGCCCTTTAAAATATCAAGCAGTTACAAAATAGTCACAGGGATGTAAAGTACAGCACAGGGAATATAGTCAGTAATATGGTAATAACTATGTACGGTGCCAGGTGGGGACTTGACTAGTCAGGGGGATCACTTCATAAACTACATAAATCTCTAACCATTATGCTGTACACCTGAAACTAATATAAAAAATAACATTGAATGTCAACTGTAATTGAAAAATAAAATAATAAAAACATAAAACTCAAGCAGTTTCCATTTAAATGTTTTCTTGATTACATGAATAAGCTCATTAAATGAATAGGTTCCTCTATAAACCGTGAGTATAAAAGAAGTAAATAAAATGTCTTTCATGAGCAGTGCACATTAGTGATATGTAGCAGGGAAAATGCCCTGACCTGTATGGTACATAAAAGTACAAGTTTAGTCAGAAAAACAAATAAATAAAAATATAGATACAATGAGAGTTCACATTTCCATGAGATTCTCTTTACAGAAATCATATTCTTTTTTGAGATTTGCTCATTTCAATAAAATTACTCAAAACTATTTGTTAATTGCATACTAAGTTCCTTGCACTATTGTAGGTTCTCTCGTTGTGCAAGAGAAAGTGCATCTATCCATGAAGCCCTGGTCTACCTGATAAAACAGGAATGACTGTGGAGTATCAGTGGATAAGGTGCTAAAATAGATGATGGTTGGCGGGGATGCTTACTTGGACCTTTATGAATCTCCGGATTCTATGAACCTTCCAAGTTTGTATCTCATCACAAATACAGAGCAAAAAGGCCGTATTCACACGCTGTTTTCAGCTCCCACCAGCACTGCTGCCAAGTGAAGTGTGTTAGTTCCCAACACTAGCTCCCTAAAATACATGATTCCAATTTAAACTTCCACTAATTATTCACCATGATTTGTCTTTAAGGTGCTCCCAAATAGTAACAAACACACGCGTTAATTATACTTGTGCCAAGACAGTATATATATAATAAAACATTAACGATGCCTTGTGGACATTATAGAGGAATTCAGAGACATGGATCAGTTTGGGATGAAGTCACTGAGATAGCTTCACAGGAGAATTTGAAATTATATTAAAGGTCATCTATAGCCCCAAATGATAGAAACATCCTTCTATTAAATGCTTTTCAGTTAGGTGATCATCTAGCCTCTGCTTTGAATATCCCCTGTAAGAGAGATTATCACTGCCCCTAACAGCCTTTTTCTTTGAATTCGGATTATTGGAAAACTAAAAATCGCTCATCAGATTTCCTTACGCTGATTTACAGTCTTATCTTTTGGCGTAATATAGAACAAGCTCACTTGTTCAAGTCAGCCCTTCAGTTATTTGCATATAACCATTATGTCTTTCCTAATTCATGCCCAATATTACACCCAGTTTTTATTGGGGTTTTTTTCTTTTTTAACTTTCCTGGTGTGGTATAATTTACCTACTTACTATGATATCCTCCTCTCTTCGCATGTGATAGTTTGTCTCTTAAATGGTGGTCTGTGAATTGAATACTCAAGTGCTAGTCTGCAGTAGTCTACTTCCCAAGATAAAGATAATGATGCAGTCTGAAGGCTTTCTTTCATCTCATAAAGACATTCATTCATTTATTCCTCAAAGGTGTAAGTACTGAAATGTACCAAATTATGTGCCAGACACTGGGAGTTCCGGAAGAAGCTGATTCTCAAAGAGAGACTCATATTGTAGCCAGGAACACATAAACTTTAAATATAGTGTTTAAGTATAATACATATAAAGTTTTATCAAAATGCAAAAAGGAAACAATTAATTCTGCCTTAGAGTGTGGGAGGGATGCGTGCTGGTAGCATGAGGACATCCCAGGCAGAGGGAAATACAACAGTGTATTAAAAATAGTGTTTTGTACACCTGAAACTAATAAAAAAAATATATGAAGTCAATGAAATTGGATAGAGGCTGAGAGAAGCACAATGAAAATTGTCTCCAGGACTTTGGTTGGAGAGGTATATGTGTGATCTGAGATGAGAAGAGACTAAAACCAAGACCATGAGTTAGGAGGTAATTATAATCTACGTGACTTTCCATACAAAGCATATAGAGAAAGATATTTTCACCATCATGGTAAAACCAGCACTTATGGAAGAAAAGCAATTCCCTTAGGAAAAAATTTTGTACACTTGGAAAACTGCTTCATGTCTTACTTTAGTTTCCTTCACAAGCAGACCATGAGGAAAGGGTCCAAAGCATGTTGTTGATTTAGGATATAATACCAGGGAGCACCAGTAGAGGACAGGGGAAGGGAAGGGAAGGCAAACAGTGAAGGGTTTTTAACAGTCAAGCAAATTACCACTGTGGATAACTGAAAACTAAACCCGTTGATGAACTCTGGAGCCACTGTAGAACCCACGGCTCAGAATGTGCCAGCCTCCTAGTTCCCACCTAGAACACTCAGGGGACTTGAGAGGTTGGGGTATTGACACACACGTTCCCTTCAGTCATTGTTATCAGGCTCTTCCAGAGCAGACGGGATGTGAACTCTACAGCACCTGTAGCCTTTGCACAGACAGGTGAGCAAAGGAGCCTAGGTGGCCAGGGAAGGCTTAAGACACAGAAATGCAGGTGCTCGTACTGGGGTGAGGTGGGTGTCCACTGAAGTAGTAACAAGAGGACAGATGGCTAGGGTTACGTTGTACCCTCAAAAAATCTAATCATTATCATGTCTTCATTTTATTTTTTCTTCTTAAATGCCCTATAGATAATCTTTAGAGATGTAGTTTTAAATGTTCTAACAACGAATGTTTTTTTTTTTCTTGTGGCAGACTAACCAACACTTTCTGAAAACAGTAACTGAGCAAACAGTGGAAATCGAGCAACTCCGAAAACAACTTAGGTATTTTCAAAACTGAATTTTGTTATTTTAGTATTATTTTTCTTCAGGGGAACTGATGATGCCATACTTTTTCCCATGGATGTTTTTTTCCCTCTCTTTTAAGCTTCTGTCAATAGCTTTCTGTATGTGTGATCTGTTGGAATGGGAAGAGCCTGAAATCAAAACTATTCGTCAGGAGGCAACTGTAATATATATGTGAAGGGATATTTTATGATGGTGAAACCAGTGCTTATGGAAGAAAATCAATCCCCGTACAAAAAATTGTCTATACATGCGGTTCTTTGGATTCCCTCATAAGGAGACCATGAGAATAGCGTTCCAAAGCATGTAATTTATTTAAAGATAATATCAGGGAGCACCAGTAGGGGAGTGGGGAAGTGAGCCAGGGAAGAGGAAGAGGAAGAGAGGAGTTTTTAGTATCAGGCAACTTAATACTGTACATATATAGTGGTCCAGTGATTTAATAATCATTGCATTAGTAAACTTCACAGGAAACGGTACAAATGACCAAAATTCTTTTCGCTTTTTGTTCCTCGCAGTCATAATACTTAAAATTAGGGAATGTAGTCATATAAGGCTTTGTTCATGACGCAGGCATTTAGAAACCTCCTCAAATCATGATGTAGATAGAAAAGAGACAAGAACCTATGACTGAGCTCTGAGAAGTCAGGGAAAAGAGGAAGAATCACCAAAAGAGGCTGAGAAGAGACCAGGAGAATACAGGGAGTGTGGTGTTTTGAAAGCCTAGTGAAGGAAGTAGATCAAGGAGGAAGGAGTGATTGCTGAGTCAAGTGCTTATGGTATTCATAGATACAGTAGGATGAGCTCTGAGAACTGACCCCGGAATTTAGCAACACAGAGTTCGTATTCGTGTCCCAGCTTCCATGACAAATTGCCATCAACTTGGTGGCTTAAAACAACAGAAATTTATTCTCTCATAGTTCTGGAGGCCAGAAATGTGAAATCAGGAAGTATGTAGGACCAACCTCCCTTTGGAGGCCCTGGGGAGGAATCTTGCCCCTGCAGTTGCTGGTGGCCTTAGGGAGTCCTTGGCTCATGGCAGCACAACTCCACTGCCTTCCTACCTTCACCGTCACACGGCCTTGTTCTCTGTGTCCCTTTGTGTGTTCTCTCCTCAGGACACAAGTCATAGGATTTAAAGCCCATCCTAATCAAGATGATTCATCTTGAGACCCTTACCTTAATTACATCTGATCTGCAAAGACCCTGTTTCCAAAGAAGGGTCTGGGTGGACTTGAATTTTAAGGGGGCGCCATTCAACCCACTACAAAGGTCATTGTGGTTTTAACAAGTGTACTTCAGAATCTACTTTCTTTTCATATCTATACAAATCATTAAAAAACATTGAAATGATTCTGGGCAGTAAAAGAATTCTTAATGTTCCAGGGATTCTTTTAACATAAACCACAGTTTCTTATGACACTGCTGTTAAGTTGTAAATAAATAACAAGAAGATATCTAGATAACTCCGATAACCTTGGAAATCAAGAAGCATATTTGTGCCTAGCTTAAAATGTTGATGACATTCAATGCAATTCCAGTCAAAAACTCAGCAGGATTTGTAGCATTTAAAAAGTTTGTTCTAAAACTTATGTAGATACACAAAAGGTCAAGAATAGACAGAACAGTTCTGAAGAGGAAGATTAAGCTGGGGTTGGTGTCTTACCGCACCAGACACTGTAAAGCAAAAGTAAGATCGGATTAGAAAAAGGACAGACAAACTGAACAAGTTAGAGAGGCCAGAACAGATTCACACTTATAGGAACTGTGGCGGGTTTCAAAAATGGCCACTCTCCTTTCTTTCTACCTGTGTTAGTGCCTTTTGCAAGATGACTTTCATGGCATCAAGATATGCCACATTTAGCCGAAGTGCTTGATGTTCTACCTGGCTATTAGGCAGGGTTATCAGGTAAATAGCCAAAGTAGTATATAAGTGTTCTGAGCATTATTAGCAATCGTACCTTATCAAGTAAAGGAGGAAAATAAGGTTTAACTAGGTTTTTAATTATACAATAGTACCCATTTTTATTAAAAATCAATGGGCAGGAAGATGGAGCAGTATTTTTGCCTGTTCTTCCTGCTAAGTACAACTAAAACCTCAGGACATTATCTACAAAATAAACATAGGAAGAAAGACTGAAAGGTAGAGAGAACAAAGCAGATTGGCTAGGTACATCAGGATCTGAGAGTAACACCACTGCACTTCCTGGTTTTTTTGGTTTGGACTTGGATTTGGGTTTGGGTTTTTTGCCTCATATATCTGAAGAAGCCAGCAAATTGTCAACAGCAGCGATCACAGAAAAAAAAATAAAAGCCTTCTTGCTGTAGCCAGAGGACCAGATAAGGGGCAGCCAAGAATGACAAAAAACTTCTAGACATAACCTCTTTACTCCAGACAGGTACCACAGAAAAAACTGGGGACCTACCTGTACCCATGTCAGCAAAGACCTGGTGGGGAACCTGGACTTCCACCCCTACCTAGCGGTGAGAAGACAGCCCCCCTTACCTCAAAGGAAAGGCATCAGAGGAAATAAGTTAAAATGCATTTAAATAATATGCAGTCTCATAACATAATATCCAAAATGTCTAGGTTTCTATCAAAAATCACTCACATCATGCCAAGCATCAGGACAATCTCAACTAGAATGAAAAGGACAATCAGAACCAACACTTAAAGTACAGAGATGTTCAAATTATTTGACAAAATTTTTAAATAGCTACATAAAAATGCATCAATGAGCAATTATGAAGAAGCTTGAAAGAAATTTAAAAATAGATATTCCCAACAAAGAAACGGGAAGTCTTAGCAAAGAAATAGAAGATACAGTAATACCTTGGATTGCAAGTAACGTGATTTGCGAGTGTTCTGCAAGACGAGCAAGCATTTCTAATACATTTTAACTTGGTAAATGAGCGATGTCTTGCAATACAAGTAGTTTGTTTCCGGAACAAATTATGCTCCCAAACCAAGGTATCACTGTATACAGAACAACTAAGTGGAAAATTTGGAACTGCTATACTTGGATAGATTAAATTCTGGATTGAGAATATGTCTTTCCAAATCTTTAAAATTAACATCAGTATAATTTGTATTAAAACCCTTATAGTTTGTGTGTATGTGTATATGTGTGACAGAAACTTGATAAATTAATCCTAACATATGAAATAGTAAAGTGTCAGTTACCAAGACCATTCCATAAAAGAATTAAATTTTTTTTTAAGAATGTGAATTTGGCAGAATAGAACAGAACAAAACACATGTATAGAAGTTTGATATATAGCAGAGGTGGCATTATAAATAAATAGGGAAATAATTGTGTTAGGAATGGTTGTTATCTATGAAAAAGTCTTTAAAATTTTGCTTTTCACATTTAGATATTTATAGGGTTTTATGGATTAAATACCTAAATGTAATCTGCAAAACTTTACAAATTTTGTTTTAAAATGTCAAAAAAATATTTTTTACATTTTGCTAGGAAGTCATTTCTTAATCAAAATTTAAATGCAAACCAAAAAGAAAAAGATTGATATTTAACTATGTTAAAATATAAAACTTCTGTTTCAAAAATCAATATAAGTCAAATGAAAAGACAACCCACAGTCTGTGAGAAGACATTTGCAATGCATATAACTGACAGTACGTTAGTGTTGAGGATACATAACTGAGCATCATTCATAATAACTAAAAATCCATAGGACATTGAGCAAAGGATATGAACAAACATTTCAAAAGTCATAGCAATCAGGAAAATGCATGTTGAAATAATGTGATACTTCTTCACACCTAGTTATCAATGTCAAAAATGTAATGTGGACTGTAATAACAAGGTGCAAAAGAAGATTAAAGTATGATACAATTTATATACATTTTAAGTGTTTTAAGTAATTGTGTTATTGATTGTGCATATATTTTTTAATTATATATCCATATATATTTAGAGGTATATATCCATATCAACATGCTCATATATAGTAAAAACATGAAATGTCTATATGTTGTGTGTGTATATTATAAAAGAATAAAATAAAAACATTTCCAGGAATGATATACCCTAACCTCAAGTTAGTGATTGTCTCTGTGGAATAAGACTATTTTTAGAAGTAGGGGATTGTTGCAGCAGCCTCGGTGTTTGTCACCAAGGAAATGGTTAGGTAAAATGTGCTAATTGGATCCTATGAATACTATGCATCGTTTAGAAACATGTATTTACATTTAAAGATGTAATTACAGCAACATAGATATAATTAAGGAAAACAAGGTTTGTATTTAAAAAGTAAAAAGAGATAGGATCTATAGCACAAAAACACATATATGCAAATATATATATTTTACCATACACACACACACACACACACACACACACACACACACACACACAGGTATATATATATAATCAAAGATATATCACATTTTAATATGAATCTACAAAATGAATGGAATGAGAGAGGGATTGTGAATGAACAGGGAAAAATAAATAAATGAGAGCAGTCTTTCACAGCTAATGACAATGGCCATGGAAAGAATACTGTGATTAACTCAAGTCTGCTTCTAGGTTTAGAAAAGAGTGGAAGAGGAAAAAGAATGCAAGATGCGTGATGTATGTAGGATAAATCAGAGTGTGGAGATCCTGGAAGGAAGATGAGTAAGGAAATTGGTTCATAAAGACCTTCAATCATATGATGACAGTGAAAATAGAAAATAAAAATACATATAAAAGATTTTGTATAGGAAAAATGGGCAGAACTTGATCTTAGGATAAAAGACAGGGGAAGAAACTTGTAATTTTATTGGTAAAGTTATCATAATGATCATCTTAGTTCCTAATTCTGTAGAAGAAAGGAAACTGAACCAAAGGCTCAGAAATTGGCTTGTTCAGGGTTGCACGCAAATTCATGGAGGAGCCAAATTAGAACTCGCGTCTCATAATTGGTAATCTAGTGAGTTTCTATACCTGGCTCTCAGGCAGTATTCACAGCAGCGAAGAAGTCAATAATGAGAGCTGCTTGTTAAAGAGAGGCTGGATATACATTGTTTTTTGACATTTGCATGGACGTTTCCTTTGGCTTTTAGACATGCAAGCCTAAAGATTATCAGTTCAGATTACAGATTGATAAAACTAGTTGTGGTTTTCTAAGCCTAAAAGGTCTTAAATTTAATTGTCCATAATATTTACTGGCAGTATATCCTTAGCTTAACATTAAGCAATTCAGAGTGTATACATAAAACTATGCTTGCTTTTCCTGTCACAGCCTTGGAGGAACATAAGGATAAACAGATGCTTCTTTTAGGGATGAGTGTTGCTTTCACGTTTGACAGATTCTGAATGATGGGCATATTGACATTACCAGAAGTTAGGTTTTGAGATGCTCTACATAACCATGCCAAGAATAACTAAATCTGAAACTCTTTAAACACTAGCGTTAAGTTTGTACTTGTGTTGAAAGCATATTAGTTTTATTTGTTGTCTGATGTTATGGTACAAAAAATTAGAATCATGTGAATTTATAATTAAAGCTTTTTATCATTTTCCTTTTGGAGAGTTTCTGGTGAGACCCCTGTCATAGCAGATTAAACTCTTCAGCCTATTTTCTAAGAACCTTCATTCACCGGGTTTTCTCCACCCTCTAGTTATGTACAAACTGCTATGTTTCTTTATTAATTTTGCTGTTACTCATGGAAGAACTTTTGGTTTCTTCTTTTTCGCCTTTGATCATTATTCTGTTTGTCAGAAACTTCATAACTTTCTAAACCTGCTTAAAACCTGCTTTCTTCAGGAAGACTTATTCATTCCACCAGATTTTTACTCTTCTTGTGGATCTACTCAGCATTTATTCATTTAAACAAATTTTGTGCTATTTCTCTCTAGGTGCTTTTTCATCACATGTATTTGCTTCTAATGTATATCCAGCTGAGTTATGAAAACAATTATTTTTCAAGTCATGTCTGCTCAGATTTTGCATCTACCTTGTAAAGTCTCTGAAGGGAAGGATTGTCATTTGTATATAACTTTCAGGAATAACCCATATTTTGGTCAAAGGATGGGCAATGGAGACTGATAAAGCATTTGCATGGGGGTCTGTATCACCCTCTCATCAGAGTGGCATCATCAGAATGTTTATTTAAAAAAAATATTAGTCATGGAGAATTATATCATTAACAGATATAGATATTATCTTCTTATAAAGAATCTAACTTGGCAATCAATTTATTTTATATTTATTGAGAACTTAAACTTACACAAGTGTGCTCCAAGAGTAGAAATGATCTTTAGTAAGTGTATGTATGACATGATAGCCTCAGATTGTTTTAATTTGACCCATTTCATCTCAAGCACACTTTTGTGGCTTCAGCAGTCTCTACGAAGATGGGACCCCATTACATTTTTCTAGCTCAGGGTTCTCCTGGTTATCTCCACCCAGATAGCTCAGAGGCACTGGAAACCCAGCAGGGGCCACACTGAGCTAATGATCATATATCCTGATCCTTGTCTTTATATTTGCGAATGGCCTCATCCAGTTCCTGCCTCAGAAAGCTGGAGGCATCCTGTATTCTTTTCTGTCTCAACTCTACCTTCTAAATGTCTCAGATCCTTCACTTCTACATCACTGTAGAGTTATCGCCTTTGCCCAGTCCATCATCTCTGAGGAACCTCCAAATTGGCTTACTCCTTCCCCATCTTCCTTTTTCATACTGTCATCAAAATGATCTTTCTAAAATCGAACCTGATCATGTCACTGTCCTTCAGTGGCTACTAGATGCCTGTAGGATATAATCCCAATTACTCCGCATGATGTAGTCTTCTATGACTTGACCCCTGGCATACTTTATATCTTGTCACTCCCAACCTCAATTTTGTGAACTATTTTTAGTTTTCCCAACAAGCCATAGTAAGTATTTTCATAACCGCCTACTTTTGCTCACATTGTTCAGGCTGCCTAAAATGCCCTTCTCTGATAAATATCATCTCAACTTTCAGTGTTCAGCTCAAGTGTCGTATGTTATAGAAATCTTTTTCTGAATCTTTATGGTCTTCCTCTCTGGGTAGAACCGAACATGCCTTCCTTTGTGCCTCAGATGAAGACTGCAGAAACACCTCTCGGAGCATTTTAAACACTTTATATACTTAATTCTTTACAAATCAGTCTTCACTCATTTTTAAGCTCCTTAAAGGTATGGGTCATAATTTAGTCATTTTCATCTTGCTGTCATCGAGCACAGTGCTCAACAAATATTTTTTGAGTGCTTAAGTCAGTTAATTAAATAATTGATTAAATTGTGCTTCATTGGAGGGGCAAATCTAAACTAATTTATGTAGGTTTTCTATTTGTGCATTTTGCCATTGATCTTGTGGGGCACAGCACTTGTCTTGGACTCATTATTTAGGAAAATTAGGTCTTATTTTCTGCTATGCAGTAATGTGTGGCTGCTTGGTAGTTTGATTTCCAAAACAACACACCTGGAGAAAACCATTTTAAATATAATTAGTAGTAGCTGTGCGGAATAAATTAAATGATTTTCAGTGTTTCCCGTTATGGATCCAGGCTTCAAGCTAAACTGACTTTGAAACCTGCTTTTAGTACCAATCATCTCAAAATCTGAATGTGTGATAGATACATGTAAGTATTTTTTTATGTTTAGTGTTCTATTCAAATATGAAATAAAATCCAGGAAATCTTTAAAATGCGATAATGAAATGATTTTTAAATAAGTCATTTTATTGAAGAACATAAGAACGATGTGGTATTCGTACAATTCTTGATATCACTCTTATGTTTAATGCATCAAAAGCTAAATTATATAAGTCACAGTCTGTGTATAGGTATTATATTCATTTTTAATCTTTTTTTACAAATGCATACTTTTTATTTAAAAATATTGTATGGGCTGATAATTTTTATATAATATCTTTTTTTTTTAAATATGTATGTATTGTTGCCAAGTAATAGTTTTATTGTAGCTGAGATACCAGAGTTTTCTCAGATGTTTTATATTCCCATTTGAATAATATTGTGTCTTCTCTTGTGAGAATGCTATGGAAATCTGGAATTCATGGATCACTCTATTTGATTCATAGTGTCTCTTGGAAACTATCCCATGTGAGAAACGGCCCTGAGCAGATGTGCTTAGTCAGAAGAATTGCCACAGTTCCTTATGTGTTGGCAGCCAGTTTTCTGAGCGTAGAAAACATGTTTTAAGAAATAGGGCTTTGCTGTCATTTTCCTGTCTCTTTACACTGTTTTACTTAAATTTACCCATTATTCCAATGTGTTTATTTTTCCCTCTTAATCTTTAAGGGGAAGAAAGAAGAATATTAGACTTTACTTCCACAACATAGAGATCAAGAGTAGGAACAAATTCATAATTCCATTGTTTGGAACTTTTGCCTCTCATAGTTGATAACTGGTTTATTTCAAAATATGTATTTTATCGATAATTATAATTTTCTTATGCAAATACTCCACAGTTATACACATAAACATGTGCTTCTGTGTAGTGTGAAGTATAAAAGGCATAGGATTTGAAGTCAGACAGCTCTAGCTTTGTATTCTTATTTTTTATTTCCTGTTTTGTATTCTGGCTCCGGCTGATCGTCTTGAGCAGGTTGCTTCCCGCAATGAACTTCAGTTGCACTGTTGCAGTATCTGTAACTCTTAGTATCTTTGCTTTCCTCCATTCTACTCTAGGATCCAGCCTACCCAAGTGCATAGGCTTGTATATTTACAAAGCAGATGCTTGTAGATTTGGGAGCTGGTATTAATGTAATAAATAGACAGTAGATATTTCCCTCCCTAGCTCTGGAAAATCTTACCTATGTTGCTGCTGTAACTCCTAGCACCAGATGAAACATTCCTTTCTTTTCCTTCCTTTCTGTTAAGTTATATCCCCATTTCTTGCCAACTATACAACCCCAAATTTCTTCTTATATCTTGTTCCATCAGTTATACCCATTCCTTTTTTAAATCTTAGTCTGTCTTTTGTGGGGTTCTTGCAAGACCTCAAATAGATAGATCTCTTCTGATGGTTCCTCAGATTACTATATTTTCTCCTTTCCATTCTTTAAAACTGCTTGGAGAGAGTCTGTGTTTGCTGTAGTCTGTCTTTGGAATTTCTTTCAATTTGGATTTGATCCTACCTCCCTGTTCTTCTTCTCCTCAAGGTTAATGGTACCTTTTTGCCTTCAAGTCCTCGGTTCTCCTTGGTTATTGATTCTCCTTGACTGCGATTTTCTGCCCTTCTTGAACATTTCTCTCAGAGGTTTTTTGTATTTGCGTCCTGGTTTCTTCTCTGACTTTTGTGGCCTTTGCGTTTGCCATTTCCTTATCCTGCTTACTGAAAGTAGATCCTTCTTAAATTTCTAGCCATGTTACACATTTTTCCCCCTTCCTTAGATGATCACATCTACCTCACCCAACTTAAACTTTCCTCTCAATAATAATAATAATAATAATAATAATAATTACCAAATATATACCTCTGGCCTCGATTACTTTTTTGGGCACTAGACTTGAATTGCTAGGGCAGTCATTTTCAAACTTTATTTTTTAGCAGCAGAATCCTTTTTAAAAAATCTTATACATAGAACCCCAAAATAAAAAACTGATAAAAGTGGACCTACTGTGATTGAAGCAAGGCGTGGAAATCTTCCCCATCTTAGTAGCTAAAACCGTCACCAAACTAGGAATTTTGCGTGATTCCTCTCTTTTACTTTCCCCCCACATCCAAGTCATGTTGGCTCTGTGTCCATATTATCACAAAGCCAGCCATCACCACTGTCACCTCTACCCCAAGCCATCGCTGTCTCTGGCAGTTGCCTCCTGCCTGGTCTCACAGCATTCACTCTTACCTCACTATAATTCATTATGCACACATCGACCCAAGGAGCCTTCTCAAAGCATAAAACAAATCATATCACTCACCTGCTTAAAACTCAGGACTCTCACGGCAACTGGAACTCATTCCAAAATTCCTACTATGCCCCGAAGGCACTTACGTGGCCTGACCTCTGCTTTCCGCTCTGCCGTGCTCTTCCACCGTCTCTCTGGGATGCACCCCCGCTAGTGAGCATTCCCGTGAGGGCCTTTCCCGTACTCTTTCATTTATTGTTAATTCACTCTGCCTGTAACTTGCGCCCTTGATTTTCTTTCATTGTCCTTTAAGCCTTAGCTCAAATATCTCTTTCTTAGATTGAGTGTCCTGATGACACACATCTCTCTCATTTTGTATCATTTGCTTCATAGGATTATCACTTTCTGAAACTACCTCATTTATTCCTTTACATATTTACTGTCTGCCTCCCTCTACTACAGTGTAAGCTTCATGAGGACTGGGCTTTGCGTCCCTTGCTCACCACTGCATCACCGGTGCTGACACCAGTGCTTGGTACAGTTTCGGAAGGCACTCAATACAGTAAGTCTAGTGCTCCTGACAGACAGTTTAAAAAAAAACAAAAAACATTGAACGTGCCGCCAGCCCTCGAAAGGCAACTATGTCCAGACTGGATTCACAATGCCTAGCATACTCTCAGCGTTCAGCAAATATTTGTTCCAAGAATGAGTGGATGGAACCTGTTCAATTATGTCTTTCTAAAGTCTGTGCCGCCTCCCCCAGTGGAACTGCCTGTTCAGTGAGGCCGTCCCTCTAGTTTAGGGTTCTCCTGCCACTTGCTGGTTTTTGGTTAGAGACAGACAGGACTAGCTTTCTAGTTCACTCTTTTCACAAATGTCAAGTTCAAATTCCTCAAGTGCAGCTCTGATCCCACTGCTCAAGCAGCTTCGCGTTGCCTTTAAACTAATACAGGTTACTTACCTCGTCAGGTGAGGCCCCGTCGCCTTGCCAGTCTTATTTCCCGTCTTCCCTAAATAGGCCCTGGTTTCTCACCTTTTACGCTGGCACTTATTTTCTCCTTCCTGACACTCTGTCTGTATCTCTGCTTGTGAGATTTACCATTCTTCTGCCAATTCTTATTATAAATACCTCCCACTTCAATTTTCTCTGAACTAAATGCAAATACGCCGCCTACTTAAATCATAAAACTTGATTTTAATCTTTTGTGATACTTAAAATATGCTGCGTGGCACACCTAAAGATTACTGTATGTCACCTATCTTTGTATGTTGTGTACTATTAATACTTTACAAAAAAAAGTGTATGTCTCAGACATCACAGCACTTGGTAAACATGTTTGAGCATGTCCATTGCATAAGTCTACTTAATAACAGAAAATAAATTAATATGTTCTTCAGTTTGTCAGTGCTACCCAATGTCTGACTATAAAGCTATATTTGTAATCATTGTTCGCAGTCTTTTTGTAAAGATGAACATGTTGATTGTGTAGTTATCCTGTACAGTCTAAGACAGTGACTGTACATCAGAGTCACCTGTAGAGTCTGAGAAACGTTGCGACCGGGTACCGCCCGCCAGACACTCTGAATGAATGAGACTCGGAGCCCACGCATGTGTAGTTGCAAAAAGCATCCTTTCATACACAGACGGTATAGAGCACTCCTGCTAGTATATTAGAAAACTATATTCTAATATAGAAATTAGAATTTTGAACTACCTTAAATTGTATTTTTATTATATAAAAATATTAAATTGAATTATAGTTTTAAAGGCCAAAGAGCATATATTTTAAAGTTCTGACAGCTTAGTGCATGGACTATTAATACCCATTGTTTTTAGACTTTCTTTGTAGGTTTGTCTTTTGAGTAGATTTAATCACTAGGGAGCCAATAAAGATTGAAAGGAGAAACAAATTAAAATGGAACCTTTCAGTTTTACTATTCACCAACAGTTTCCTAAAGCAGAAATAATCTTAAAATTTCAGAACTTTATCTAAAGTTATGTTTGGAGATTTTCTAAAATTTTTAAGCATAAATGGTTGGATAATGTATTGCTGAATAATGACAGTAGTACTTATTAAAGTACCTTAGGTATGCATTTTTCTTTTATTTTAAAGAAAAAAATTAGAATATATATCAAGTCAGTAAAAACTGCATTTTATGTCTCTTGGAATCTTACCATTTTTGATTGTATGAAAGAAATATTGTAAACATTTCTAGAATTTGATATGAGGCTATAAAAAAAACATAAAAATTTATCTTAAAATAGACTCATTGTATTTCATGTTAAATCCCAGAAGAATTTAATGATAATGAAAGCATTTTAATTTGTGTCCAAGTTAATGCTATAATTTAAGTATAGTACTATACATCCTGCCTTTTATGTTATACTTAGTTATACTTTGCTTAACAGAGCAAACCTTTGTTTTTTATAAATAATGAAAAATTACATTAAAGAAAAATCCCAGGAATTTTAAATTGTTTGATGAGGAAGTATACCTGAAAATGAAATACTGTGCTTTTTAAAATATACCTTTGGGGCAAAAATAAAATATATGGGTAGTCATGACATCAAGATTGTTAATCTTTAACTAGTTATTTTTTATCAAATTTGTTTTTCTAAAATGGAAACTATTTTAATATAATTATGTACATAAGCACACATCTGTCTAAAACATTTGCATGTAAAATAGTATAAACATATAGTTATTAAAGTTCCTTCATTAAATAAAATTAGGATTGTTTTTGTTGGTTCCTTTAAGATTCAAAGTTTGTGTATTTGAAAGGACTCACAAGACCCCACAGAGCATCCTCATATAAATCTTTTATTTAAAGACAAAGGATATCATCATGCAGCAGAAAAACGAGCATAGGCAAGCATAGGGGGCCCAGTGACATCCAGGCACAGCACCCCAGGGTCTCGATTCATACAAAGACATGCTTTGTCTCTAGACTGAACTACCAACATGTGCGCCATGAATCTTGGCTTCAGGAAAGCTCCAAGCAGCAGTTCCCGCTGGGGTCTTTTTCGTCCCCTCTGGTCACACAGTCTGGCCTGGCTGTCTAACCAGATATACCAGGTGAAAACCATCAGTAAAGAAATCCTGATTGGGGATTACCAGAAGAGATTCAGACTTTAAGCAGCACATCATAAATCCCGCTTTTCTGTTTTTGGCCAAGAGTCAAGGCCAGACATTCAGGTATCCCCCAAGCTTCCTCAATCCAGCTGTGGAGTAACTCTATACGACACAGTTTCTGACAACTTAAAATGCAAAAAAAAAAAAAGGGAAGATTATGATGATAGCTTGCATTTGTAAAAACTACAGTAAAGTTTGTTAAGTGCTTTAATATGCACTAACTTACTTGAACTTTATGATAATTTTGTGAGCTATGCAAGAAAATTGTCTTGTCTCTATCTTATAGTTATAATTCTGAGACTCAGAGAGATTGTGATTGGCCCAGTTCACATGGCTTTTATGGTGGTCGATCCAGATCTAGAAGACAAACCTTACATGTTTTTCAATATTTCATGTTAGAGGTGGATATTAACTATTTACTTCTTTTCTAACTATCCTGTGGAACAATGTAGAAATGAATAAGTATATATAAAACTATTCCTTATTTCTACCCAAAAAAATAGGGTGTTTTGTGTGTGTTCTAAGAGACATAATAATTTATTTACTTTCAGAATACTTTTAATGACTTACAAAAACTGGTCTTAGGACCAGTGCCTGAATTCTTTTTTTTAATTATATGGGAGAGAGATTCTGTTTCAAATTAGAGACTCTTTTTCAAATGAGAAAATATATATTTGGAAGAATTAATTATTCACAAAATTATTCTAGGATTCCCACATATGAATATCAAATTGGATAGGTAAGAGCTAAGTAAAATATCAAGATATACCTGTGATTATCTGTCTCATTTCCTTTTGCGTTCTCTTTCATTCATTTATCATACATTTACTTCTCTATGCTAGGTACTGTGCTATCTACTGAGGATTTAGTAATTAACAAAATGTGATCCTTGCCTTTAATGATCTTACATTCTATAGTTTTTTAAATAAATTCCCAATTTTATAAGGGAGTAGATATGTTAGTACTCAGTTATACCTGGAACATAAATTTCACGGGGGAATTGGCATGACCTGAGAGTCTTTGAGGCCAGCCATGCAGAGCTGTGCTGATGGTGTGCCCAAAGAAGTGGGAATCCAGAAATCGTTATTAAATGAGACTTTTTGTAACTAGATAATTTTTTTGTGTGCTGATATGATGCATTATAGAGAATGAATTAAAGAGGAGACCAGCAGTGAAGAGATCAGTTTGGAATCTGTTGGAATAGTCCTGGGAAGTATTGATGGGCCCAAAGATTGGGCATGGGAGTGGAGATGGATTACACAGTTGAGAGAAAATTTAGAGGTAGACTCATTGAGCAAATTAGATAGAAATGAGGAAACCATCTATTATGGAGGTTTGGTCTTGGAAGGTTATATAAACCACTTCCCCGTTGTTGGACATGAGATTGCTGAGACACTCCTGTGGTGAAATGGATTGCATTAGGCCCCATTATTACTTGGTGACAGAACCGGGCTCTGGACTTCAGGGTTCTCCACTGTGTTTCTAACAGAGAACGTTTCTCCTTAATCATGCTATGACATTATCGTTGTCTACAGTTTGCAGTGTAGTTTAATGTACATTATCTCTTCCCACTTTTTCAGCAACCCCATGAGATAGTAGAACAAGCATTATTATCCCCTTTCTTTCCTTTTAAAATATGTAGAACATTCTAACTGGTAGCCTCATTTATTGATTCACATAGTAGATGAGATCCACTCCTGGAATTATTTCTACTCTTAAAATAGATTTTAAATTAATTGGTGTAAGGTAGTTTTTGTTTTTTGTTGATTTTTGTTTTGTCATTTGGTGAATCATTTTGCAAGTAGAAAAAAATCCATTTTATGTCTGATAAGTTCAGATTTTTATAGATTAGATTTATTTAAAGCAAAGCAAAGCATTTTCTTATAATCTTATAATAGTATAATCTTATAAAATATTATTGGGACCATGTTTTGGTAGACAGTATATCCATAGAGAACTCTGTTTAAATACTAATTTCATTACTTATTTGTGAATCCTGAGGCAAGCTGGTAAACCTGTGAACTTCACTTTCTTGACTTCAGTTTGATACAATAATAGTACTTAATTCACAGACTTATTGTGTTGAGATGATGTCTGCAAAGCATTTAGGACAATTACTAGAACCTGATAACTACCTACTATAGTTTAGCTATTATTAGATTTATTTTATTGTGTTTTATGCTAATCAGTAATATAATTATAAATACGGCTAGAGTTAAGGGTAAATAAATTGACATTTATTGTGAATTTTGCATTAATAATTTATGTTCAACAGCTAATATGATTTATAATATATGATATATGACATATGATATATAATATATAATATATAATATATAAATAAATATAAACACATATACATATATTTTATTTATATTATATTTACATTAAAATATATAATATATATATAATATATATTTTATATACAAATTAAATATAATTTATAATATATAAATATGATTTATGATATATGTAAAATAAGATATAAATATGGGCATTTCCTAAAGTAGCTTCCTACCTAAAAAAGTATATTTCTTACATAATCTAAGTGTTCTGTATTCACACTTAGTGCTTAGTTGGTATGATATTAAAAATCTTTTTTTTTTCCTGTTTCATAAAGTCTTCATATTCTAAAACTTTTCTGTGGGGATTTAAGAAATACTGAAACTTATTTGATACTATTAGAACATTCAAGAAATTTATCTTTTTTGTTCTTTGCAACTACAATCTCTGAAGAAAGTAAATATATTGCTTTGAGGTGTGTTTCAATTCATTATGTTCAGTAGTTACATAATACATACTTCTGATGTTTAAGGAATGATCAGAGTGTTGAAGCTTAGGTTCATTTTCATAGAAAGGCCAATCAGCAATTCTTCTCTAACTCTAAAAGTTCAGCAAACTATAGACAGAACTATATTCTTCCTACTGCACTGGTATTCAGTTTTATGCACTGTCATCATGTCTTAACATGATAAAAGGTCTTTTGCATAAAATATATTGAATTTTTGAGTATAAAATATAGTTGATCTAAATAAAATATTCATGACTCTCACTTTGCACCTCCCTCCCATTCATCTGTATTTTTTAATCTTCACCCTCATCCACATGCATTTTATTAATAATAAAGGAATCCTTTTTAGGTACACAAAAGTTAGTACTGAGTTTTACCAAATTTAAATTTCTAATTTGTTTAATTCCTTGTGGTCTTGAAAACTTTACTTCCTATTTTAGGAAAGCCAAGTTAGATCTGAGAGTTGCAGTAGCAAAAGTGGAAGAGTTAACTAAAGTGACTGAAGATTTTCACGAACAGATGAAAAAGAAGGTATTTTCTTATTTGTAAAATAACTAATTGCTTGTTGCTTAGTTTTCTATGTTTTATTGTTGTTCTATTTAAATTAGGAGTTAAAGAGGGTTGCTGGAAAATGAACTAATCATTTACTTACCCTCTCAATATAAAATATGAAGTTAGGAATTTAAATTATAAAATTGGAAATAATTATGTTGTCCAATTTTCAACCAAAACTTACTAGACAGGAAAACATAACTGTTGGCAGTGGGGGACAGTCAAGAGAAATTCAATCTTAGTGAGCCCAGCTGTTGGATTTAGCAGGCAAAGGCAGAAGTTGGGCAGAAAAGATGTTTAAAGAAATAATGGCTGAAAACTTCCAAAATTAGGTGGAAAACATTAGCAGATAGCAGATCCAAGAATCTTGTGAACGCCAAGTAGGACAAACACAAAGAAAATCACTTTTAGATACACCATGACAACACTGACAGCCAATTCTAAAGAGAAATGTGAAAGCAGCCACAGAAAAATGGCATAAACAGGGGAACGGCTAGGAGTAATGGCTGACTTCTCACCAAGAAGCTGGAAACAGAAAACATTGGAATAACATATATGAAGTGCTGAAGGCGAAAAAGTGCTAAGAATTCTGTGTCCAGTGAAACTGTACTTCAAAAATGAAGGCAAAATAAAGGCATTTTCACATAAACAAAAACTGAGAGAAGTTGTCACTCGCAGAGCCGTGCTTCAGAAATGCTGAAGGAAACTCTTTAGGCTGAAAGGAAATGACACCCTATGGCAACTCATACACTAAAAATTAAGAACAACAGAAATTGTAAATATGACATAATATATCTACATATTTTTCTTTTATTAATACTGTAGAAGACTTGACTGCTTTAAAGCAGAACTGAGCACTGTATTTGATGGATTTATAAAGTATGCAGATGTAAGATATGGCAACAGTGGCACTAAAGGCTAGGATTGAATATGGAAATGAATACACTGTTGCAAGGTTCCAGTGTTTTCTCAGAAACTAATTAAATATTAAGTCTAAATAAATTGGGATAAAGATGCATGTTATAATCTCTAGAGCAACCCTAAAAAGTAATTCAAACAGGCATAGCTGAAAGCCAATAGAAAAATTAAAATGGTATAGTAAAACATATTTAAGACACCAGAAAGCAGGAATGGATGAACTGGAAGTTTTTTTTTAAGATGGTACAAATAGGGCCGGCCGAGTGGCGCGATGGTTAAGAACTCGCTTGGGATGCCAGAGGGCCCCGGTTCGGATCCCACATATGAGGGCCAGTGACACTG
>NW_017731351.1:2204951-2294827 GCF_001890085.2 Hipposideros armiger
ATGATGGCCAGTGGGGCAACATCCTCCACAACTAGACTGAAGAACAAAACGACAGCAACTTGTCTGTCCCCCTTCCCCCAATTCCCCAGCACTGTTCCCATCCCCCCAATTCACCAATAAAAATCTTAAAAAAAAAAAAATAAGATGGTACAAATAAAACTTACTAAAATATTTCAAAGCATCACCATGTCAAAGAAGTCTTATCCTGTGCTTATAATGCGATGCAGTGTAACCTCGTTAAGAGAGCATATTCTAAAAGCAGACTGCGTACAAGTCCCTTGTTTGGCTAGACTTGCAGGATTGAAATACAGTACTTTGAAATATTGGTAGGACTCTATATGCAATGACTGTTTTGATTATTGATTACCTAATACCTGATTGATGGTATCTCATACAGTGTGGATCTCATCCCCCTTTTTTAATGTACGCATAATTTGTTCCCAAAATGTCCCTACTTCTTTAAACTTACATATTAAATTCTAGCAGCGTCATAACTTTAGAGAGTGAACTATTGTCTTTATGCTGTATAATGAAGTGTTGAATTTTCACATACTCTAAATAAACTTCCTTTATTTTCTAGGAGGAGGACGTGGTGTCTGCCCAAGGAAGAGAGGAAGCATCAGATAGGCGTTTACATCAGTTACAATCTAGTATAAAACAATTAGAAACAAGGTAAATTGTTAATACATCTCACTTTGTATATATGCTTCAAATATATTCTACATTAAGAGTTTCAGTATGTATTTTATAAGTGCTAAACAAACTATAATCATTGGTTTAAATCTGATTTACTGGACATCATATATTCAAAAGATTGGTGTATTTTGAAAATATGTTCAAAGATCATTTCTGTCTTTACCTTTTCCCCAAAACAATCATAGTCAAGTTTAGTCAACTCCAAAATCAAAAAATGTTATTTTGATCTTGAAGCAGAAAAAAAAAAATAGTAATAAGGTTGGGTAAAAATTATGTAGAAAAACCATTTCTTACTTAGTAGATCCACAAGAGGAAAAAATACTTCAGAAATCATTATAGATGTTTTCCTTGGAGTCTTCCAGAGCAGAAGTTTTCAGTTATCTTTGAAGGTCTGAACTACTTTGTAAATATATTCTGTAGCTTTATCTTTAATTGCTATCTTAATGCAAACACTCTAGAATCTTTTTTTGATTTCCTGTTGTTTCCTAATCCTTACTGGGTGTTCCCTTAAGAAACTTCAAAATTGTCATATGTAATCTGTTAAAGATACAGTGACCACAGCCTGTAAATTCACATTATGGTTTAGAATTGAAAAATATACTCTGTGTGATTGGAATCTGTTACCCTCAGAAATAGTCTACTGATCTGAGCACATCAAAAATTGAGATCTCAGGTCTGGTCTCAGATCCATGGCTAATTTATTGTTTGTTCAGAAAAAAAAACCAAAACTGTCTTTGACGTTCTATTTCCTGTTCTCCAAAATATTAATAAAAGTAATGTCTTTGCTCAGAGGAGGTTGAAAAGTAATTGATTTTAACTGCTAACTTGAGATTCTGATGAAAGAGGTTGTAATTTTTTAAATGCTAGGGGTTTTGTTTTTCATTTTTCTAAACTTTTAAACAGTTGATTATCTTACTGTTTTCCTGAACTTTTGTTGCGTTAGACCTTAGAGAAAAGGTCTGTGGTTGTAGATTTTCATTTCTGTTATTTTAGTAGCACTCTGTGCTATGAAAATAAATGCTAGAGAGACTCAAAACAGTGAAATCTGAAGGAGTGAACTTCACTTTCTATTGATCCTGATAGTATTGAGTCATAAGGAATCAAGTTGATCATTCATTCCACAATGTTTTAAGTTGTCTCTTTAGTGTTGAGGGTTTGGGGATTTTTGTTATTATTGTTTCATTTTGTTTTGCTTTTAGTATAAAGCTATCTATAATATAACCTAACTAAACAGCTCCCTAAAAAGAGATCACTGCATGTGTAAGAAAATCTAAGGATATTTCTTTTTTAAGTCTAGTATTCAGTTAGCCTCCTCTGAAAGAGGTATTTCTACATCAGCTGTCTTTTAGAGCTTTTAAATTATTATTAAGTTCCTAATATGCTGAAAAATGGTTATATATTTTAAAGTTTAAAAAAAAATCTCATATTTTTATGTAAGAGAAAGCAGAGTTATTGTGTATTTAATATGTGTCTCTGGCAACGTCCAGCCAATATGTTTAGGTGTGAATGTTTCCTATTTAATGGAACTGCCATATTGAAAAGTTATATTTTTAATGGTCATCTTTGTTCCATAAAATCAAAGACATTTTCGCCTCAATAAATACAAACTAGTGTAGTTTCTAAATTATTATTATTTATTTTTAAAATTAGTTGTGATATTTTTAAATGCCACAAACATCAAAGAAGCATAAGCCATTTCCTTCCATCTTCCAAAGAAGGATACCCTTTCCCCCTTTTTTAGATGATTTATGGATCCTGGGAATTGTCTCTAGGGAATGGCAGTTCTCCCTGGGAAAGACTTCTCTGGTTTGCATATGCTCTGCTGTGTACTAATTACGCAGGAGTTAAATGAGTAGAGTGACTCTAAACTACCTCTTCGTAAGTTTTCAGAGTCCACCTTCGGCTGGCCAGGAGGCCACGGTGAAATGAAAGGGTGAACTGAGTGCAGTACAGTGACAGGTGCCCTGTGCCCCTGGGGAGAGGTAGAGTGCTTCATCTTCTACCAAAGATGCTTTAATCCAAGTCAGATGGAATGAATAGTGCCCTGTATACGAGTATAAATCATTATATTAAAATATGAGATGAATGAATTCCACTAAAAGGTAGAGACTTGAAGATTTTGATTAAAAAGCAAGGCCCGGAATATGTTATTTTACAAAACAGCTAAAACAAAGATTAGATGAACTAGAAGAAAGAGCTGAAAAAGGAAAGATAAAGAGGATTTGTCGTAAATTTAAAATAAAGGTTTTAATGGAGAATATAGCAAGTTATAAACAAAAAAAAGTGGGAGTGATAGTATTCCTATCACACAAGGTAGGCTGTAAAGGTAAAAGCTGTAACTAGTATAAAGAGGGACCTATAAAGAAAATGGCACTGTTCTGAAAAACATACAACATGAATAAGCATAAATACAGCAAATAACAGGACAGCTCAATATGTGCTGCAAAAGCTGGGAAATGCAAGGGTGATCTGATGGAAATACAGTTGTGGTCATTATTTTTGGCTCTCGGCATCTTATTGCCCTTTCATGTTCCGGGACTTCCCAGGTAGACCAGCATATCCTGTGGTGAAGTTTTGGGCATGTGCCTTGCTACAAAGCTTCATACCTGGTTTTCCATCTCTCCCAGTGAGGCTATGAACTTACCAATATCCTCTTAATAAACCTCCTTTCCGCGTAGAGTTGGCTTCTGCTGCTGGCAGCCAAGTATCCTGATTAAAATAGTGGTAGACCTTAACTCACTTCATTCAGAGTCAAGCAGATCTACTAAATAACAACAACAGAAGTGTTTTTAAAATAGAATAATGAGGGACCAGCCAAGTGGCGTGTTGGTTAGGAGTTGGTTTGGGACGCCAGCTCTGAGCAGCAGGGCCCCAGTTCAGATCCCGCATGAGGGCTAGTGACACTGCATCCTCTGCAGCTAAGATGGTGAACAACAGCTCGACATGGAGCTGGGCTGCCATGGGTCACCCGCGATAGATTAGGCTGCAGTGGGGCTGGCCAGCAGCGGGTGTGCATTTTTGTGAGCTGCTGTGAGCCGCCCTGATTAGCCGTCCAATGGCTAGTGAGTGACTGCCTCACCCAGGAAGACCACAATGATAATATCAACATGGGCCAGAGAAGCGACATCCTCCACAGCTAGACTGAAGAACAAAAAGGACAACAACTTGTCTGTTCCCCTTCCCCGATTCCCTAACGCTGTTCCCCTCCCCCAATTTCCCAATTTAAAAAATCTTAAAAAAAAAAAAAGAAGAAGAAGAAGAATGACATAAAAGGTAGGCAGAGCTCTCAGTTCCCAGAACTGGGAGACTGCCAGGGGCAGGAGCTGGAACCTTGGAACCTTCCTCCTGGTACCACTGTGTTTGGCTATGGGTAGTGGGGGCAGGGAAAGGACAGGGAAGCCTTCTCTTGCCACCACTTGGGGGAAAACAATACCTGAATATAACAAAGAAAGGTATGAAATGTAAGTTGTCTTACCAGAACATACCAAAGCACATTACTAAAGATTTAGGAGTAAGCAAATGAAACAAATGAAAGTCACAGCAATCTTTTGAGGAAATCTAGGAGATTACATTAACAATCTATGGATGAAGGAGATCATCTTATAAAAACTAAAACCCAAAAGTAAAAATAAATAGTCAAATTTAACTGTATTAAAGTCAAATGTTGTAGTGTGGTAAAGATAGTCACTAGGCAACAACAACAAAAAAAGTAGATTTGAGAAAGATATTTGCAGCATATAGGACAGACCAAGGGTTAGTATCTTAATAGTTAAAGAATTCTTATAAAGGAACAAGCAAAGTAAATAACCCATCAGAAGAAAACGGGCAGAGCGTATGAAGAAGAAATTTCACAATGACAATTCACATGAGTAGCAAACTTAAAACATATGCTTAAACTCTCCAGTAATCAGGGAAAAACAAATTAATAGTGAAATGAAGTTACATCCATCGATGTAGGACAGAAAAGAACTTTTGGATGTATTGCTTGAGAGGATGTCTACAAGATATTATTGAATGAGAGAAGCGTAAATACTATGATCTTAATTTTTATAACACAAAAAACATATTTAAAAATGTACATATAGATGTGTATATACTGTGTATGTGTATTTGTGTGTTATATGTATATGATTTTATGAACATAGAGAAAAGTATTCAAAGATATACATTAGTAAGTTGACATGGGTTCCCTGCGTATAGACAGGAAAGGGGCGCCAAGAAAAAATAGAAAGATAGAAAAAAGACCATAAAAGTAAAAGGAACAACTCATTCTTTAAGGATTTGCTTTGTAACATTATCATTTAACTATATAATATACCATGATGCTATAGAAAGTCAAAATATCTAGGTGCAGTATCAGCCCCACTGCTCATTAGCTGTATGACCTTAATAAAATGCTTCACCTCTGTTAAAATGGGTCTGTTTGTTGTTCTTTAAATTGGAAGTAACAAAATCTACTTTATAGAACTTTTGTGTAGATCAAATGAGAAAATACATGTGAAAGTACCTGGAATAATGCTTGTCCTGTAATAGATGCTCAGTAAATCTGCAATCTCCCTCTTCCCCTTTAAAAATATTTAACTTTTACAATGTGATTATTAATTTTTAGATTATGTGTGGCCATCCAAGAAGCCACCCAATTAAGAACAGAAAACACACATTTGAGAAAACAGACTAGAGATTTGAAAGCAGGGTACACTGAATTAGAAATTGAGAAGTATGAAGCCATTCTAAGAGCCAGGAACAGCATGCAACTCCTAGAAGAAGCTAACCTGCAAAAAAGTCAGGTAAGAAATCTAGTTAACATGTTTATGAGAAATAAAACCCCCATGCAACCTAATAGTAAGGGAATCCGTAACTACAGAAAAAACGCATGAAAATGAAATTGCTATGCTCTCCATTAAGGACATCCCTACCTTCTTGATAGTATGACGTAATATCATAAAATATGATAAACTGTCAGCCCTCTCCCAAAACTTACACATCAGACTTTTTTATGTCTACAATCTTTGGTATCTCATCTCCATCCCCTATAGTCTCATACTCTTTAAACATTCATAGAGCAGAAGCTTAATTGACAGGAACTAAATTTAGCTGTAAAGATTTATTAGCTGGAGCCTTCGTGTCACTGTTGTTCTTTTTCATAACCCTCTAACAGTTGATTCCTATGCTATCACATAGGATATTTTTGTCTTCTATCACTTCCATAGTTTATAGAAGTCATGGAGTAGATAGATTTTTTTTCAATGCTGCTGCCTTATGTAGAGATCATTAGATCATTAATTCACTTAACCTAGTATATGCATAATACTCAGCTGGGAAATATGAAGAGCACGAAGGAAATACTTTGGTTTATTTCCGTTTCCTTTTTGATGTAGTAGAGAGTTTTCCAAGAGAGCTATTAAAAAAAAAACAAGCTATATGTTGTATGTTAGTTAAGAAGCTAATAAGAAATAAAAAAAATAACAACTATCCATTTTAAAGTATGGGAATGCTGAGATGCTTGTGCCTTTCAGCTAACCGCCCTGTCTGCGATATGAATACTGTCTCTTAGAATGGTTGAAAGGCACAAAATAGACACAGAACGCTTAGAAATAGCTCTTAACACCTAAGCTAGCTAGAAAAATGAAGAGCAGGACAAAATTGTTTCTCTTGCACCTCTGAAACCTAGTCACGTGAGCATTCTTAACCTCAGGTCGCTAAAGATGAACATTTTGTGTCGAGCACATGGAAAGAGAAGGTAATAGTGACACTCATTGCCTAACTCGCAGATCTTCTCACCCAAGTCCGAAGCCAACAGACCCTTACAGAGGCTGCTTATGGTTGTAACATCAAGCTCCCTGTTGACTCATTGCTTCATTGCTAGAGGGCTCCCACCTTCAGTTGCTTGTTCTAAGAAGTCAAGGGTTCTTTCAACCCATCGTGCAAACAGACCTGAAGCACAACCTAGCATAGTTCTCCTAAAATGTGTCCCCTTTTCTCATTGTCCCATTCTCCCCCACAAGGTTGTTACATCAAAACAGCTGGTAACTCTTACCAGCTTACCTATTTAAGCAGGAGGAAATTTATTAAACAATAAAAAAATACAGAGATGGAAATGTGTATGGTATCTTTGGAAGACAGTAGGATCAGAACAGGGCCACTTATGTGATGATAAAACTGAGTGAGCGAGCGAGCAAGAGAGAGAGAGTCAGAGTCAGGCCTAAAATTGGAGGAGTTCTGGGCTCAGAACAATATTTGGGCCAGAGATGTAAGTTTGGGAATTTTCAGCATGTAAATGATATTTAAAATCATGAGCTTGGATTAGGCCACCAAGGGATGGATATAGATGGAGGAGAGGACCAAGGACTGAGTCTTGGGTAGACCAGTACTGAAGAGGTTGAGGAGAGGAGGAAGAAGCAGCAGCACAGACTGAAGTGAATGATGAAGTTAGGAGGAAACCCAGCACTGTTGTGTGCTGAAAGTCAAATCAGAAAGGAAAACTAGGGGGAAGATGCAATCAATTATCTCAACTGTTGCCCAGAGATTAAATAAGGCAATTACTCAAAATTGACTCAGGAGTTATCAATATGGAGAACATAGAGGGTGCAAGCCTGATTGGAGTGAGTGTGTGAGAGAGAAAGTATTGGAGATGAGCTAGTACAGACTTTAGAGTTTTGCTGCACAGGGAAGCAAAGAAATCTGGTGTGACTGATAACAGAACTAGGATTATGAGAATATTTTTTAAGTGGAGATGAAAATGATTGGATGGATAGAAACACATCAAGAAGACAAAGTAGGTGGAGTCTATGGCGTTTGAGGTATGAGGTGACAAGAAACTTAATTTGAATAATACCAAATAACGGAAAGAGGTAATTCCAAGAGATTTTTCCGAGAATATACTAATACCTGGATTTGATGACTTATTTTGTATAGGGACTGAAAGAGAAGGAAAATTCAAACATAATTCTAAGCTTTCCAGCTGGAGAGATTAGAAGAGTGACAGCACACTGGCTGAAATAAATACCCAAAGAAGATAAATTTGTAGTCAGACGAGGTCAGATGAGGAGGGTTGAGAAAATAAATACCATTCGGGACTTAGGCAAGGACTCTAAGTGAACATGTCTCAGAAATTTAGAATAAGATGTTTGCTTTCAAGAAAGAGGTTAGTGGGTAGGTTTTTACCCATTTATTGTTATCTTCATTAATAATGATGTGATCTATAATAACATCAGATTATTTTCTGAAGGCTCTCATTGTGGAGAAGCAAAAAGAAGAAAATCTAGAGAAAATGAAAGAAACAATGTCTCTGCTTATGGAAAACGCTTCCAAACTAACCAGGAAGGAAGTAAGGAATTTTTCATTCTATTTAAAATCTACCATGCTTGCTTTTCCCCCAAGCGATTAAGTGGTAGAGTTTTCATTCCTACACAGTCACTGTTAACTTTTCTTGCTGCAAAAGTATTCCTTAGAAATTTATTACTTTGTCATTGTCTGACTGAAATTAGGTGATTTCCCTAGATAAAATTTCTAATTTGAGGCAGAATCCAAACTAAAGCCTGGGTTTTTTGTTCCTGATCTCATCTAGCCTTCCTGCAGAAATCCCTGGGCTGTTCTTGAGGTTGAAAATACTACAACTTTGGCTGTCGTTCAAAGTATTCTTGATAACATAGCTTTAAAATAGATATTAATACATTTTGTTGCTTTTAATTATAAAACTGTTTTTATCAAAATGCTCATAATATGAGAACTCCTTATTCATTTTCTAATTCTAAAATAAATTCACGTTAATTTTATGGTTGGTGGAGGCTGTCTTTCGCATGAACCCTTAATCTCAGTGTAATTTTTCAAGTGTTGTGATCTGTATATTCAGTCCAAACCTTTCCACAAACATGAGTATTCAGCTACCTCCTGGAACCCAGTTACCCCCTATCTAAATAGTCGTACCAGGCATCTGAAGTGCCACAGGTCTGAAACCAAACTCCCTCCCTTCCTACCCAGCCTTCCCTTCCTCATGGGCCCCCTTTGATGCCCTGGTCCTGTTTCCCTTCTATTCTACCTGTTCACTCGAGAAGTGTTCCTTGAGCACTTCCTGTGTGCCAAGCACCATGCTCTAATTCCCACACTGATGCGAAGTTGATTTTTTAAGTAAACTTTTGTATTATTATTATTATTATTATTATTATTATTATTAAAAAGTAATACACGCTCATTATAAAACAGTTGGAAACATATAAAAGTGTGTAAAAGAAAATTAAAATCATTTACAATTTCACATCCTTTGAATTTTCATTTAATCCCAGATTATCAATAATACAATATAATTATCAGTAACAAAAAAATTCTAAAGATCCATACACCAGCCTGTCTAAGCCTAGAAAGTAGAATAATGAGGGACCTTTCATTTTCTACATAATATAATTCTGCAGTGTTTGAAATTTCAAAGAGTATGTATTATTTTCGTAAACTGTATGCACACACGTATACATATATACACACTCATATAATACACCTTATAGATTATATAATGTATCCTTATATCCATTTATAGTTTTTAAATATATTTTTAATGGTTTTTATTAAATTTTTTAGCTGTATTGGTGATAATTTCCCCATTAATTACAATTTGACATGTCCTCCAAATATGTAGAATTAACCTGGTAAATTCAGGATAATTTATGTCTAATGACTTTACAAGTGTCTGTTTTTATTAACTAAAGTAAATATAATGAACAAATTGTCACATATTTATGTTCTGGCTGTAAAATTGAACAAAAATGTGACAGTAGGTTATTTCTTTAAAATATGGAAATAACTATTTCTGAGATATCTCACAAACAAAATTTAATTTGTGAAAAAAAAAAAACCATTGTTTTCTTAACATTTGATTTTAAATTATGGCTAAAGCCGGTGATCAAGGAGTCTGCACAGTTACACCTACTTTCCTAATTACAGTAAAATACTGCCTCCTTTTTTCACACTCATTTGCTTGTGAGTGTACAGTGTTGTTTTCCAGAAGTTGATGATACACAGCAACACAACAGTTTGAACACAGAAGTATGTATGAGACTCAGTCTTCTATTGAGCCAGACATTAAGGAAATTTGCAAAAATGTAAAATAATCAAACTCTTCTCAAAATATTTTACTTTTGGAAAATGTTTTTATTTTTCTATGAAAATATATTATTTGTGTTAACCTGTAATAACCTTATTGTTATTTTTAAAAGGATTAGTAAGTAAATGTTTTGAAATTTTCTCAGTTTTCATTTCTAATACAGTAAATTTCAATAGAAAGAACCCATCGTAAACAAAAGATCTTTGTTTTGATAGAGTAAAAGGATCCTGGGCTAAAAAAACCACTGTCCTTTAGGCTAACTATCCTGTTCTATCTCCCACTCTCATGATAAATTATTGACTATTTAATGCATCATGTACTCATTTATGTTTTATGTCCCAAAAGTTGCGACTTTATTTTTTATCAAAATTGTTATCCTAAATGTTTATATTGGATATTATTCATTTTACTGTAGACCTACATAATTCATAAATATCTTAATTTACAGGTTGAAAACACAAGAAAACAATCTAATGTACAGATTTCTCAACTAACAGCAGAAGTTTCAGCACTTCATATGGTATGTTAGAAGACTGTATTGATATTTTCTTCTGAATACTGCTTATTTTAAAGGGCAGAGTACATATTGGGCATTAGTTCATTCAGAAGATACTTATTAAGACATGAACTATGCTAGATGCTAGGAAAACAGTGAAAATGGAGGTAAATGTGTTACCTGCAGTCTTGGAACTCATGGTCTAGCAGGAGAGATGGATGGCATTGATCACGTTTTCCTACGATTACCTGTCTTTGACAAAGAATGCTCATGGTGCTACTGAAGCCCACAGCTGCCGCTGCTTCCTTATGCTGTGCTCATCTGGAGACCAGGGAGAACGAAAAAGCTTATGTGACAGAGGGAAGGAGGCAAGAGAAGCTTCCCAAAAGAAAAGAGTCCCGAAGGATGAACAGGCAAAGGGAAGAGGAAAAGAGTACTTGTGACTAGAGGTGGATTCAATGTATAAATTTAATATGATGATTTGATGAAGTTGAATTTAATAACCTTGCTGACATGGGATTAAAAGCACAAGCAAATCCAAAATGGGGAAAGTATCTGATTGATATTGAAACACCTCTGAAAGAAGGGTCACATCTTTTACGCATTCTACAAACTGTAGCACACAATGGGAACTTAGTCATTGTGTATAAGTCCTGAGACCGATAGCACAAGAAACAGTGTTACTTTTTGTGTATTTAATGTCATTTGTTTTAACAATATAGGAATGTTAAATAAAATTAATGGGATGTAATGTGGCAATTAGTCATATCTAATCCTTGGTGGTTTTTCAGTTTTACTTCCTCTTCTGTCACCTTGCTGTTTCACTTGCTGTCTTACATAGATTGATTTAGCTATCAAAAGATTAACAGGTTGAAGAAGGGTCCTAACTCAGCCAGGATCATTTAACGGATTATAAACTCTAGAAGGACAACCTTTGTTCTTTCTGTTTTCCCAAAGGAATCTGTACTAGTTAAGACCTGCAGTGATGTAAAAATAACTGTTAGCTGTGTAACAACCAGAGCTCTATGAACTCACTTTAGAGTAAAAATATATATAACTTCAGATTATTTCAATAGGTGTTTCTTAGGATTTAATGTCATGTTGATTCCATGGGGAAAACTGTACTGACTAATTGAAAAGTTTAAATATTAAGCACTTAGAAATACATTTGAAGGAAGACACTTTCAACTACTTAGAAAAGCAGATTTTCTCAGGAAACTCAGGCTACAATTTGAGGCATAACAACTTGATGTCGGTTGCTGATTTCTATCTTCAGTGCCCATTTTACCTTTATGCTATGAAGATGAATTCAGGGAGGGAACCTAAGCGTACTGTAGCCAACCCAAATTAAGTTCTGCTTGCAGGAAGGAGAAAAACTTGTATTTCAGGTTACTGTGCAAAATTTTTTGGTAGGTTTAAGGAAAGGCCAGAGCCAGTCTATCTCAAGCTACGTATCTCCCTTTGGAGGGCAGCTTCTCCTGCATGTTTTCTCTTAAGTTCACTCAAGGCTTTAATTCAGCCAAGTAGCAGAGACTGCGGTTCATCTATAGCACATGAGAAAGAATATTGGCTATAAATGCCCAAATTTGTACAGTAAAATGAAACATTTATTATGATCTTTTTTTGATCCATGAGTTTTTTAGAAGTCTTAATTTTTAATTACCAAATACATGGGCACTTAAACATCTTTTTTTATAAGTGGTATTTTTATTTCAAAAATTTACACATGTAATATATGAAAACATTTTAACTATAAAAAAATTCTAGCAATATCAAAGTATACTGAGTTAAACTGATACACGTTTTCTACTTTTTTCCCCAGAATACCACTTCCTGTTCATGGGCACCACTACTAACAATTTAGTGAGTGTCTTCAAACATACTAATATAGATGGTGCAATATTAGATGGGTATAGATTAGATGGATATAGATGGTGCTATAGATAGAGCCTTTAGGTTACAGTGTTAGTTCATTTACTAGAGAGAAAAGGGTAGATCACATGTGTAGATCACATGAAGCCTCTTGGTTCTTCTGTCCTTGAGTATTCATTGATGTCAGCAATAGCTGAAAAGTAACCCCACATAAATCATTTAAATGGATGAGGGGCCCAATACCAAGCACACTGGATGCTCATATACTAGCTCATTTAGACATCTTTTTATTATTGATTTTGAATCTGGTTAAATATAGGCCACAGATCATGGTCTATATGATATTGAATTTTTTTTTTGCTGTAAACATTGAATTTATTTTGTTTGTTTTATATTGCATATAATTTATTTTATTTCCTATGCTGTATATTACATCCTCATGACTTATTTATTTTATAACTGAAAACATGATATTGATTCTTAATATTTGTTGCAGTTAATATTTGTTACAATTAATAGAAAGTAACCACACCCATTTTCAAAAATAAGTAAATAGATAAAAATAAATAAATGAAGAACCAGTCATTATCATGATTTTTTTAGTTTCATTTGCATTGGCTGTTTTTAAGTGTTGCCAAAATATATCTGTTTTAGAATATATATATATTTAGATATATATATTTAGAATATATATATATATATATCTGTTTTAGAATTTATATACCTATGCTCCTTTTAGGCCGCAGCTTATCCTCAGGGTTCTATGCCTCTGTCCAGTTCACGTTTCCTTTTAAAAAGTGTGATAAGAGTATATGAAAAGAAAAACTATAATGTGAGACAGGGGTCTCATTTATTTATGTATTTGTTTCTCCCTGGAATCACTGAACCCACCTCGAGTGTTTACTTAGAACTCCTTGGCATTCTGCACTGGAGGCAGTTTCTGAAATCCTGGGACAGGTAGCTCTTTGAAGATTGAAGGGGTTTGTTTGTTGGTTTGTTTGTATGTAATCAGTATGGTCCTGCTGTATTGATAGGGTAAATGTGGTATTCCTGCTATGAACAAATCATTCTACTTTTCCATTTTTCCCTAATTTCCTTAAGCATTTACAAATATGTTTATGTATGACTTGAATTTATAGGAGTGTGCTGAAAAACAAGGCCAAATTGAACGAGCCATGAGGGAGAAAAAAGCAGTGGAAGAAGAACTAGAAAAGGTAAAATGAAAAAGGAAAAAATAACTGCCTAAACCCCAACCGCAAATATCCAACATTACTGTCTGCTTCCATCACACTATCTACTAGCAGCCCCTATATTATAAGCATCCTCCTGGTGAGTGTTTTCATTTGCTTGGAATATATTCAGAATCTGCTATTAGATATTGGTATTGCCTGTGTACATTTCTTTACAAGACTGGCCACATTATTTAAACTTTTTAGTTAAAGGTATAAATGTTATGAAGTAGCTATATTCCTTGCTTAACCCTCATCCAAAAACTAAATTTTATTTTGCCTGTCTTCTCTTTTTAAATTGTATGCCAACTCTTACTCAGTTTAGGCCATTTATGATAACAAGTATATATAACCAGAAAATTGTAACAGTGCTATGATTTTTACCTTTAAAAGTACAGATTTTTCTTCCATAGTTAGGAAAAATATTCCAATGATATTTGAGAAAAAAATATTGTGAGAAGTCTATATTTTAATTTTTTTTCCTTAGATAACTTTTATTAGTGGTAAATATCCCACTCTCTTAAAGTGCCTTGGGCAAAAAGGGGGAACCTAAATTTGATTCAGCATAGACTGTGTTGTAGGTACTGAATTAAGAACTAGAGGTTAAGTATCTTGCCAGTGCTAAAAAATATTAAATGTTAGAGGCAAAGTTTGATTTTTTTCAAAGAAGAGCTATGTAGCATAAAAAGTATATGGTATGTTTATATTATTGACATAAAAAGATCATGACAACATTGGATAGTATAAGAGTAATTTATAGGGCTGGCCGAGTGGTGCGTGGGTTGCCAGAGGGCCCCAGTTCAGATCCCGCATATGAGGGCCAGTGACACTGCCCTCTACAGCTAAGATGCTGAACAACAGCTCGACCAGACAGCGTAGGCTGCAGCCCAGGCTGCAGTGGGTTGCCATGGGCTACCGTGTGTAGCCAGCAGCCAGCGTGAGCGGACAGCAGCTGCCATGAGCAGCCGTCCAGAAGCCGGCGACTGATCTGCCTCACCCGGGAATGATAGTGCCAACTTGGGCCAGTGAAGCAACGTCCTCCACCAACTAGACTGAAGAACAAAAGGACAGCAACTTGTCTGTTCCCCTTCCCCCAATTCCCCAGTGCTGTTCCCATCCCCCAATTCCCCAATAAAAAATCTTTAAAAAAAAAAAGTAATTTATAAAGCAAAACATTGTGTATAATCCCATTTGTGGGGGGGAGGGGAGGGGATAAGAAGTGTACATGTCATGTTCAAGGTAGGACCTTGATGGTCATCCCTCCCCTTCAAGGTTGATGCCTTCTTAGTTTCTGTCAGATATGTTCCATTTAGAGCGCCACGTGCTGTATATGTCAGGGCTTGGGATGAATGTTTCATATTGCGCAGCATAGGTTAAGGAGTAGACTTTACTGGGGAACTGTAAAACTTACCAGGCTAGAGGCACCAGGTAACGAGAAGGCACTGCGCCTTCCGCTCCACTGCCCCACAGCAGAGTGCCGCTGGGACTCCAGTACCTGTCTGTATTAGAGGGGCAGGACACTGACTTGCTGACAGTCTGTCTTCTTTATAGAGCAGGACTGACAAAGCAGTCTTGTGCATGGGCAAAGACACAGGTTATTTTTTGTCCGGGCACTCTGGATTTGAAGGATAGCTGTATGTAGGACTTGTCAGAAAATGTGAGCTGCCTAGCGCCTAGAGACCTCACAGTTCTTGGCAGGTTATAGCCTCTGTGTTGTGAGAGAAGGCCCATCTCATGGAAGCTGAGCTTAGGTACAACCACTCCCTCTGAGTGAGAAGAATCCCCATTCCAGCTAGATCGTTGTCTAGCTAACCCGGAGTGGGACTTCAGAGTCACTTTTAGATAATTTTGCTTATTGTACCACAGCATGTATCTGTTTTTGAATATTGGAATACAGAATTGACTTGAGGAATATTCATCCAAGAATCAAAGCAGTTATCTCTTAAGTGGTGATGTTTAGAGTACTTTTTTTTTCATCAGCTATTTTACATTTCTTTTTAAAATATTAAAAACAATTTGAGTAATTTACAATGAGCATGAATAATTTAAAAAAATAAGCAATTATTTTATATGTCAGTTTTTAGCATTGTATTTTATCAATGTGGAACAAAATTCATTATTGATATGTTTTAATGTGTTACAGTGGAAACAGATGAATGCATAATCATGGGCTTTGATTTCTTATCATTGCTTTCAGTTTCTGAATCTATAATTTCTTAAGACAATTTTGTTCTATAAGGTGATATACATATAAGCCTCCTCTGCAGATTTATCGTGAAGGCATAGCGAATGAAAGCGATTACAGAAAACTGGAAGAAATGCACCGAAGATGCCTGGCTGCAGAGAGATCAAAAGATGATCTTCAGCTAAGACTTAAGACAGCAGAAAATAAAATAAAGCAGCTTGAAATAAAGTAAGATCTTCTTTAGGATTTTCTGTGATAACTTTCAGAATTCATATAATTTTTGTCAGGTTCTTTACTTTTTGTGTATGACTAATCATTATATCTTATGTTAAGAAAAAAAAAAACTTTGGCACCTAATAGTTTTTTTTCAAGATTATTTCTGAAGACCAGTTTCTTCAGGAAGAAAATATTTAACAGCACTATACCATTTTATTTTCAATTTCTCCTTTTTGGCAGTTAATATAAGATGCATAAATGTGGTATCATTTGCCTTGTTTCTCTGTCCCATGTAGTTCCTAAAAGCTAGTAATTAATGGGTGAAGGAGGGAGAGGATTAAGAGGTACAAATTGGTAGTTAGTTACAAAATAGTCACGGGGATGGAAAGTATAGCATAGGGAATATAGTTAATGATACGGTAATAACTATATATGGTGTCAGATGGGTACTGGATTTATCAGGGTGATCACTTCATAAGTTATGTAAATGTCTCATCACTGTGTCGTCCACCAAACCAATATTTCCCAACTGTAATTGGGAAATAAAATAAATCAATAAAAGAGAGAAACTTAGAACAATAGGAAGAACACATTAAGCAAAACCATGGATAAATACAATAGTCTTTATTCTTTTGAATTTTCTAAACTATATGTGCTGGTTGAAGCAAAAGGTGTCACACTTTTGCTTCTAAATGTATGATGGGAAGTAGTTATAAACGGGGTGGTAAACGGACATAAAAGGTGAGGTTTCTATACTGCACTTAAACTGGTGAAATAACACTACCAGTATTCTGTGATGTATGTATGTGTAATGTTATACCTAGAGAAATTACCAAAAAAAGTTATACAAAGAGATAATACTCAAAAACAGTAAGAAAATTGAAATGGAATTTTAAAGCACATTTAAGTGTATAACCTAGATTTTAGTTATGTCCCTGCAAGGAAGCCTTGCGATTTTTTCTGCCAGGCGCCTTCATAGTATTACTAGCTCAGGATGACTTTAAGGCTGATGAATCCTTGGATCATTCAGGTCGTTTACATTCAAATTCCCATTCGAGTTGAGCAGGCCAGTGGTTATGGTATCTCATTAGAAACTTATGTTTCAACTAATGCTTAGGGTAAGACCAACTACCTTACTGACTCCCTTTAACAATATATGGACCTTTCTCCTAGCCCACCCATTCAGTGGAACCCCACTTCAGTCAAAGTGTGAGTTCCAACACCCCACCTAAGATGTAACTCTTCTTATACCACACAGGGCAGTCAGTGCTTCTGCCATTCTCTGACTGTTTCAATATCCTCTCCATTTCTGGCTTTAGGGATTGCCCTTACATTCTTGCCATTGCAACTATGCATTTAAATATATTGTTGAAACATTGTCACATTTTCTTCAGCAATCCTAGGTGTTTCCTAACAGGAGGTTTTCAGATTACCTAATACACACATATTACTAGGATTGGAAGTCAGTTAGCCTTTTTCAGCCTCAGTTTCCTCATCTGACATGAGAATTAATAAGATAAAATATGTAAAGTATCTGGCATACAGATGATCAATAAAAGGAAACAAGTATTTTTGTTATTATGCTATAATTTTTAAAAACTAGTAATTAAACCAAGAGGCTTGATGTGATCCAACTTTCATTTTTTTGTAAGAATTCTTCATAGATGGTGATATTTTGGATTTCTATTTGGAGGCATGTGAGTGTTTCTGATCTTAGCATCTCTCTGACTTGATCATTCTAGATGATCATTGCCTATATCCATCATTTCATTAGCAGCTTTGTCACAAGGTTGAGATAGAAAAGAAGACCTACAGGTATTATGGGAAATGAGAGACTTGTATATTCCTCGTAACACCTGTTAACAAGGCAGTGTTCACAGTATTTGATTTTCTGGGATTGAAAAGATAGAAATTAAAGTGAGAGAAATAACAATTAGCAGTGTATTGAAGCAACATAGGCACATGTTTGGAGATTGTGTCACTCAATAATCCATTGTAGAGAAAGTTCAAGAAATATAACTTTTTTAACTAATACTAAATAACTAGAACTTTGTAAAAACTATTTCTAAGACATATAACAGGAGAACATGAAATAGATCTTATTATAATTTAGGAATATAATCAGCTAATGCCGTTCTGTGCAGTTGATAAAATAAAGGAGTTTGCGTTATTAACTATTTCACCTTTCTTACCCTTAGCTTCAGCTTGTCCCCTTGAGGTCCTCTTTACACAGTGATTCTCAATGTTAGTAAAAATTTGAAAGAGGTTTCACATAGATTTTCTAGGTGAGTGATAACAGTTCAATTTATCTATCGTTAGTTAAGATTACTATGTTAAATGTATTTGCCTGGCATAATATGACATTGTGACACCACGTGTTTTAAGTCTACAGTGAAAAGATATGGCTCAGGACAAAGAAAACAAAAGTTTTTCCTATAAAATATGCAGACTTCTTGACTTCTATTACACATCATTGCTTAAGTTTCTTTCTTCTTTTTTTTTTTTTTAATCAGTTCCTCAGAAGAAATATCACGTTGCCAGGAAATGATTCAGAATCTTCAAAATATACTGGTGTCTGAGAGAGAGAGCTGTGGATTTGTCAGTGAACAAAGGCTAAAACTTCAGCAAGAAAATGAACAACTACAGAAGGAGACTGAGGAGCTAAGGAAAATTGCTCTCGAGGCTCAAAAAAAAGCAAAATTCAAGGTATGTTCAAGACGAGTTAGAGTTAAATGTGTACCTATGGAGATCAAAATATAGAAGATAGAGAGACCTAGTAAAACATTGTAAGGACCTTTTTTCTTTTGCCTTCTCATCAGATAGCACTAAATCATAATGCTGAGTGTTAACCAGGCTTTTCTGTATTATAGAACTTGGCAAGCATACTTGAAAATGATTGCTTTCACTATCCACACACACAAAAAAAATTCTTTTCCAACCATGAAATACACTGATATTCCTGCCAAAGCAATTTAAGCAGTGCAGTGCTAGCAAAACTATAGATTAGATAACTTTACAGACTGCTGTCCTCTCTTCTCTCTCTATAATAGCCTCTCGAAAATTGAACTCTAAAACTAGCGGTACAGAGGATGCTGCATCAGTAGGCTCCGAGGACCGCTCCTAGGTAGTCTGAACATTCCATGCTGGGAAGAAGGCAAGGGACAAAACTCCTCCAGAAAAAAGTGTCCCCGTGTTTCCTTTCCCATCTCTCCCTCTTTTAATGCTTGCGTACTTTGGCAGTAGGGACATGGGGAGCTGTCTACGGGAGCTTCAGGAAGCACAGGCATCACCACCAACATGTTGCTTGCCTTTTTCCATTCCATGAGACTTTTGTAGAAAGTGTCATCAACTCTTGAAGAAGATCTGTATCTTCTGGTTTCATAGTCAGGATATGGGGTGGTAGTGCCAGTACTTCACTTTGTTTTTAGCTACTATGAGGACTCATAAAAAGTCAGATTCCAGTCTCATTCGTATCAACATGTGTTTATTGAATGCCTCCTATTACAAGTATTAAGCACTGTAGTTACTTATAAAAGCTTGAACTCTGAAAAAGAGAGCCTTATATATCATACTATACTCCAGTCTGTGGGAAATATTTGAAGAACAAAGGGGAAAAAATCATACTACCAGATATCAAGACTTGATATAAAGCTACAGGAATAAAAACAGTGTGTAATCTACACAAAAATAACCAACTTGATCCATGAAATAAAATAGAAGAAAATATTATTCATACAACCAACAAAAGGACTCATATATCTAGAATATAAAAAATTACCAATTAATAAGGAAATTATTAATAAGGAAAAAACAGTTAATAAAGAAATAACAGAAATCCGATTTCCTAACATGGACAAGGCTTTGATAGGCACTTCATAAAAGAATATATGAGAAGATGTTCAACTTCATGCTTTATCAGGGAAATACGATTAAAACTGTGATGAAGTACCACTACATACTTACAGAAATGGACAAAATTTAAAAACTAACTATCAAGTGTAGACAAAGATGTAAAGCAACTGAAACTTTCATATGATACTTTTGGGAATGTAAATTGGTACAACCTCCATTTGGCAGCATCTTTAAAAGTTACACATGCATATACACTATTTCAGATAATTCTGCCCACGTACCCAACAGATATGAGTGCTGTGTTCATCGGAATGTGTACGAGAATATTCATAGAAGTTTTAATCAATCAAAATACCAAAGACAGCTCAAATACCCATCAACATGAGTTTATATAAATAAATTGTGTGGTACATTCACACAATGGAATAGATGAAGCAATGAAAAAGAATGAACTGTGTCTATAAGCAATGGTGGATGAGTCTCACAGACATAATGCTGAACAAAGAAGCCAGACATTAAAAAAAAGCTTATAGTCTATTCATTTCATTATATGAAAGTGAAGAACAGGCAGAATTACTACAAGGAGGGAATCAGAATCGTGGTTCTATTTTAGGTGGGTGAGCACTGATTAGAAGGGCACACAAGGGAGCCTCCTGGGGTATCTAAATATGGGTGGTGACTCTGGTATGTCAGGATACTATGTGTAAAAATGGAAGTTGTACCCCTAAGAGTTATAGACTTCATTGTAACAGAGAGAAAGGTAAATCTTGGCAGAGGAAAATGGGTTGGAGTATAGATAAAACAAGAGTTGACCATGAGTTTGATGATAATGGAAGCCGGATGATGGAGCATATGGGATTTGCTGTAATATTATTTTTGTGTATGCTTAAAGGCTCCCATAATAAAACAAAAAAGTCTGTGTACTTTGTTGACAAAATATTAATGTCACCATCTTATAGTTAACATTTCATATTGTAAATTTCATACGGATTAATAACAAAATTATTGATGATAGTATAAAACGTTAGTAGGAAATGTAGTCGAATATTTAACCGATAGATGAGAAAGACCGTTCTCAGCAAAACAAAAAATGAAAGAAATTACAAATGAAAATATTAATAGATTTAAGTACATAAAGTGTTTAAATCTTGAAAGCCATTTTTAAATGTTTTAATAAGAAGTGAACAAAATCATTTTAGTAAATATGACAAAAGTCAAAGACTTTCATAATAAGCTTTTAAAAATATAAAAGAAAAATATTTCTAACCCAATAGAAAAGCATGTATGAGACATGGAACAGAATTCACAAACTATGAAAAACATTGCTAATAAACAATTTTTTAAAAGTTTAAGCTCAAAATTAACTGCAAAGTTTGTGTGAGTAAATGTGCAGCCGAAAGTATAAAATGGTACACATTTAGAATCTAAAATTCATTCTTAAGAAAACAATTAAAATATTTATAATGCAAGAAGTTCACTGAAGCATTACTTATAATAACAAATTAGAAACAAACTATCTAGAAATAAACAAGTGAATTATGGTACATCTATAAAATACTGAATTAAGCCATTAAAAACTATGCTTCCAAATAATTTATAATGCATTTGTAAGTTTTTTAAAAAATTCTTAAGCTTTAAAAACATAAGACAAATTACATGCATATCTATTTATATAAAAGTCATGCACCATATAACAATATTTCAGTCAACCATGGACAGTGGTCCTATAAGATTATAGTGGAGCTGAGAAATTCCTGTTGGCTGGTGACATTATCATAGCTGCCATAGCGCCACATGTTCATTACTCTTGTGCTTGTGGGGACGCTGGTGTAAACCAACCTGCACTGCTAAGTCGTATAAAAGCACAGCTCGTACAATTACATCTAGGTGTGTGTAAGTGCATTCCATGATGTTCACACAGCGACAAAATCTCCTAATGATGCATTTCTCAGAGGGCGTCCTCGTCAGTAAGTGGCACGTGATCACATATATTGTAATCCTGTACACTCTGTAATCTCCATTTAAAAATTCATACCTGGGAACAAAACGGGGAATGAAGACCAAACATGTTTATTCTAAGTCACGATATCACAGTCAGGCTACACTGGTACCTATGTCAGCAGTTCGTTACTTTTTATTGCCCAGCAGCATTGCCGAGTAGTAGTAACCTCTAACGAGCTGTAATTCTGTTTTATGGAGGAGAAGTGCTCTCGGATAAACTGCTTTGTGGCCGATTCTTCCTTTGGCAACCTGGGAGCCTCGTGCTACACTCAACTGCTCTCTTGAAAAAGAATGTGATCTTCCACAGATAAAGTGAAAAGAGCCAGAAAGACCAAGACAGTTGAACATTGAGAAATCAGTTGGCTGAGAACCTTAATAACTTATTATATGAAGTGGCTTCCATTTGCTCTTAAAGCCACTGCATGTCTTTTAGCTCTAGCTCTCTCCTTTCCTAACTCCTTTCTTCCTGCAAAGGCTTTCCATTTCTTTGTACATAAAATTAGGAAATGGATAATTTTTTTGTAATTCTCCCCACTTGTGTGAGTAGTTCTCTGCAGAGGAAGGGCACACAGGAAGATGGCAGGGAGACCCTACGTCCTTTCCCTCTGTCCAAAGTTCTGAGTCCCAGTGTTAGTAGGACCTTCATTACAGATCAGCTGCTATGGCCCTTAGCCTTCCCGCGTCACTGCAGACATATCCGATTTAACAGTCAGAATTGCATCAACTAAAGGACCGAGGGTGTGTTTAAAGACTAAATTTTGACACCAAAAAGCCATCATTTATTCAATCTACAGATGTGCTTTGACAACCTTGCTGTATTTCAGGTTCTAAAGATGCAATAATAAAAAAAAATAGACATGGTACCCACCCTTAAAAACTTATAAATTTCACAGAGGTGGGCAAACTTTAAACATATTTACAAACTAATAAATACTTTTCTGGAAAAAGTATAGAGAGAGCTTGTGACGTAGGGACTTGACTTTGTCTAGATAGATAGATAGTAAGTGAATTATCCTGCAGAAACAGTAATTGAGCTGAGTTTTAAAAGTTGAGTAGAAATAACTAAGATAAGCAGAAGGGGAATTATTACAGGCAAAGGGGAACAACATGTGAAAAGAAACCAAAATGAGAAGGCATTGTGGCAGAAACAAAGAAGGGAGAAGAGGGGCCTGTAGCACAAGCTTGTAGAAGTAGGCAGACCAGGTTATCACAAAGGACCTTTGAGCAAGGCTTTAGATGTTCCAAGTGGCAATGGGGAGGTAACTAGGTAGGCGAAATTCTAAAACTACACTGATGCATAAATCACTTTTTAATGTATCCACATACATTAGGTGAGAAACAGAGACAGACAGTCCCGCCTAAGATATCAGAACCAGGGCTTCTCCTGAGCAAGCGGAAATTGAGGCAAGGAAGGAGGAGCATATTCAAATCTAAATTTGTAGAATCTAATAATTCAAAAATTACTAAAATAGCAGGAGTCAAAGAGCCTCGGGAGGCTTGCTCCGCAGTAATGCAGCACAAAATTAAGCAGTCAATCTTGTATTTCCAGTGCCAGTATTTACAAAGTCTGGAATTTCTGCTTGTGTGCTGCTTGAGAAAGCCAGTGTAAGAGCTTTAGGAAGCATGTTGCACTTAGCAGGAGTAGGGGAGATGGGGCGTGTGCAATTTTCCCCTATGAGCCATGGGTTTTGCTATTGTTGGGTTTTCCTGGGTGATTTTTGAGTTGGTAAAGTTGGATCCCTTTTGGGGACCCCTTTCATTCTTTTTTGAGTTTGAAAGTAGCCATGTTTAGTGAATTACTAGAAGCCATGCCAGCTGTGAAAATTTTGAAAGCACATTACTTTAAATATCAAAGGTAAGTATTCTTTATATTTCTTTAGTGTAGCAAAATAAATATTGACTGCAAGTACACCAAAGAAACTGTTCTAATAACTATTTCACCAGTTGCTTCAAGATGATAATCAGTAGTTTCATTCTAGAAGCAACAAGAGAAAGCAATTCATTGTATACCTTAAGGCATCAGGGCTTAATTCTCTTCCTGGATCCCAGTCAAGAAAGCTTCTAGGGTATCCAGAGAGCATTTACTTGTGTGTTTGTTCTGCATTACGGTATTTGTACTGCAATGACAGATAGGTACTGAAGATATTTCCATATGAGATTCTGAAACTCGTTATTATAGTCTTTTATTTTCCTGGGGAAAAAATACATTTATACTGTAACTGAAATGATAAAGGAATTCCTACATATAATGTTCTTTGACTATAAAACCCCTTGAAAGACAATCTGAGATTTAGTATATTAATCTGAAGTGGCTTGAAGAGATGCTGGGCTGGTAAACGCATCAGGTGCTGGGAGGATGGCACATGTGGCGAGGGCACGGAGCCCCAATCGACCCTACGTGCTGTCCTCTGTCCCTCTTCCTTTTGGCTGTTCCCGATGGTAGCCTTTACCACAAACTGGTAAACTTTTTTTTTTTTAATGGCTTGATTAAAAACTTAACTCTTAGTTACTGAGAGCATAAACATTAGGGCAACAGAAGTAAAAGTAAATAATGAGAGCAGTTTTATATTAGATGGTACACTCTTTTCCTCCTGGACTTTTAAGGTGTTAGGGGAAACATTGCAAAAAATTGTAGCCCATCCTAATTCTGGTTTCACTAAATTTATAGTACTGAAATACAAAATGTTTTCATTTGTGATGAAAACAAATTGTAAAGTTAATTTTTGTATAGATTTCTCATCCAAATAGTTGTGCTGCAGACAATACAATGAATGATTTCTTTTGTATATATCATTGATCAGTCTCTTAGATATGTCTTAGACTAACAGAAAAGAAAAAGAAGATACTGTGTTCATTTTATTCCCTAGATCAGTACAATGGAACATGAATTTTCAATAAAGGAACATGGGTTTGAAGTTCAGTTGAGAGAGATGGAAGACAGTAATCGGAATTCCACCATTGAACTGAGGCATCTCTTAGCGGTTCAACAGAAGACAGCCAACAGGTGGAAAGAAGAAACAAAGAAGCTTACTGAAAGTGCAGAAATGAGAATCAGTAATCTAAAGTAAGTCCACTATTAAACACTTGATATATTTTACAGAAGAAACTATTTAACCTTTCGTTTGCTGTCTGTGCCATCATCTTTTTGTAAAAAATGTATAATTCTGGACCTTGTACTTATATTTTTTATTCAGCAAATATTTCTTGAGCTATTATGAAAAATATTTAGCATTATAAACCAAAACTAATATTGTATATTTTTGTCGATTTTATGCATATTCTGCAAAATGATTTTTGTTGTACATGGCAGTTTAGAATCTTAATACTATTTGCACACAAGTCTAGCAAAATAATGTTGTGTAATCGTGACAGAACCTGTTTGGCCTGCAAAGCCTAAAGTATTTGCTCTCTGGCCTTTCAAGGAAAAGTTTGCTGACCCCTGCCGCCCCCTCCCCACTCCATCTCCCCCCCCAAGAAAGAACTTGAGCTTTTCTGCTGAATGAGATGGGGTGCTGTAGAGGGGTTTAAGCAAAGTGATATGATCAAGCTGAAATGTTCAACAGACCAGAACCTCAATGTGGGGTGTTGTAAATTCCTTCCACAGCACAGGAAGAATTGAAGCTCCAATATTCTGCTTATTTTTCTCATTCTGCGCTTTTGTTCAAAGATTGCCTTGGGACTTTTTGCTCTGTTTTCATCTCTTCAATGTTTTGAAGTGTTGTGGAGTTTTTAATGGATTGATTAATCTGAATAAGCTAATCTACCTTTACTGGATCCAAACATACTCTTTAACAATATCTCACCTCATTTAGCACAGTGATCGATCGATAATACTGTATCTGTGTGAAAGCTAGGCTTTGGATAACTTGTGTCTTATACAGAGTTTACATGTGTCTGTGGTCATTACAGGATTCAGGAAGTTGAAATGAACTAGAACTACAAAATAAATCAATCAGAACTGTTGCAGTTGATGTTAGTATTATTTCTTAACTAAAATATGCCAACAGCCTTGTGTTTTCACCATATTACCTTGAGTGAAACACAATGCAGCCAGACGCAAATCAAGAGAGAGAACTGGAAAGAGTTTTACAGTTGCTGTACTTACAGTTCCCCGGGGTGAGCACAGCACACGCCCTGGGGTTCGTCACCAGACAGGGGGAGAAGGGAGAGCAGCGGACGATGCCATTATGGCGGTTTCCTCTGGGAGGACCGAGGCAGGGCGAACAGGTTTAGGACTGGCTAATTTGAATAATTCCAGTGGGCTCTGGGGCATAGAGACTCTCCTGGTTGTCTGATATGTAACCCTGAGGCAGTAAACACGGGTGCACAGGGGCTAGAGTATGAGAGCCGGGTAGGGGAGAGGTTGGGGGTGTGAATTCAGTCAGCTGCTCAGGAAGGGAAACTGCCAGGCTCTAGCCAGAGCCTCAAAACTGAGTCAAGACAACATTTAAAGACAGCTGTAAAATACCTCAAAGCAACAACAAAAATAGTGTCGCTCCCTAGGCCCAGGATGTAAGGACACATTATTCTAATGGGCTAGATCCAAGTGTCTAGCTTTGATTTCTTTGTAGCACAGTGTCGAAATGGGAGATGAAAAAGTATCAGTTGCTTGTGCTGGCTGAGATCTTTAAAATATCTTGAAAAATGTAGCAGGATTTGTGACTATTTCTTGCTTAGGGAGTGACTGCCCATGCTGAGGCTGCCCTGTAAAGATTTAATACCCTATTTTCTAGCATAGCTTTTGCGTCAGTATACTGTGATAACTAGACACTGTAGATCTACTCACAGAAAGCTTTTGTCACTTGGCAGATATTTTGCATCAAGTTTAAGAGAAAGGCAGTGCCTGCCCCTTTGTGTGTCCCATTACGTTTGATTTTTCCATAGTTTTCAGGAAAAACAAAAAGTAATGAATAAATCAGTTTGATTTTACATTATCTTTGTATTAAAAGTAATATGTAGATTATTAAAATTATATATGTTAACTCTGCCATACTAGAAGCTCACTAATATTTTATACACTTGCTTTATGTTATTAGTAAACTTAACTGGAAATATTCAAAATTGCTAGGATTCGGGGTTTTAGGACACTTTTAAAGTATACGGCAGGATCACTAGCATCTTGGGTTTCTCTCTCGCTTTAACTCCATTAAGTTCAGAATTGCACCTTACAATTAATTTAAAGAGCCTAATCCTTCAGTTTGCAGATATATGCAGGTACTTCCAGAAACAAAAGCAGATACCTCAAAGCTCACTTTAATGTATGTAACAAACATTTGAGCAACCCCTCTTTTCTGAGCATTCTGCATGATGCCAGAAACACAAAGACAAATGAGAGAAGGCCCGCCCTTAACAAGGTCCTGTGTCCCGTTCCCCTCATTTGTTTCTCCTCAAAGCATTCGTCACTGTCAGTAATCGCATTGTTTATTTCTTTCCCTACGTTTTTCATTTTCTTTCTTCCCCATGAGAATATCAGCTCCGTCCCGGAGACCCTAAAAGATGGTTCAGCCCTAGGATGTACTCAGAACATATTTGTTGAACGAATGAATGAATGCGTGAGTGAATGAGTGAATGGAGGCTAGTGAATTTCTCAATTATTGTTTCTTTTCTAGACCAAATTCTCCTTCCAACTTTGACCCTTTCTGCAGAATCTTAGTTTTTGAAATGCATTTGAACTTGAGAAACATGATAAAGCACAATGTGCCCTACTGTTTAAGAGATTCCATCACTGAGAAACTTGAGTTCCTAAGAAACTTACAGCACTGCCTTATAGTGAAACTTGCTTCTCATCTTAGAAACTTTTAAAAGTGCTGTTCATTTTAAGAGTTGTTATGAGCACTAAGAGTTGATGATGAAGCAATCCATAGTCCAGAAGGTAGGCATTACGACCGAGTGAAATCATTTTTAAGAATCAGTACTTCTCATAATCAGGGTCATACTTTTAGAGGAAAAAATATTTCACCAACAATGTGGCTAGGGTTTTTATCCAATCATGTTTGAACTCGTGTTCGAACTCCTATTCTAAACTCTGCAGAAGAATAAACTGGTCATACATGACAGACCCCTGTGACCCCCGTCCACCAGCAGGTACTGACTCACAGTATTTGCTGAATTAATATGAATAGATGAGCATAAAGATTTATGTAAACGTACAGTCCACAACATGGCATTGGGCACTTGATAAGTGTTCTGTAAATGTCTATAGGTGATTTATTTGAGAATTATTGAGATGTGGTTTTTAGAGGAGCTTGCCAGCCAGCAGTGCAAGGCCAAGAAGAGTCCCTTCAGCCGGAGCCTGCGATGCAGTGGCAACTCGACGGGCAAGCAGGGCCCATAGCCCATCGGTGACAGATAGAAAGGGCTTTACTCAAGCGAGCCTGTGTCCAGAAAAGCTCATCAGCACTGCCCTGCTGCCTGTCATGACGACATCGTCATTCTTTTGAACACTGGAATGATTTGTTTTCCATGGGGTTTTTGGGTGCTATTTTTAGATAAAATCTGGATATTGTGGAAGGAGCCTTATATTGTAGTTTCCACTAGTCAGGACCTTGAAAAGGTTCACAGAATAACAAGGACAGGCCACCCGGCTCTGCCATCGCTCCCCCCTTTCCTGAACCTCCACCGTCCATTGCGGGGTCTTCCGCCTCCTTAACGTTTTTCGGTCCACCTGCCTTTCTCCTCACCACCCTTGCCTTAGTTCAGGCCACCCTTCTGTCTGACCTGGATTACCGCCACAACTTTCTGATTGGTTTCTGGAACCCCAGTCCATTTTCCCTCTACCATTTGCACCCTATGCCAGAGACAGCTTGTAATATAAATCTTGTTCATTCATTCCACTCTCCCATCCCTTCACCTCCCCAGTTAGGAATAAGTTGACCACACAGATTTTCTGATCTGACCTTCCATATGTTCCAATCTCATTTCTCATCACTTTCAGCTTTTTATCACTCTCTTCTACTCAAGAAAATGTTAGGGAAACGTCCACCACCTTAAGGTCTCCTTATTGTAATAAGAATAGGAAGTTAATAGTACCAGTTTTAAAGATCAAAATTATATCCAAACACTCAGTCCTTTAAACATAGCCGCTAGGTAATCAACCAGCCAGTCACTGCCCTTTGTTAAACCACAGAGCAGTGTTGGGGAGTGGGGCGCACAGATACTTTAGTAACTGCTTTGCTCTTAAACAATAAGGAATTGCCTTGAAAAGGCAATAGCAATGAACAAAACAGACAATAATATCTGCCTTCATGGACACTTCACAATAGGGGAGGCAGACAGTAAATAAGAGAAATCAAATATGTAACGTGATAGATAATGATAAGCGCTCAAAAGAAAAGCAGGCAGAACGGGGACTAGGCAATGTGTGTCTTTTTCGAGGAAGTGCAGTTTTACAGGTCAGCAGGGATAGCCATTCTCACATCTCCAGCCCTCCTCCCCTCCTTCCCTTTGCCAGACAAGCCCTGGTTAAGTCCCACCTGTCGCCCTCTGGAGCCTTCACCCGCTCTGCCCAGGTGGCTGGAGAAAAACCACAGCAGTGCTAGTGGCCTCACTGTACACTCACGGTCACAAAAGGCTGCCGTGGAATCAGTCTGTATCTGCTACTCTCCACAGTGACTGTTCCGCACCCTGTGCCTTTCCTCCAACCTTTTACGACTCCTCTGCATCATCACTCTGCATTGAAAACCTCTATTCTTTTCTCCCAGAAAAGAGAAACAAGCCAAAGAGAGCTTCCAGGACTCCCACTGATATGCCTATGTGCTGCTTTTCCCGCAGACTGGGCCGGAGCAGTAGATGAACTGTCCCTGCTCCAGTGTCCGTCCCATAGAGCCCACCTCTGCTTTGCTGTGCTGCCTCCCTGCTGGATGCTCAATTAAATACAAAGAGTCTTGTTTCAAAATTATTGTCCAAGAGCATGCCTAACATAGCAACATGAAATGGTTAACTGCCCTAAGAGAAAAATAAATAGAAATAATCCATGAAATACGCACTGTAAAGCAAATCAACCAACCTTTTTTTAAATAAATTTTTTTTAATTTTTCAATTACAATTGACATACAATATTATATTAGTTTCAGGTGTACAACACAGTGATTTGACATTTATATAACTTACAAAGGGATCCCCCTGATGAATCTATAGTACCCACCTGGCACTATACATAGTTAATACAGTATTACTGACTATATTCCCCATGCTGTACGTTACATCCCCATGACTATTTTGTAACTACCAATTTGTACTTCTTAATCCCTTCACTTTTCCTCCCTGCCCCCCAACCCTCCTCCCATCTGGTAACCATCAGAATGTTCTCTGTATCTATGAATTTATTTCTAAGCACCATTCCTAGAGAAATGAAATCTTGGTTTGTAAATTTTCTTAGACTTCCCACCACTGCTGGCGCACCTGCTCAGGTATGCTCGGCAGATCATACCAGGTAACAAAGCCCTGCCTACCCTTCGTCGTCAAGAAGCGCTTTGTATCTTGACTTCAGTTGTAATCTTGAATCCAGTAAATATAAGGAGGACCTATTTCAGTTTCAAACCTTACCCCTTTTTCTGTCCAGCCTTAAAAGCCAAGTCTTGGTAAATGACCTTCCAAACCTTAAATAAATTGAAAATACCAAATTTTCAGTGATTTAGTGATTTTTTTTTTGCCTCTTAGATAAAAAGGGAAAAAAAGGGAAATAGACTTTTCCTTCCAAATCAAGAGAAAAATACCATCATTTGTCACCAAATATGGGTAAGATTGTTTTTTATTTATTACGCAATATTCTTTAAAAATCGCTTTTTAATATCAGTACAAAAGTGCGAAAACCTCGCCCTGCCATTGGAGACACAACACTCAAGTTGGGGAGTCAGACCACAAAGATCTCCACTAATACAGGTTTACTCTGCTACCAGCTTTTTGGCAATATTATCTCTACTTTTATGGAATTAATTCTTTATTTTACCATTTCTATTGATTTGAATTTATATCAAACTCAATCTGTATGTCATGGCTAGGAATTTACGCTGTTCTCAAAGCTTATTAAGTAATGTTTCAGAACTAACATGAACTTTTCAAATCATCCGTTTGGCACATACTGAAGGCATTGTGTTTATGTTGTTCCCAGTTTACATAGAATCCTAGAACACTGCGTATGTCTTCCCAAAATAGTCTCCATCTTTTATGCATAACTCTTAATTTGACAGCCTTTAGATATTGAAAAACATAAGCTTTGCAATTATGTATTTATAAACAGACTTAAACAACAAACTATTGAAATATCAATTTTTAAAGATATGAAAATTTTCTGCACAATATGAGTGACTGACTTAATATCTTAATGTAGGAGCCTACTGGTGTATATAAAAAGCCAAAACCCTAGATTCAAATCCATGGTCTGTCCCACTGATGTGTGATTATGTATAAGCCAGTTAATTTTTTTCAAGCCTCAATTTTATCAATAAGAATAAAAACTACATTAGGTTGCTAGGGTTATTTATGAAATAGTATAAATATCAAAACATCTCATAACCTGTAAAGCATCATGAAAATGTTATATATTATTATTAGAAAGATCCTATATTTAGGCTCTTGTTAGGTTTTTAATTGCCGACTGTCCCCGAATTGCTAGTCCTTGACTTTCCTTGAGAGAGTTTCAACATCCTTTTCAGTTCTAATCATGATCTTATCTTTTCAAGTTCAAATGGATATTAATTATTGTCACTGCTTTTCCTTCTGCCATTCTAGTTCAGCGTAACACAGTTTTTAATAAATCCATGATAACTACATGGGGAAAGAACCCTTCTTGGAATGCTCTTATTAAAGATGAGAAAAAGAACCAGATTTTTCCAGCCATCACCTCTCCTGCTTTTGTGGCAATCTGGTATTTGTTCTAGGGGTTAGAACACTGTTTTTATTAAATTTAAAAAGTCCCATGTTCTATGATATTTTTGGTAGGTTGATTGGTTGAGGAATATTACATAAAAATAAATTGGTTATCAAAAATAAATAGGTTACACTGTTTTCATGCTTTGAAATTTAGTCATTTTTTTTTAGAAATCTCTTTTTAAAACATAACTATGCTTAAGTTAACTATTTCTTGGTTATAGGATAAGTTTTATAAAATTATAAAAATGTGAGAAAGCATGATGTTCTAACAAGGTTTCCTTGTCTATATGTAGGATTTTGCATAGGAAGGTCTGGTTTCTATAGGATACCATTACCCTTTGCTTGTTGGTTTAAACCACAGTGTTGGAAATGAAATACAGTCCAATATGCTGAGAGAGACCTTCTGCATGTGTCTGCTGTGTCACCGGAATGTGTTAGTATGCTCTGACATGCCAACATTCAAGTGTTCACTTCACAATAGGAAATGTTTTCACAAGATTTTGCATTAAGATTATTTCCTTTCATCAAAGGATTATATGTGCAATCATGCTGACAAACTGTGTACTGTTTTTAGCACTTAAGGAGGCTGCACAGCATTCTCAATGAAGCGCTAACTCGGGTCACTCAGACCTGAATTTGAATCCTACATAGCCCCAACCCTTTACACTTATCTCGAACCCCCATATGTTATCATAGGATTTTTTTATATGAAAACAAATGTAAATGGTTAAGTCCATGCCTGGTATGTAAGATATTTAGGAAGGAAGCAGTAAACACAGAACTTAGGACATAGCCTTTATAAATGCTGAGAGATTGTTGTATTTCAGGTAAACCATGATATGAGGAATGGGATATGTGTATGAGAAGCCTACGTGCTTATTTCATTTTTAATTGTACAAAAAGCATTACTAGTTCTAGAAATTACTAGACTTCAGACAGCAAGATTTATATATATGAATTTTATTCCTCCTCTTTGGAGACATAAATAATACTGAGAAATATATTGGGTTGTCAGAAAAGTCATGACGCATGTTTGCGACAGACGGTACTAGTTCATTTTGGAAGTATTAAGAGTCATTCGCATCTATGTTACTCCTGTGTCATTTGACAGCTGACAGATCTAGCTTCATTCTAAAAAAAATTGAGCGATTTGGTTGAGTTTTGGAGATTTTACAAGTTGAAGATGGAAGACCAAACTGTGCATGTTTGCCATATTTTACTGTTTTACTTCCATAAAAGGAAGAATGCGCATCAAGCTTGTGAAAAGTTGCATAAGGTTTACGGTGACAATGCTCTACAAGAATGTCAGTGCCAACGATGGGTCACGAAATTCCGTGCTGGTGATTTTGAACTCAACAATGCTCTTCGGTCAGGAAGGACCACCGAGGTTGATGACGACAAAATAAAGGCATTGATCGAGTCAAACCCACGTTACAGGACACAAGAGATTGCAGAAACATTGAACATCCATCATTCAAGTGTTCATGATCACCTGAAGAAGCTGGGATATGTAAGCAACCTTGATATTTGGGTTCCTCATGAACTCAAAGAAGTTCATTTGATGGCACGTATAAACATCTACAATATGAGGAAAATGATCCTTTTTTGAAGCGACTAATAGCTGATGATGAGAAGTGGATTATTTACAACAATGTGGTGTGCAAACAGTCTTGGTCCCGATGTGATGATTCGCCTCAAACTACATCAAAAGCAGACATTCATCAAAGGAAGGTTATGCTCTCAGTGTGGTGGGATTTTAAAGGTGTCATGTCTTTCGAGCTCCTACCAAGGAACCAAACAATCAATTCGAATGTGTTCTGTTGGCAATTGGACAGTTTGAACGAATCCATCATCCAGAAACGTCCAGAGCTTGTTAATTGTGAAGGAGTTGTGTTCCATCGTGACAATGCGAGACCACACACAAGTTTGATCACCCGTTAAAAATTATTGGAGTTTGGATGGGATGTGTTGCCACACCCACCATACTCTCCTGACCTTGCACCATCAGACTTGCACTTGTTTCGCTGTCTTCAAAACTCCTTGCATGGTATAATATTCAATTCAGGTGAGGCTGTAAATCAGCACCTTGTTCAGCTTTTCGCAAATAAAGACAGGTCCTTCTATGAACGAGGACTTATGAAGCTCACTGAAAGATGGCAAAAGGTTATCGAACAAAACGGGCAATATATCATTGATTGATCTTTGTTCTTTATATAAATAAATGACCTTTGAAAAACATAGACAAAATACGTCATGACTTTTCTGACAACCCAATATATGAAATCAAGTAAAAAATCTTCCTTTCTACAATTAAAAAAATCTAAAGCATTTTCACTGATACTTCTCACTATTGGTCATAGTACAAAATTACATGGCAGCCATAATTTATAGCTTTTGAAGTAGAAAATTAAAATGTTTGCTTATTCCAATGAAAACAATATGTCATGAACGTTGGTGCTCTATACTGGATATATTTACGGTCATGTCCATGTGATGTATGCTGTGTTGTGCTGGTGGTGTACCAGGCTAGACGCCAGCTGGCATTCCTGTATCTTTGGGGAAGAATTCATTTGTTTTGCTTAGATTGTGGTTTTGTTTTTAGAACTATTCAATGATAAAATCCAAGTCTTCAACCAGTTAGGTTTTTTATTAATAATAAATTACAAAATAAACTACATTAAATACATAAAATACATTTAAAAAGCAAATGGCTTATTTGGTGCGTTTGACTTCCCCTGGAAGTGTTTCTCTGTATATATCATCAATTTATGCATTCTATCATACATATAAAACTGTTTATTAATAGCTATAAAAAATGAACTTTTTCAGATTAAGTCCCAACATCCTGCTTTCCAGTATGCCATATTTATCATCAAATCTTTCCCACAAAAAATTTGCCTTTAAAAACATGTCCTCATTACTTCATAACAATTAAATTCTTATAATTTGGCTACTTTCTTGCTTACTGTGTGCCCACCTACTTACTACAGTTAAAGAAAATTAGAGCCAAAACCAAATACCAGCATAGCCAGAAAACCCTTAGGATGCCAGCTAGAGTCCTCTCTGAACTAGTTTTGCTGCCTTAGGAAATCTCCGTTCCCTATGACAACTGACAATTAAATGTGATTTCTTAAGATCTACCCGTAAGTAAGTAAAACCATAATGAAATGTAACACAAAATAATTAAATAAAGTAATTTTTTCATAGAAGGAAGTTTTTTGTCCTAGTATCAGGAGCTTTTTAAAAATTTGAGTTCCTCTGTGGTATCTTCTTTCAGCTTGAAGTTTGCAGTAGTTTGTACAATTTTATTCGTTTCTAATTACTCCCATTGTTTACTCTTCTATGTTGAATTGTATGCAGTAAAGAGAATTTTGAGCTTCCAAGATATGACAATATTAATAGTTGCTTATTAATACACAGCATCTGTAACTGTAATATATCTGTACTAGGTCTTACTTGAGTGATAGATTAGGTTTATAGATTAAATAAAAAAATCTCTATGAGAAAAAAATGAGGTGGCATTTGCCCTGCCAGATATCAAAATATATAAAGCTGTATGGTGGTGTTGCCCAGAGATAGATCATTGGAACGGAATACGGAAAAACAGAAACCATGTAAAATTGGAGATTTTGTTAATGATAATGTGGCATTTCAAATCAATGGTGAAAAGATGATGTTCGAAAATTTTTAAGTCATTCAGAGTATTTCTCATTTCATATACAAGATAAATTCCAGATGGATTAAAGAGCTAAATAAAAAAAGAAGGTATGAAGAAGAGATAAGATTATTTTTATTATCTTGGAACACAAAAGTTTTTATCAAAACACAAAACCCAGAATCCAAAAAAGAAAAATTTTAATTAATTGACTTAACCATAAAAATTAAAATTATATATATGAAGAAAGATACTGAAGATAAAAGAGAAATGACAAAAACAAAGGGTTAATATGCAGGATCCATCAAGAATTGAATAATTAAAAAAAAGATTAACAGCCTAATAGAATGATAGACAAAGTAAGTGAACTGGCAGCTCCCAAAAGCGGAAATACAAAACGCTTTAATCATATCAAGCCAGGTTTAGCCACATGATTCACTGAAGATAAACACATTTAAACAACAAGTTTACCCAGCAAGTGGGCAAAACTAAACTATGGTTCACACGCAGTGCCCGCGAGTTCCTGGGGAAACAGGAAGCCGCCTTGTGGTATTGGTGGGAATGTGAGCCTGCAGATCCTTTTCACAAGGTCCCATGGCGGTAGCTAACAGAATTGAAGCTGTGCAGGTCCCTCTGCTATTGCAGGTGCAGGAATCTGTCCCACAGGAATGCTCGCCTCTGTGTAACTTGCAGTAACATACCTGCCCTCGCCGTCGGCCGGGCCCTTCACCTTACCCGGGGCTGTGAGCATAGCCTCCTTCACGCTGGGTTCTCTGTTAGGAGTTTTCTCCCACTCCATTCCACCTTTCATAACGCTGTCAGAGTTGCTTTCCGGAAAAGCAAACCCGATCCTGGCCCTGGCTACTTAAAGACCTCTGTTGTTGCCTCTCGGCTTTTTACAATCTTTCCTTCACCTTATTTGTTATCAGCAGTATACCGTGCTCCCTCTGTCCTTCACGTGCCTTATATCACGGCCACACTGAAGAGCCGCCCCAATAAACCAAATGTGCTCTGTCCGCCCTCACAACTCCCAGTGTGTGCACTTCATTCACTCGTCACGGTTCTTTGCTGAGGACACAGCAGAGCCCAAGATCCCCCCTTTTTCTCTGAAGATACTGGATTATTGATGAGGAAGTGTATATTATCAAATACATACACGTTTAAAATCAGGTAATAAGTACTATGCAGAAATGTAAAACAAGCCAATGTGCTCATGAATGGGTGGGAACCTGAGACCGGCACACAAGGAAGACCCTGTGAGGAAATTAATGTTAAGATGAGAGCTACTGACAAGAAGGATCCTGCCATTTAAACGTCAGAAGAGCATTTCAAGCAGGGAAAACAGCTAGTGTAAAGATCCCAAGGCAGGAATATACTTGGTATGTTTGAAGCAAGAGAAATAATATGCAAAGTGAAGGCAACAGTGGCAGATTTCGGCAATGTATTGTTTCAAATAAGGCCAGCTCACACACAGCAAACTCGGAAACCCCAGGAGCTGAGCACACAAAAAGGTTCATTTCTTGCTCACAATACACATCTAAGGCAGTTTGGCAGGAGGGCTCTGCTGGTAGAGGCTCCACCATCTTGAACTTGTAGTTTTTCCAGATCACTGGAATGGGGGAGGCGGGGGATGGAAGAAGAACAGTGGCTCTTAAGTAAATCAGCTCTGAAGTGATGACATCACTTCCTTGTACCTTCATTGGCCAAACTACTCATAGGACCCAACCTTACTGCGTAGGAGTCCGGGAATGTGTATGGAGCGCATAGAACGTTTGCTGAACGCCGTTTCTGCTGCAGACAGGAACCCTTGATCTTGTAGGGTTTTACTAGCCAGGTTAAAGAGTTTTAAGTGCGACTGAAGGCCAGTAGACAGTTTTGGAATAAGTCACCTGGTCAGATTGTTTGGGGTTTTTTTTAAGATCACTCTGGCTTCTAGGTGGAAAATATAAGTGAGTAAAAAAGCTGGAGAAGGACTTAGAAGACTATTGCAAGAGTCTTGTTAGGAGATGGTGGTGGCTTAGAAGAAAGAGACAAGTGGAATAATTGGGGGTCTTTTTTTTATTAGACGGAATAGAAGGTGTTGATAGATTTGATGTGGAGGAAGAAGGGAAAGAGGAATCAAGGATGATTCTACCAGTAGTTTGTATGTGCTGTTTATTTCTAGGGATGTCTTTTTCCAACTCCCCACTTGAAAACATTTTCTTTCAGACCCATCTAAAATATCATTTTTCTCTGTAAGGCATTCTTAGGTCCCCTGACAAATCGAGTCTTTCCTTTTCCTACACTCCCATGCCATTCTGCTCATTCTTCTTGGCACTTACTGAATTATAGTAGAGCTATCACTCACGTCCATGTCTTCTGCAAGACCACGAGCTCACATCTTGCCTGACATGTAGCTGTTTAATAAAATAGTATTTAATGAATGAATAAATATACAATATGTAATATTTTCTTCTCTTGTCCAAAACTATGTGTATATAATTGCACAGCATTTGAGCCCAAGGAATTCTCTTTAATCTCTTAAATATTATTCTTGGCTATATATCTGTAATGTTTGGCTGCCATAACTGCTTTTTTTCAAGTTTTGTTGTTTTGGTTGTTTTTTTTTAAAATTAACAGGATGAGAGGCAGCTGCAGGTACTGGCAGATTACAAAATGCATAATTACTAAAAGTAACTGAAGCATATTATAGTATAATTCAACAGAAAAAAAACATCTGGCACATGCTATGTTAATTTGTCATAAGAGAGTTTCGAAGAAAAAGCATTTGCTGCAGCTGGCAGATCCATCATTTCCTTGAAATGAATAGTACACCTTTGGTTTGCAATTCTCTCCTCTAACATAGAATAGAGCCTGTGTGATTTACTCTTCAGTCGTCACTAAAGGATTTCATGCCCTGAGGAAAGTTCCCCTTATGCTGTATCAACCGAAGTATGCATGGCTCATTCTTATCTCTTTTTTTTTGTTTTGTTTTTTAAGATTTTATTGGGAGTTGGGGAATCGGGGAAGGGGAACAGGCAAGTTGCTGTCCTTTTGTTCTTCAATCTAGTTGTGAAGGACGTCACTTCACTGGCCCATGTTGGTATTATGATCATTGTGCTCTTCCCAGCTGAGGCCGATCGGTCGCCGGCCCTTGGACGGCCACTCACAGTAGCTCACGGCAGCCCACTGCAGCCCCACTGCAGCCTATGCCGTCGCTTTTGACTCACAGCAGCCCAGCTCCAGGTCAAGCTGTTGTTCACCATCTTAGCTGTGGAGGGCGCAGCATCACTGGCCCTCATGTGGGATCCGAACCAGAGGCCCAGCTGCTCAGAGCTGGCGTCCCAAGCCAACTTCTACCCAAACAACCACTCGGCCGGCCCGGCTCATTCTTATCTTAAATCATGCCTCAATAATGACAGAATGATCTGAGAAATTATAGTAATTAATTATAAAGCCTGAGATTTTGGCCCAAATTTCAAGCTCTTATCTCGTGCCTTAAGAACCATAACTTCTCTTATATAAAATAATTCTCTCTTTCATTGTGGGGTAAGATGTCCATTTCTATGACAGAGACAAACAGCAAAGGACTCATTGCTGTTAATATTATAAAACAGCTTCGAATGCTGACCTTTCTGAATTGATCTGTATTTCCACCTCTCCATTGAACATTTCTGTAGGTTCGTCAGGCTCAGCTCTCACCATTCCTTCATGCCTAGCCCAGGTTTTTCTTTCATCCTACAGTTCCCATTTCTGTGAGTGGTAATGTCGACTCAGTTCCTCCAGCAAAACGCCAGGTGTCATTCTGAAATCCTTCTCCTCAGACCCCTAAACCAGGTGCTACTGATTCTATGCCCCCACCAATATCTCTTGAATCTGTCTGTTTCCCTCTGATTGTTGAGGCTATCAACATTGTTCACCTGGATTGCTGCTATAACCCCTCATTTACCGCAATCATGTTTCCTTACCATTTTTCCTGCTATAATCAGCAAGATTTTCTGATACTCAAATCTGATCATGTCACTTCTTTCTTAAACTACTGCTGCACCTCCCAGTGTATGATGATAAAGCCTGAATTTCCCATCAAGACATGGAAGACCCTTTGCAACCTGTATTTTCTTGTGTTTTCAGCTTCCTGCTCTCTCACTCCTACACCCCGCTCCCGGTAACTCTCTCTGCCCCATTCTTTCTGCACTTAACTTTAAGTTTTATAAATCTATTATTCTTTCATCTTTTCTGGCCTTCACACATGGATTTGATTGTAACACTCTTCTTGTCCTTACCCTGCTTTTGTCCATCTAACGTCTGTTGATCTCTCATATATCAGCTTAAAAGCCTATTTCCTCTGGAGAGAGAGCTCTAATCTCATAATCCTCCATATGTGTTCCCATAGCAATGTGGACTTTTTATGGCATTTACTACCGATATTATAAACCTAGTAGCTTTTCAATATTTCTAGTATTTCTAAATTCACTATGGCAGTGACTGGATCTTGTGCGTCCCAACCCCCATCTCCCCAGTATAGTATGTAGAATATAACAGGCACTCGTTATTTATGGAATTGAGTGAACTTTATAATTCCTCCAATATTATCTTAAGATCAGCACTTAAAATGAGATGTGGTGAGAAAACGCACAGACTGCTTTGTAACTTGGAGTTCATTCTTCAGATAACTTCTTAAAATAAGTTTCCTATGAATGATTTTTGTAAATAAAGCTCTGAGTCATGTTGGTTTTCCTAATGGTAGTCTCCTAAATTTATTATACCACCTGGTGGCTACTGTGAAAATGTTATCACTGAATTATCTAATTAGCTCTGAGACGAGAGCAAGTAGGTAGTAAAAACTTTGAAAAAGCAAGTCATAGGATATTAGAAATGTTACCGTTGAGTGGACTGGTTGACCAATTATGTGGCTTTAACTACAATTTGCCCAGACTAAGAACCGCCTGATGTGTGCCAGGCACTGGGCTAAGCCTTGTGCACGTAGCTTCCCTTGGGTCCCTGTTGGAGCTTTCATTCTGGTGGGGATAGACAAGTGATAAGAAGGTAAGCCAGCACGTAAACAAGGTAGCGTGAGACGTCTTAAGGGGGATGAAGAAAACAAATGGGGTGATGCGAAGGACAGTCACTGGGACATGGTGGGGACTGAAAGAAGTGGGCCGCTTTTTTAAAAATAATCAGAAAAGTTGACATTTAAACTGAGGGCTGATTGGTAAGAAGAAATCAACTATACAGAAAAGCCAGGAAATATTCCAGGCAGATGGAAGAGTAGCAAGTGCAAAGGCCCAGTGGTAGAAGATGTAGACCCACGTGATTAATGCTAGTAAGTGAGGAGAGAGAATGCCACAAGGTTGAGGAGCAGGCAGGGATCAGATCATGAGACTCTTGTAGGCTATTTTAAGTAAGATGTTTTTACTTACTTTAAGTAGGATATTTAAGTAAGACTATGTTAAGTTAAAGTCAAGTCCAAAATTCAGCAATGGGAAATCATTGGAGAATTTTAAACATCCTTGGATCTTCAAAAGATGACTTCAGACCAGTTTTCCACATTGCATGGAAAATAAACTAGAGAACAGGCCAAAATGGAGCCAGGGAGACCAGATGTTATGTTATTGCAATTTTCTAGGCAATCGATGATGCTGGCTTGGAACAGGGTGTCGCTGGTAAAGGTGGAGAAAAGTAGGCAGTTATGCGATGTATTAGGGAGGTGGGACAGAGCCTACTGAAAACTCAAATATAGGGGATGAGGAAGAGGGAGGAATCGAAGATGATACATAAGCTTTGAGTGGAGCATCTGGGTAGATGGCAGTGCCGTTCTCTGGGAAGGAGGAAACCTGGGAAGGAATAGATAAGAAATAGTTTCCATTTTGGACAGGTTACACTTGAGGTGCTCGTTAATGTCCCTTTAAGCCATGGACTAGAGCAGGTAACTGGGGGAATGTGCAGAGAGGGAGAGGGAGCCTGGGATTGTGACCGAGCACTCTAGTGGATCTAACACTGGCGTGTCTGCCCTAACCTGTGGTGTTTTAATTAACTGAATGAGATTTGAAACCTTAGGATGCATTCCCTCTTCAGTAGTCAGGTCTTTTGAAGCCACACAAAAGCTGAGATGACAATACTGACCATTTTGCCACGTACTTGGGGTTAATTTTTTTTTTCGTCTCTGGAGCGTCTTCATTTTGCCTTTTAGATCTTGATATTAGATGATGCCAAAGATATACTTTACTGACACCTCTTGTAATTGATTGGACTGAAAATAAGAAGCAGTATGATTTAGTTGAGAGATCATTTTGACTAAAAGGCTGGTATGAAACTCATTTTTCATTCAATCATTTTATGACATTAAAGAACATTAAATCACTTCTCTGAGTCTTAACTCCTTTACTTATATGATGAGAATAATAACTACTTTGCAACATTGGAGTGATAAGATACAATAGTAAAGTTAAGATGCAGTAGAAGACCCTCTTGGCTGGCTGACATCCACTTACTCACCTGATAGCATTAACCAGTGAACTAAATATCTGTGCCAAGCACGCTCACCAGCACCCAGGGCCCCCCATGTGCCCCTACCTGGTGACTTCTCTCCAGTATCTTTTCTGTCACTGGCTTTGCAAGTGTCTGTGTGTTTGTTCTCAAAGCAGGTTATGCCAGTTGTACTTGTTTTGGAAATACGTAATTAAATAAAGCAGTGATATATGAGTACGGAAAGAGAAAGTGCTTCTTTTAAAACTTAGTTGAGGAATTTGCTATTGAATTAGATTTGGATGCACAACTCTAAAGAATAGCAGCAGTACTGAAAAAATCTAGAATATTTCTGTGTTCAGATTGCTTACCAAGGGCCTTTAAATTCTGGTAGAGTAATAAAGCCAAAAGTGGAAATAATTATAGATGAGACAATATGGATGTAGTTTGTGAAAGAAAGACATTCAACATGGAAACGCCCCAATCAGTGTGTTCATACTTAAAAAAAAAAAATCTGAAAAACCTTTGTATATTCCAGGCGAAAAGCACAGACAAAACCCTTCTCCTTCTTTAGGCCCCAGACGTCTCAAAAATGTGAGGAAACCTAAGGACCCTGTCCCCAGAAAAGGTGAACAAACACACAGGATCTTGCTTACAGTTTCAGGATGTTGGTGACACACCGGCGGCCCCTCCGCGGTCCACACGTGAAGAACCCTTGCTTTAGGTTCTCACCCTTCACCTACTTGCATCTCGAATTGAAGAATTTGGTGACTTATCCATCTTGATTATAATATTTTTTTACTAAAGCATTTAATATTTAATGTTTTCTTAATAGATTCAGCATAAATTACATTGCATATAAATTATTTCTTAAAATTGTATTTACGCAGAAGGTAGTAAATCAATTATATTTTACAACTATTGTATATTCCTAAATTATATTTGGGCATGATTAAGGTTATCTGTCACATACACATGAATTATATCAGTGAACTGCAAAAATATTTAGGACACTGATGGGCTAAGCAATTCCCAGTGATATTATAAGGAATTCCTCATTCTTCTATACTTACATTAAAATTGGTGGACGATCATAATGTTACCTTAAACCTTATAACATATTACACACTATGCCAGAAATTATAGAGACGCAGGGTACAGTTTTATTTAAATGCTTTTATTAGTGCGAGGTAGTCTTTCAGTGCCATAATGTCATACAGAAGCTGGAAACCGGAGATGCCATCTATAGCCCTACCTCTGGCCGGCTGCACATAAATCCTCCCTGACCGGTTAGAGTGGACCTGTTTTTAAAAATTTCCAGGGGAGCGATTGCACAGCTTTACTTGGCATGTGTTTCAACTGTAGCACCACTGGGAAGCTTTGTGCAAAGTCTTATCTAATGTTTTTCCAAGTCACTAATGATACAGGGTACTCTCAATTATGTTATCTAATGAAGAGAAAATTTCTCACAGGTAACACAGAGTCAGATCACCCTCCTGGGTCTTTCCTTGGCCCCTACAATAAGAACCTGTCAGAGAAACGAGCAGCTGCAAAGTACTAACAGGCAGGCTCTAGAAAGTCTCAGGGGGTCCCTGGCAAAACCACTTTTCTCTCCACCCTTTCATACCTTTTAGTATTTCATTCAGAAGAGGAAATGCTTAACTGAAAAATAACCTTCTCTTAGCCTCTTCAAATCCTTTGTACAAAGAGGTAGAATATAAATAAACCTAAATAAATAAAAATAATCTGTATCTAAAATATGTTTTGTGTTGGATTCCTCAGTAAATGTTTGCTAAGCAAATAAGGAATACGATTTTCTAACTACTTGGTTTTCTATAGGAATTTAGCCATAAATAAGCAAATATTTATTGAATTTCTATGTATAAAGCACTGTGGTAGGTACTGTGGAAATCAAAACAATCCCCTTTTTAAAAATTTCTGTTATTCTTGGGGGAGGGTGTGTGTGTGTGTGTGTGTGTGTGTGTGTGTGTGTGTGTGTGTGTAAGTATGTACATGTACATACAGTATAATCTACTGATTAGCATTATAATATGGAATTGCTAAAAGTCTTGTACCTAAAATTAGTATAAAGCTTTGATGTGAAACGAGACCAGCCTGAGTTAAAATGAATTGGGAAGGAATTTTGGAAAGAAGTGGGACAAGGGTGGAATCTTACAGAATGCGCAGGATTTTGATGGCAAATCTAAAAAAGAGGTTACAGAAAATGGCATAACGTGAGCCTCATGGTGATACCTGTATGGTTTGCTTTCAAGATAGTGAGAGCCTAACTGAAGTGGAGGGCTCTTATTGAAGATGAGGTTGGAAAGGTAAATTACACAGAATTTGGGATGATTTTGAATGCCAATCTCAGAAATTTGGACTAGTTTGTCCAACAGCAGAGAGCCCTGGAAATGATCATCCATGGGAGCAAATTATTAAAGCGGTGTTTTAGAAAGAGAAACGTGCTAGTGGCGTGAGCGAGCGGGGCAGACGGCCGCGTTCCCTCCGCCCTCCGTGCACCGTGGCCGGTACGTCACAGGCATTCTTAACTTGCCATTGAGACACCTGAGCAGTTGGCTCAGGCAGTATGTCTACAAATTAGGTTATAAGAACTTAAGTTGTGATAGTAACACTGAATAGAAATGAAGACTAGATGCTAGAGACATTGCAAAGGCAGGATCTCTTTAGGGGCAAACTAGATGTTGCATTTAAGAGAGAGTGAGAAACAGAGTTGACTTGAAGGTTTTTTTTGTTTGTTTGTTTTTTTGTTTTTGTTTTTTTTTAAAGATTTTTTATTGGGGAATTGGGGGGATGGGAACAGTGCTGGGGAATTGGGGGAAGGGGAACAGACAAGTTGCTGTCGTTTTGTTCTTCAGTCTAGTTGTGGAGGACGTTGCTTCACTGGCCCAAGTTGGCACCATCACCGCGCTCTTCCCGGGCGAGGCAGATCAGTCGCCGTCTTCTGGACGGCCGCTCACTGCGGCTGCTGGCCGCTCACGCTGGCCGCCAGCCACATACGGTAGCCCATGGCAACCCACTGCCACAGGGGCTACAGCCCACGCCGTCGCCGGCGACTCATGGCAGCCCAGCTCCAGGCTGAGCCGTCATTCAGCATCTTAGCTGTGGAGGGCAGTGTCACTGGCCCTCATATGTGGGATCCGAACCGGGGCCCTCTGGCATCCCAAGCGAGTTCTCAACCATTGCGCCACTCGGCCGGCCCGACTTGAAGGTTTTTAACTTAGGCAATGAGGGCACAGATGTTGTCGAGTCGCGGGATGAGAAGTAGGCTTACGAGGCAATGCGGGACGTTTGATGTTAGGCATGTTAAGTTTGAATGTAGGACCAAACCTTTAGGAAACACATCGAAAGTTAAGATATAACTTGTTCTGTTCTCATATAAATGTGTAAATATTTGTGTTTCTAGGATGCCCAGTACACGCGCACATACACAGTCTTTCACTGTTCACTTAGCAGTTCCTGCCAGGCTGCAGTCCTGGGGAGTGTGGCTCAGAGCACCCAAAGGGCTTGGTTTTCCAACCATGACTCTACAACTGACTAGCTATGTGACTCTAGGCACGTTACTTAACTTAGTTTTACGTGTCTGTCTTTTAATTTGTTCATATGTAAAACTGGGGATCTCGTAGGGTTATCATGAAAACTAAGTTAATTTATATAAAGCACCTCAAATAGGGCCTGGCACATGGTAAGCACTGTGCAAGTGTTTGCTGCCTTTATCACCATCATCATCACCATCATCATCATCGCCATCACCTTCACTGTTATTTGCGAAGCTCTGCTGGGTACCTGATTAAAAGGAGACCAAGACGAATGATAAAGCTGCTCAACCTCCAGCGGGGGTGAGAAGCTCGATACACAACAGAATAAATATTCACACAATAAAAAGTAGCTTAAAGCTAATAATTTGTATCTTTGTGATCTTAAATTTTGTGGAAAATTATTACTATCTGATAGTGTTTATTAGAAAGTATTACTATCACTCCAGTAAATTGTGACTGGTAAATAAGTGGATAGTTGAGACAGATTGTTCAGTAGGTGTTTTCTGAAAAGGCTTTCTGTAAACTAAATGTTGACTGATTTTATAAATGTGATCATTGTTTTATCTTAATCTCAGTAGTACTCAAAGGTTATTTCTCATCAGCACTAATGTGCATAACTTTGACCTTTAATTACACTTGGCCTGGAAGACTGGCCCCTTCAGTCATTTTGCATGATGTGGTGTTTTGTTTTGTTTTGCTTTGTTGGGGAGCAGCAAGATTTTTAAGCTACCTGAAATACTTTAAAGTGGCACAATAATTGACTCTACATTGTCATTACCACCAAAATAAAGCCAAGATAAAACATTTGGGTTTGTCTGCCACAGAAGCAATAACAAATACTTCCGCTCCTCGTAGTCAGTGACCTGTATTGATGAAGCTGCTGAGTGAGAATAAGCCACCTCCTCCTTAGTCTGTAAGTTCTGTTATGGCAACAGCTCTGTGTTTACCACCATAAATCTTGCATTTGGCCCATAAAGACTGCTCAGTAAATATTTGTTGAATTGATTTGTGGGCGACATCCTTTTTTGTTCTCGCCTATGTATTTATAACAAATCGCTTCCGGATTTTAACAGCTATTTATTCAAATATAGGACACTTGAGAGACCAAGTTTTTAAGCTGTTTGTGTAGCTCCTTTGAAAAAAAATCAAATCTGAAGTTATTTTGCAAGTCATAATCTGATGATTTATTTAAGAAGCAGAAGTGAGGCCAAAGGATAAAAACCAATCCTGAATTACTTAGAAACTGATTTGATCTTTTTTTTAAGTTATTTTTAAGACTATGTTGTATCTACTTCTGACCTGGGACTCTTGAAATTACCTTTGGCCAAAAACAATATAATGCATATATGTGGAACAGAAAGAAAAAAAAAGTTCTGTGCATAAGCTAATCCAGCTAATACTGCATAAAAGATATGAATGTATAAAACATAGCACGTATACAACCAAACTAAATACCAGTCCTGAATATACTAACCAACGTGATGGTGGAATGATTCACCTTAGCTTTCCGAGAAATGCGCTCCTCTAAGAAGCACTGAATATGAATCTTAAAAATGCATGCTATACCCAAGAATCCCAATAGCTTATGAGATTCTCTAACAAATACTATATCTGTTTAATAGGAATATACTTTCACTTTAATGCCAAATAATACCTCAAGATAATAATATTGAAGAAACTTTGACACTTTTAATATATATGTGGGGGAGTTTTGTTTTGTTTTGTTTTTACCGTGAATTATAACATAAAATGTACCATTTTAACCATTTTAAAATTGTGATGAAATATATGTAACATTAAATTTATCATCATAATCATTTTTAGGTGTACAGCTTAATAGTGTTAAGTATACTCTGCTGTTGTACAACCAATCTCTAGAACATATGAGCATTTTATGAAGAAATGAATGAGTCCTTTAAGATGTAGTCTATTAATAAGTAACTATTTTACATACAAGATATTTTTGTTTAAAACATGAACGTGTATCTTACTAATAAAGATTCTATTTTACTAGGTTTTGAGCAGTTATATTAATGGCTTTCTCTCTCTCTCTCTCTCTCTCTCTGGATTAATAGGAGTGAGCTGAGTCGACAGAAGCTTCATACTCAAGACCTGCTTTCTCAGCTGGAAATGGCGAATGAAAAGGTAGCTGAGGTGAGATAATGACTCTCCTGGGAAGGGCTTCTGCAGCTGCCTGATATGCACGTTGTAGGGTTTTACCTGAGCCAAGTCCAAGTTAATTCTCTACTTGGAAATGACCAGACAGATGTGTTTTGTGTAGAAATCATCCATAGCCCTAGCAGTCCACACTTAATGTGAATAAAAGCTTTGAAGGTCAGTATTCATCATATGTAAATGACAAAAGGTAGGGCTCTTATTTCAGTTTTACCAGTATATTTGTGCAGTGTTTCAGGGAATGTGTTAGGATCTTCTTTATTTCTACTTCTGAGATTATTTTTTTAATCCATTCCATTTTTTTTTTAAGATTTTTATTGGGGAATTGGGGAGGGGAACAGTGTTGGGGAATTGGGGGAGGGGAACATTTCCAAATATGCCACATCCTGGGTACCAGGGGTTAGGACTTCAGCATCTTCTTTGAGGGACATAATGCAGCCGATAACAATACCTTAATAACTCTATTAGCCCTAATACCCTCTGGAGTGTACAGATGTTTGGGGGAACATGTAGAAACAGAGTTCTTCCCCTTTTAAAGCATACCTTTAGCATATAAATCATTTAAGACACGCCTGGCTCTGTAAAAATTAGGATTTCTGGAATGGATATTTTCTGTTCCTTGAGCTGTCGTCATGGTGACATCACAGTTTTCCTAGAAGCTCACCTAGCAAAGTGGCTCTAAGCGCACCGGCCAGCAGGGCAGTGCCAGGGGCACGGGGTGGGCTGCACGTTCCCAGGACTCACGTCCTCCTGAAGCTCTGGCTGGAGGGCTCCACATCCGAGGCAGTGAACTGGCATCTGCAGTTAACAGATCAGAAATCGAAAGTCTTGTTCCTAACTTCTGATTCACTTTGTTTTGGATTTCATTCACTTCCTTGTTGTTGTTTTTGGCATGTAGGGGTGAAAACAATTCTGTCAGAATGTAAAACCAACTTGGAACTTCAAAGTTCATAACTTGAAAAAAATGGAAATTTAGAGATATATTATCTCTGCATTTCTTACATGGTAAAATGATGTACAGATTTTTCATTGATTATTCCATAACGTCTCCATGTCACGTGTGGATTTCTAACTTGTTTGTTTTACATTTCCTCTTAATAGAGTGAAAAGTTAATTCTAGAGCAGCAAGAAAAAGCCAGCAGACTTCAGAAGCGTCTAAGTCAGGCGGAGCAGAGAGCGGCCTCTGCTTCCCAGCAGGTGGGTGCATCCTCATTGTCCGGGGATAATAAGTCCTCTGCCGGACCAAAGCCAAGGGAAGGTCCTCAAAAGTTCCCAGAGAACTAGTCGTTTTGTTTTTACTTGATTAAACTATTGAAAAGTAGTCTCTAGTATTTGAGGTTGAAAAGGTAAACTTTAGAAACAGAAATGAACATCAGTCTTCTCCAGTTGACTCCTAAATCTAGAACTACTGTCCAATATGATAGCCACTAAAATAATTAAAATGAAGTAAAATTAAAAATTAAAGCCTCATCTAACCACCATGCTGTACACCTCAAACTAATATAATACTGAATGTTAACTGTAATTGAAAAATTAAAAAAGAGGGGAGAGGTGAAGGGGAATAAGAGGTATAAATTTCCAGGTATAAAACAAATAAGTCATGGGGATGTAATGTACAGCATGGGGAATATAGTCAATAATATTGCGATAGCATTGTACTGTATCAGATGGTTACTGGACTTATGGTGATCACTTCTTTAGGTATATAAATGCTGAAAAACTATGGTTTCCACCTGAAACTAATATAATATTGTATGTTAGTTATATCTTAATAAAAATCTTAAAAATAAGTTGTTTTTTTTAAACTATTAGATTTCAAGTGATCAGTAAGCGGTATGTGGCTCTGGCTGTCTTCAGACAGCATAAATACAGAACGACTCTATCATCACAAAAAGTTCTGTTGGACAGCACTGCTTTATAATTATGTGTAAAGCTAGGAGGTGGACAGATTGGGAAGTAGATAACATTGCTTTGAATGCACTATTTTGGATTGCACTAACTTCGTTTTTATTGTAGTTTTTAAATGGAAAAAAATTACTTGGTGTATAGTTTAACTTCATTTAATGCACATTTGTGTATGGCCACATAAATAATCTAAAATATGATATAAAGTCCGATGGGAAGTAGCGTTAGAAAATGCAGAGCCCTGATGAAATACTGAGGCGTAATTACTCACATCATAGTGCACACACATCATAATGAAATGGGCCTTTTGTTCTAAAGTAGGAGCAATAGTCCCTCCTATTTGGGACAAAATGAGACCAGTTTAATGACTATAAAGATAAGCTGGAAACAATGTAGGTAGGCAGGTAGGCAGGCAGACAAAAGCAGACCAAGTTAGTACATTATTAATTATATTTGGTTATAAATGTGATATTTTATTCAAAAGTAGCATTCTTAGTTTATTTTATACAGTATTTTCTACATAATAAAGCAACTCTACTCACTGAATTCAGCTTATGTTTGTGAATTTATAGATTTTTCTTTTTTTTTTTTTGAAATCTACTTGCAGTATGAACATGGCGTGGCACTTAAATAAAATCCAATAATAATTTGCCCTCTGTTTCCTTTCCTCGTGAAAGTAATTATAGCTTTATCAAATAAGTTTAATTTCTTCTGAAATTGTGAATTAATGTATTAATCATTCAAGAACTCATTCATTAATGTAAATTATGAAGTAGCAGGAGCCCCGGAGTTCCAGGAAGTATGTTGAGTATGTTTTGGTGTCAGGCAAGTAGCCTTGTGACTTTGGGCAGCTTTCATGTCTCTAAGCCTCAGTTTCCTCATGTCTCACGGAGGATAATAACACTTCCCTTACAGAGTTGCAGAAAGATCAAAGGGATTCACACATATAAAGCACTTAGCATAGTCATTAAATAATAAGTGGGTACTTAGATATAAAAGAAATTAAGTTTCTTATATCACAATCCTTAAAGCTTCAAGTTTACCTTTTTAAAGGAATATGGTAAAGAAAATGCTACTTAAAATCAACCACCTTCAGTTCTGTAGTAAAAAGGGTCCAGTTACAGAACCTTGATGATCATCCATCTGGTGTCCAGTGTAGTCTCCGTCCAGACAGAATTCCACCTAAGCCGTCCCCGCAGCTCTCCTGCCGCTTCTCTCTCTGGTGGCAAAGATCCCACCTTTCTCTGTGAGCTTTCTGTTTAATGTTTTGTCAGTAACCATCTCACAAAGTTTTCCTTAAGCTTTTCTCCCTCCATTTTGTTCCCATTCGCAGATGGAAAGTAATCACTCAGCCTTCTCCCCATACACAAAAAGGAATTTATTCCCTGGAGCTCATATTTTTTTTCCCATTTTAAATGAGTCCGTCATGAACTTTCTTTATGAGAAATATATTCAGTTTTTAAAGACCTTTATCTTTGCCTTTTCTGAATTCTTTCTAATTTTCCCATTTTACTCTGAAAAATGGAAATTGCTATTAGAAATAATATCCTGCTAAGGGCCTGGTACTTAATGAATAACGGAGTTAAAGGATTATCGTTGTCTCCAACACGTCGCACTGGGCAGTGCAGCCCAGCATCACATCCATGGTTCAGCACAAGCCCCGCCTTGTATTGACGTGTCACGTTCTAAATGTGCTCTTCTGATTTTCCTTTGCTGTACATCCTTCATCATTCTTTGGACTGTGGTCACATGTTCTAAGTGTATCCCCCTAAGCGACTGAATGCCATATTGTGTCCTGTTAACGGGATGGCATTCTTAAAAATAAGTGTGGTGTAGCCTTTCACTGCAAGAACATGAAACCTAGCAACTATGGAAAGAAACCAATATGTAAAATTTCAAATTTCTGCATTAAGAAAAGTCAATGACAGACTGACACAAGTATTTCAACACATATGAGAAAAAGGCTAATATTCCCAAACACATGAAAAAGCGACTAAGCCAACAGCAACAGTGCTACAGTGCAATAGACAGAGATGGCCTGTGACCATCATAGAAGGTCCTCATCCTCACCCAGAAGACAAGTGCAAATTAAAACTGTGTTCACGTACTTCTCACCTGTCAGGTCATGAAGTCCGATGATAAACTGCTGGCACTTTTCACACGTCACTGATGTAAATGTGCATTGGTGCAGCCTCTGAGGAGCCCAGCTGGGTCGTATCTCTCAAAACGTGTGAATGTACATAACCTTTGACCCAGCAGTTCTCAGAATTTATTCCACAGGTGGTGTACTCGCTACTGGGCAAGTCCATCCAAAGCAGCATGTCCAATACTAATTGCAGCTGTGCGTAAAATTTTAAAAGATTAAAAACTATCTAAAAGCCCATCAACAGGAAACTAGTAAAGTTATATAGAATATCCATGCAGGGGAAGTTTGAGCTGTTAAAAGGAATAAAGTATATAGATCTAATATGGAGCTATTTCTAAGGTAGATCGTTTAGCAAGAAAAAAACAAGATGAAAAGTCTGTAAACTACTTTATTATTTCTTAAAGAAAAAAGGATGAGGAAATATACGCATATATTCTCATTTAGAATATTTCAAGAAATATACTTAGAAACTAAAAATAGTGGTGGTTTCTGGCAAGGGGGCTGTGGAATGAAGGACAGTGATGGGAAGACTTTTTTATGCTATACCAGTACACTGTTAGGCTTTGGAGGGGGTTTTGTCCTGTTCAGTTTTTGTTTTTGTTTTTGTTACTATGTGTATACTCCATATCAATTTTAATCAATTCTATTAATAACTAAAGATTATTTACCTATTAGACGCTTCTTACTATGACCCATCTTTTTTTTTTACCAGCCCTGCAGTGTGCTGGCATACACTTAGTTTGTGTTTTAGCCACTTTTCTGGTTAACTTTTATCTAGATGTTCCTCATCCATCTGTAAAATATATTTTAGAATCACTGAGCTATGGAATGTCGTATTTGACTTATATCTCTCTAGAGTGATATAGACGTTTTAAAGTTTCAAGAGTAAAATAGAAATGAACACAAAAGGTGACCTCTTACAAGACCCCTTCCAATAAGATTGTTCTCAGTAACTTTAAGTTGTGATGCATTATACTTTGTATTAGTCTAAAGTTTTCCACAGAAAAAGTAACTGTTTACTGATTGTTTATTTTCATTGCAGCTCAGTATGATTACAGTGCAGAGAAGAAAAGCAGCCTCCATGATAAATCTGGAAAATATTTAAAAATAGTCATCGTTCACTCACAGAACGTTGGCGTGGGGACGGCTGTTGGACCAGCAGTGCACGGAAGCAGTCAGACCTGCAGAGAGTGGTTGGGCCTGTGTCGTCTGCATAAGCATTTTCCATTCTGTTTTGAGGGTTATTGGAAAACAACAGAACGGTGACAGCTTCCTGTAAGTAAAGAAAACATAATGCTATATTGAGCTTCTGTGGAGAATAAAGCCAGCTGAGAACTCATTTGCCTCATTAATGTGTCTAGTTTTTAATTCCCCCTTTCTTCCTTGGAAGAACATAATAATTTTCAAACTAAGATAATCGTGAGAAAGAGATTTTAAGAAAATGCTAGAATTTTAGTATTTTAGGTTCCCAGATTTGAGAAATTTACATCTAATTATTACTCCTAACATATTTTTAAGGGTCCAGAGAAGTTTGTTTTATTATGAGTTCATAAATGTAATAAATTATGCACTTCCTAAAATGATGCTGTCAAATATTTTAATGTATAATTGTAATGATTCTTTTTTTTTTTTTTTAGCTGAGCCATCCTGCCACCTGTTGGCAGCTCAGCTTGGGCCGGGCCAGGAATCGAACTGGCGACCCTGTTGCTCAGAGCTCACACTCTTGAGCAAGCTCTTAACCAACTGAGCCACTTGGCCAGCCCTGTAGTAATTCGTTTTTAAGTCATACGTTTCCAGTGTTTATCAAATACTTACATTTAAGAATTTGAGAGGTTTGGAATTTTTTGTTTTGTTTCGTTTTGTTATTACTAAAAAGCAGGACTAATGAAATGGGATCTGAGTTCTTTTTTTTTTTTTTTTTTTTTAGTTTTTTTTTGGAGGACGTTGCTTCACTGGCCCAAGTTGGCACCATCATTGCGCTCTTCCCAGGCGAGGCAGATCAGTCGCCGGCTTCTGTACGGCCGCTCACGCTGGCTGCTGGCTACACACGGTAGCCCATGGCAACCCACTGCAGCAGAGGCTGCAGCCTACACCGATGCTGGTGACTCACGGCAGCCCAGCTCCAGGTTGAGCTGTTGTTCAGCATCTTAGCTGTAGAGGGCAGTGTCACTGGCCCTCATATGTGGGATCTGAACCAGGGCCCTCTGGCGTCCCAAGCCAGGTCTTAACCATTGCGCCACTCGGCCGGCCCTGGGATCTGAGTTCTGAGAATGCATGGCCTTGAACTCTTATTGCAGCCCTACTTCCATCGGTCATGTAGTTATCTAGTCTGCTTCTAGTTTGAATTTGGTGCGCCCTGCTTTCTGGTGGTTCCAGCTGATAAGTTTGCATCTGGATAACTAGTTAGGAGATGGTTAACAATAACAGAAAAAGTCCAGATCAAATATAATGAATTGAGTTTGAGGCGACGTGAAAACATCCGTGTGTAAATATTCAGCTAGCAGTCACATGGTTCGGATGATGCTAACAAACTGGGCTGTCATGGGTCCTTGTATGAAGCTGAGCATCGGGCCACAGAGCGCCGGCCTTGTCTGGGGGTCGGTCTCATGCGCGGCCGCCAGATGCTTCCTCCCCTCCGTCTCTTGTGCCCTTGCCCTGACGCTGGCCCTCCTTTCCTTCCACCAGCTCATCGGCCTCCGTCCCCACACAGGGTCTGCTCGTACTGTGACATATGTGCTTTCTTCACATCACCGCTCAAGCATCGCTGCCTCAGAGAGCCTTCCTTCGCCTCCACACTGGGTTAGGTCCCCTGTTGTATTGCTCTGAATAGTGTGCTATATTTTTCCTTCATAGTGCTTATCAAAACTTGTAATTAACCTTTCGAATTTTTTTGTCTAAGGTCATCTCGACAGACTGTGAGCTCCTTGAGAGCAGGACCCATCACTATAGTCTTAGCACTCAATGGAGTTCTTGGCACATGGAGGGTATTCGGTACCTGTTCAGACTCTGACAATGAGTGTTTAAGGACAGGATCTCAGAAAATGTCTTCATTTGTTGAGTGAGCTCAGGAAGAGGCTGAGCTTAGGGAAGGAGACTGAAGAGGAGCAGTGAGAGAGCTGTTAATCATGGGAATCCAATGGGAGAAAGACTAGAGGGAGGAAATCGGGTCTTCTAAGTAGGAGGCAAATGACTGCTAGTGTCAAGTGCAGTGATTGAGACAAACAGCACCAACAAGACCGTTAGCTGGTGACTAGAGAGGAGGCGCTTAGCTTAGTTCCATTTCGCAAGGGATGTTTCATTGGATTCTCTAATGCAAACTCCTTCCCATGTCATTCACAGACTAATTCCCATGTAGTAAGAGTTATGTTCATTTTCATATAGGATGTGGAACTTATTTTTTAAAACGTTTAATTAGAGATGTTAAAATTATATCTGACCAAAAAAAATGAGACTGTAGGAGAAAGCACTTCAGAAACTTAACATTCTAGACAAACAGAATGTTAAGTACTATTATCCTTTTTCCAAAAGAAAATCTAACTTCCCAGACTCATTTCTTCAAGGCAAAACCTTTAACACGAGCATTTCCTCCAAACTGCGGCTTCTAGGCACCTACTTCTTACACTTCAATATTAATAACCCTCTCTGGAGGCCTCCTTCATGAATACTCCTAGGACAAGACAGGCTACTAATATGCAGAGAATAGGCCTTTCTCACCTCTGTTGAATTTGAACAGACTTAAGGTATGTTTAGCAACAGAGCTGAGCACGTATGGTTATTTCTTTGTAGAAAAGTTTGTTAGCTAATAATTTCTAATGTAAAAATGTAGGGAAGTTCTTGATATTTCTCATGTTGGTCAGTTTTGACTTCATGGACACAGACAGTATCATTTATTCTGTGAACTGTGTTTTAGGAGACAGGGGAGATGAATAAGAAAGAGAGAAAAGGAATTATATAAATCTGAAATTGGGGACAACACAGCTAGTTCATTTTATTTATTCATGTTTCTTTATTGTGTCTCCCTGAGAAAGAAAAGATATGATTACCTCTTCTTCTCTTTGTATACAAATATGCAAATTGGGGCAGCCAACAATCTTCTAACTTCTCTGGTGTGAGAACTACCCCAAATATGGGAGAACATTAGCTACAATTCAGTCATTCGTTTATTCAGCAAATATGAATATTTCATAGCTGCACAGTCTGCCAAGCCAGCTCTCAGACAAATCAAGAAAGAGTGAAAAAAACACTTTAAGCATTTTACCATAAAGTCTGTTCTTTAACCATAATGTGTTTTATCAATTTTTCCAAAATAACAAATCTGTAATGAGCTTTTTTATATTTTTATCAAAAATAATGATTACTTTTTTAGTTTACTTTAAAATGTCTATAAACACATAGATGAGGAGACAGACACAGCAGTACCCCAATGTGACATGGAATCTGTGCCTTAGTGTTTCCCTAACCCTTAAAGCTTTTAAAAATGCATGGCCATTGTGACAGTAGCAGGGCTCTTATTATCTATAAAAGGTGGAACTAAATAAATATGCACATGCTGAGATAACAAAAATCATAGGGTGGAAAGACACCTTTAAAGTAATTTTTTATAATACTGGCATCCACCCGCCTTGAAAAAAACATGCACTACATGGTCCTCTAGCCCAAGGGTCACCACAGGACACCCCCACGGGCCCAAGCCCTGGACACTCCCAGTGCGCTGACTCACACCCGTTCTGGCTTCTTCCACTCAGAGAGTATACTGGAATGTAAGCCAGTGAGAGTTACGTTTTAGAGATAACTTTGAATCTGCTCTAGTTTATTTCTCCTTAAATACACATTCTTAAAGTTCACTGTTTTATTTTTAGTAACAGATAACTACTGGCATTGTACACAGCTGTTGAAATTCACTGGCGGGCAGTTTGAGCTCCTCGAGATTGCCCAGTCCACTTTCCACAGCTCTGACCCTTAGAGTTCTCCCCGACACTGAGTGGCAGTGTGTCTCCCTGCCTTAGTTCTACCTTGGGCAACAGAGTAAAACCATCTCGTCCACCAGAGCCTGAACCATCTCGTAGGGCAGGTCTTCAGCCTTTGGAAAGCCTTTTGGAAAGAATGACTGTGTTCCCTCTGCACTTAGTGTGCACCTCTAGTTCCTCAGAGGACTTGCTTTTGAGTCTTGAGCCAACCAGGCTCTGGTCTCTGAAAGCACCCCTATCCACATATGGCCTTCGCTCCTTCAGTAAGTGTTTACTGAGCTCCTGCTCTCCACCAGGTGTGCGTGGGATGCAGCAGTCTTACGCCCAGAACCGACATTATAGTCAAGGTATAAGCTATCAGCTCCTTGTTCTAGATCACGACTGAAAGGGGTGGGAAGAGGTGCTACCTGCCTAAGTGTGGGGAACAGCGTATTAGACTCTCCAGGGGGTGGACATACCCTTCCCCTGCCCCCCATCTTAAGCGTCTGACGTATTCTCTTGGGGAAGTGTGCTTTGAGTTACTGTAGTTAATGACAAATGGAAATGAATATAGAATTTCTCATTAGTATTTCGGATGAGAAAAAAGGACAGTTACTATTCTAGAGTCTACACTTCCATTAATGCAGCTTAAAGTCATGTTAGCTTTTTTGGAAGTTGAATGACAGTTTGGGCAGATATTGAGCATATTGTTCACTAAAATCCTAATGCTTTCTAAACATTTTGTTGCTAAGCCATATCTTTGCCCCCGAAGCCAGATTGGTCATTTATCCCCTGCAAATTTTATTATATTATTACAGTGTGTGAGTTGAAAATATATACGAGGTCTGACATTTAAGCTCGTGAACTTGTTGCAACAATGTTACTAACCTTTTTTGATTCAGAGGGATTATTCATTATGAATTTGTACCAACTGGACAAACAGTGAACCAAGTTTACTCTTTGGAAGTGCTGAACAGGCTGCGTAAAAAAGTTAGACGACCTGAACTTTTCGCCAACAATTCATGGCTCTTGCATCACGACAATGCACCAGCTCACACAGCACTGTTTGTGAGGGAGGTTTTAGCCAGTAAACAAATTACTGTTTTGGAACACCCTTCCTGCTCACCTGATCTGGCCCCCAATGACGTCTTTCTTTATCCAAAGATAAAGGAAATACTGAAAGGAAGACATTTTGATGCCATTCAGGACATCAAGGGTAATACGACGGCAGCTCTGATGGCCATTCCAGAAAAAGAGTTCCCAAACTTGCTTTGAAGGGTTGACTAGGTGCTGGCCTCAGCGCATAGCTTCCCAAGGGGAGTACTTCTAAGGAAACCATAGTGATATTCAGTAATGAGGTGTGTAGCACGTTTTCTAGGATGAGTTCGCAGACTTAATTTTCCGACCTCGTATCTATTTTATATATATATATAAAATATCTACCAAAAAAACATACATATATGTTGACTTGTGTTTAGCAATTGTGACGTGGTTGACACAGTACTGTATGATGTCCTGGGACCTGGGACTAGACGAGGCAGACATGATGGACAAGAAAGCTGGAGCAGAGCTGCAGTGAGCAGAAAAAGGAGGAAAGTGCCTTCGGGGTCCCTACATGGTGGAGGGCAACACCAAAGAAGTTTGGCTTCATGAAGAGATGGTTTCACACTGGTAATAATCCAGCCAGATTAGTGGGTAAAATAACCGTATTTAACCCATAATTATAAACGTACTACTGAAAACTCAGCCACATATAAGCCGAGTCGTAGTGAGAATATCAGGATACACTTGTGTTAATTAGGATTGACGGTACACAGTATTTTTTTATCTTTGCTATTTAATTTGGGAAATACCTCATTGCTTGACTTATTTGTAAAAACTAACCAGATTATATTTTCTCTCAGAGAAATACAGATTATCATATATTCATCACATAGCATCAATTTAAAGCCTTAAAGACAGTCCTCATTCTAGATCCATCAAGAAATGATGTGATTTTAAATCTCTTTAATTTTTCAAGCAATGTCAGCATATAGAAGTGTTATTCTTTGAGTTCCTGATAGCAGTGCTGTTTTGTTTGCTCATATGTGCATATATTTTATATGCAAATGTGTTTGTGTGTGTGCACCTGTGCTATATAAACATATATGACGCTTAATTAGCTAATTCTATTCTCCGCAGAAGGAGGCAGGGACTGACGGCAAGCTGACTGTTACTCCTTATCCATTAGGTTATCTTGTACAGTAACATAATGTTTGAAGCCAAGATTATTAGCTCTGCTTTATAGAAACTCATTAACCTGAAGTTCACATGTATAATCCTCAGTCCTCAAAACACACGAACTACTTTGTGTGAACTACTTTTATATTCTGAGAGGCACCTGTTGACCTTGAGCAAATAACTTAATTTTTGTACCTCAGTTTCCTCATCTGCAAATCAAATAATAGTGCCCACCTCACCTGTTGTGAGGTTTAAACAAATTAATTTGCATAAAATACAGATGGGTGCCTGCCATGTGATAAGCCCTTTGTAATTCTCTGCAGAAGCCTGGAGGTTCCCCTGAAGGCTACGTGGAATGACAAAATCAGTGTTTAATTGCAGAAAGTATCACTATGGAGATAGTGTTGGCAAGGTTGCAGCTAATTGGGAGGAGGGGGGGTTCATTTCAGCAAGGCGGGAGTCAAGGAAACAAGAGGCTGCTGCAATAACCAAGAAATGATGAGACTGGAACTCTATGGCAAGAGGCCGTGGGAGTTGAAAAAGGACTCACCAGGGATGCCCAGGTTTCAGGTCTGGGTGACATCTCTATGGCAGGATATAGAAAAGGATGAGTTCCGAAATCCCGGCACCTGCGTGCATCCAAGAAGAAACGCCCAGCAAGCAGTGAGTGAGAAGCCGGGAAAAGCTGGACTGTGCAGGTTATCAGACTCAGCAGTGGGGAGAAGAGCTGCAGTGAAGGAAGGAGGTAACATGTTTTTTTATCCGCTTTTTCAATAACCAGGCAATTACAGCTCTTCGGTGTTACGCCAGACTAGAACACATCATCTAATGCAGTTCTGAGCATTAAAGAGAAATCATATTGAAGATTGCAACCTTGAAGTTAATTGCAAAGCTTGCTGCAGATGGCTAATGTTTCGAAGGTAGAAACCGTTTTTTAAGCGATCTGGGTAAAAACGTGAATGTGAGTCCCTGGTGCCACATTTCCCATCGCTTCATGCACAACTGCCAATGAGGAGCCCTTCCTTTGGCTCCTGGGGACTTAATTTCCCCGGGGAACCATTGTGGTCGTTCAACTTCAAGACCTTGTAGGGAGAACCACAATTATTTCTCTCTGGGGTCTTACTCAGAGCAAGCAACATGGAAGTAAACAGTCACTAAGGAGGAACCAGGAGAAATAAACAAGCTTTCAGCCAAATGTATGAGCAATTCATGTAAAAAATGCATAACGCTGGCCAAATTTTTACAGAAATTATGAATTAGGAGCAGTAGCACTGCCCTGTTGTGGCTCCTGGGCAACGTCATGTCCGTGGGAAGGCACAAGCCACACCTGTTTTGCTGTCCCCAACACAAAGAAAGGTGCACTTCTCTATGCTCATCTCCACATGCAGTGGTTGAATCCTGTTTCAGGCAGGAAGCACCAACCAGAAATCGGAGCCAATGCATAGGCCCAGCCCTGCCGATGCCAACACTGACCTTGGACATGTCTTCTGCGTAGAATGCAGGCAGTAGCTTTGCTTTGCCCTAGTGTTCCAGATTCTGTGATCAAAAGAATTCATTTAATGCAACTGCTCTTTTGAAAAATTGTTTCTTAAAGAGCTTTATAAATACAATCTTCCTGTCATTCAGAAATAACTTTTGCCTCAGAAGCCTCGTCATCAGTTAACATTCTGCTGGAGAAATGTTCCTCAGCATAAAAGGAGCAGCCTACCATCTACTAAATGCCCGGCTGCATGCTTTATATGAGATGCTCTCTGCTCTCTTTAAATAGCACCATGACCCCAGTTAAATAGTAGGAAGTCATCTTTTCACAGAAGGGAAAACAGGCTTATCAAGGTGAGGTGACTTGGCCACGGTCACATGGCCAGTAAATTCTAGTTCAGTCTTTAAACCCAACTCTTACTCTAAAATGTAAGCTGCTTCAACAACTGGTAGTTTTCAGATCTAAAACTATTCTGGGAAGAGCTCCAGGTGGGAAGACAAAAATCAAACCACGAGCACCCTTCAGGGTCTCCCCATCAGAGCTGATCCAGAGAGCAGCCCCAGGAATCTGGGCTCGTCTGTTTTGTCATGTTCCTGCAGTTCACATCCATCACAGAAACGGTGACAGTCAGTCATACACACCAATTCAGGACTAAGTCACAAGAGCAAAGGCAGATTTCAAAAGACACTTAAAATGTATTGCAAAATGTACAGCATTTATTCACATACAGACAAAAAGGCACAAATCCTACTAAATAGTTCAACAAAAAAATACAGCTGTCCTCAACTAGTTTTATAAATACTTTCAAAAAGGGGATAGAAATAAATACAGGATTGGGCCATGTCATATAAAATAGTCATCTCTACATATACTTTGTTTAATTTCTGATTTTTAACTCTTCATGCACCTTTTTTTTTCAATTTTAGTTGAATGGACACCAAGCTAGGCACATAGTGAAAAATCCTCTGTACAAGGTTACAAATGTAATGACAAGTTTGTCCATTTCAAAATAATTAAGATTTGTACACAACACATATAACCCTTCATTTCGATTTTGTGTTTATAACCTAACAAATGACATTCCAGGCAACTTTACAAAAGTTTAACTAGCCTACATTTTGACATAATACATTGATCATAATCAAAGATACTTCTTGGTCAGGATGCACAAGGAAAGATAAAGCTTAAAAAAATAAAAATAAAAAGTGAAGAAGAGCAAATGGTTCCATCCTAAGAGTGCCAGTGGGTGGGTGGGGTGGGTGGGTTGCTGCATGTGGTGGCCTCATACAGAGTTCCCAGCAGGACAGGAAACTAACTTACAAAGCTATCATTACACTGTCAGAGAAACCGAGCTCTGTACCATTTGCATTTCAAAGCAGGAATAAAAAGTGTGGGCTTTTCATTTTTGTGTGTTTTGTTTTGTGTGGGGTTTTTTTTTTTATTTTTTTGTTTTGTTTTGTTTTGTTTTTTGGTTCAGCATAACTTGGAACGTTTGAAAGCTTTTCAACCTAAATGTGGGGGAAAAACAGGTAAGGCATTATTTTTGCACAAAACTAGCATTCCTAATAGTGCAAATGAATCTGGTACCTCTTGAAATGGTGAGAGGTCATATACTTACTAGAATTTAGATTTTCTTTCTATGGCTTGACAAATTCTCTATATATTCTACTCTCACCCAGAGCTGTTGCTGTAGTCAAAAGAGAACTGTAGATAGAGTCCACCTTCTTCTGTATTCAGCAAAAGGTTTTTGCTCATATGCAAACAGTCTGATTCATAAATTAGGCTATGAGTGAATGTACAACTTGGATTCGTAAGAAACTTCTAGTATCTATAGCAACAGCTTATCTGGACAGCAGTCTTTCAAAATGAGCCCCCGAGCTCAAAAATAGTCAATCTAAAAACCTGGGTCATCCTTTCCTCTCCCCTGAATTGGCTACTAAAATGTATTCAAAAAGTTAAGACTTGGTTTGAAAATGTCATACATACAATGGGGACGCATCAGATCCACTATTTGATCATCTGATAAAACTTGCATAGCAAGATGGAGTTCAATAAGCCTTTTTTGTTGACAATCATCTGGAAGACTTGAAAGTTATCTACAGAACTCAAACATTACTCATTAAGTATCAGGATGTCCCTGCCACATGGACACAGATGTATAAATGAATCAGGAATCTGCATACCGATACTAACAAACTAAGGGGTAATTTAGGGGACGTTGGGCTTGTTCCAAGTGCCCAGAATTCTAAATCTCTTTGCTATTTAAACTTTCCTTAAGTTTCACAACTACACTGAATTCCAAAGAAAATTAACAGGACCTTAACACTATCCACTGTCTTAATACATATGCACTGCAGTGAGTGCAAAACAAAACATTGTACTCAAATTTAATGCTAAATTTATTATTGCTGATAACTAATTATTGCCATTTGCAATTAGAAAGTCCAAGTTACGAATGAGAGCTAGCACTCTGACTCGAGAAAACCTATGACGCTTCCATCTTTTTCCTGTTATAAACTTGGTCAATGGTAAGAGGTTATAGCAACTTATTGCCTTTCTATTATTTTAAAAATATAACCTTTTTTTTTCCCCATTTCCTTAAGGAACCCATCCCCGTTGGAAGCTTGGGGTCCCCGACATATGCACTAGTAGATGACTCTGGGAAGTAGGATTCACCAGTGTGGAAGTTCATCATTTGAACTTGAGTGACGTTGTATTGTTGGGAGCCACCGGCCAGGGACATCCCAGGCTGGCCCAAAAGGCAGTGGTCAGGGAGCAGGGAGGTCAGGACTGGTAAAAATGGGGCCTCAACTGCCCTTTCTCACAGACAGACCTTTCTCATGGCTTCTCTCCACCAGGCCTATCTCCACCACACATTCAGGGCGTCCGGTATTCACCCTACGTCCCCGCCCGCAGCAGCTCTCCTGGCCCCTCAGATCTCCTCTCATGGCCTTTTCTAAAATCCTCTCCTCCCCACCTGCTATATTTACATGAGTGCCCTCGAGTTCCTGAAGCTTCGGAGCCGCCGCCTGTGTACTGTAATGCAACAAAAACAACCTGTGGGCCAAAGGAGCCACACAATTTCAAGTTCTACCACAGTCCGAGAAAGTAAGGTTTCTGGGCTATTAAACGGTACGTGAGGGTTTCTCAAGAACCATATCTGAATCCGTGTATTCAGGTAACCAAGAGTTTGTGCTTTGGGAAGAATACAGAGGGCAATAAAAACTCAGGAGGCTTATTTCAGCCTCGCCCTCTTTTAAAAACTCCATTCTTATTTTAGTGTTTAATTCAGCTGCTAGTCTTAGCAGTGTCTTACAGTTACAATCTACTCTTGTGTTTCCTCAACCAGTTGCAAATAACACGCACTTCTCACAACGATTTGTAAATGACTGAAAAAAACTCAATCTGAATTGCAAGTAAATGTGTTTGTGTGGCTCGGGAGCGCTGGGTGTCCCCCCGTGTCAGAGCTCTCGTCCAGCCAGTCAGGGACAAGCTCGCCGTCCATCCACACCGTCTCCGTTTCATCAAGAGGCCAAAATGCTTCTCCTGATAATGTCTGTCCTCCTGTTGATAGTGCTGCTGGCGTGTATACATTTCTTTTCAGACGCCTCGCTCTCTGAGTCACTCATCTCTACATCGGGGACATAGCCGTCATTCTCGTTGTCAGGTTTTAATTTGCTTTTTGCCCGCTCCTTGGCTGGAACTCGGCCTAAGCCCAAATAGGGGTAGTCTGAGTGCTGGTGGCAGGCGCCCCCGCGGACCTCACCCTGCTGCTGCCGGTCCCCCTTCTTTGGAATCCGGAACCCTCCCCAGTTTTTCACTGGGCTGGCAGGTGTTGTAGGCACTTTGACTGCAGTCTGGTTATAGTTCACTTTGATCAGGGGGCCGCTGCACTTGGGCACCGTCTCCTTCCGCGAGCCCGGGGAGGCGGCAGCTCGGCTGTTGTCCAGATGCCTCTGGGATACGTCCGTGGACCTGAAAGGCTTGTGACTCTGTTTAAAAGGTCTGTCCTTCACGTCTCCCTTACTGAGATCACAATGAAAACGATGGTCTCTCCTGTTCCCAGGGTCTGGCATCACCACGCCATTTTTCTGTTGTGCTGACATGAGACGTGCTTCTGCAAAGGTCTTTTCAAAACTCAGAAAGCTTTCGGAGACCCCCACCCCTTCTCTTCTCCCACAAAGGTCTGGCTGCTTCAGCAGGGTTTTGCCTTCGCTCCCCGCGCTACTCGGCAACGGATCTCGCTTATGGGGCTTTTTCAGCGAATGAACCAAGGAAGTGCCCATTTGCTTCCTGAAGAACGCAGAATGCCACTTCAAGTCCTCTATCTTGGGGGCGTCGGGGCCCACAGAAGGACTGTTGAACAGAAGCATGCTTCCCAAAGAGGAGGAAGCGCAGGAAGAAGAAGGCACACCTGGGGAACAAAACCACAAAGAAAGAAAAATTACAGCGGAAGCCAATCCAAAAGAGCCCAGGTCTCGGCCCTTGGTGTGGCCCCATCAATGCAAACGCCCCACCCCACGGGACAACACACAACCAACCAGCTTCTAAAAATGAAGTTTTTACTGTAAAGATATGATCTCCCTTGAGAATCTGCATCCAATCGGCGTACTCAAGTTCATGTGCTATATTTTCTACAACAGCTGAAATTCACAGACTTTTACATGAAACATCATCTTTTCAAGGAATGTATTTTCCTTCAAACACAGGGGAATCCATGCAGAGTCTGGTGGTCAGGCGCCACCTGCTCCCAGCCACAGCCACCAGCCAGTCACCTGCCTCCCCGACCGGACGTGGGCAGGGACTGGCTTTTAAGTTTCTTTCCCCAAATTATCTATGCCCTCACTGGGCTATGAAGAGGATAAATACATGTAAATATGTGAAATGGACAAGGGAAGGTGCTTAAAATCATTCTTAACACTTTAAAAATGTTTACTGTTACATGCAAAACCCATTTGTGGAATTAAACTAAACTGTCATCCAACAGGATAAGTTCAACTGGTGTTTTTCAAACATGTTTGACGCAAATCACAGTAAGAACTAAATTTCCCAACACCCAGGAAAAGCTCACTTCCTGAAATCAAATTAGCGTTCATCATCTGATACGCACTCTGACGTTTTCTATTTCACTTGTTTTTAATGCTAGAGGCGGCCTCCTGAATTCATCTCACAAACCCACATAATAAATAAATCGTACTCCTCGGTGTGAAAAACACTGGGTGAATTCATCACACCCTGGAGGGGCTCAGAAGGACCAAGTTTCGGTCAGAACCCCACAGTACCCAGAGGGCAGTATTCAGGTTTGTGTCCCCGCAGGGTGTGACCCACCAGGACAAGGCTCTGTCCCCAAGCCCCAGGCAGGAGCCCTGACCGGAACGTACTGCTAAGCGGATGCAGACACTCACAGAAACGGAACAGAGTTAGCGACTCGACTCCTAACACAAACTTGTTACAACCAAAAGGGAGGGTGTTCTCACACCCATTTCTGCTACTTGACTTGGGACTCATGGCCTCACATAAGCACCATCTCCATTGAGGACTCTCAGTCCGCGAGTGGCCCTACCGGTTCTGAGTCACAGCACAGCTTAAACCATGGACCCTGAGCAACACGTGCAAGTCACTGCCGTCTGCTCGGCTTCACTTGGAATCATCTGTCTTACAAGACATATCGACTTGCATGAAAAAAAACACAAGTGAAAGTCTAAACCTGAAAAAAGAAAAACAAAGCATCCTGCAGGACAAGCACCATTGCTTTCCACCCATCACAGCTAGTGTGGTTCCATCCCAGAGGGAAGGGGGGGACGCATTTTCCTTTTCTGAAGGAGCAGCTGGACTTCTGAAGGGCTCCGTTACAGCCGTTAAGCAAAACATGTTCTCACCTTGTTCAGAATCCCAATCACTTACCCAAGGAAAAACCGCAGCCATGAAATGCAGAAAGCTGCCTGCAGTATCCATGAAAAATGACTCAAGTGACATCAGATGCAAACACTCTTTACAGCTTATGTATATAGGTAATCACTCATTACATAACGACTTAGCAAGTGTCACAGAAGCCTCCAGTGTCAAAACTCCGCAGGCATAGCCTGCATTTGTGGCCCCGGGCAGCGGCAGCGCCTCTGTGGGCTGGAGGCCGAGCAGTCTGCACCAGATGGGCCTTCACAGAAGGACACTAAGGCCAGGGATAGAACAGGTCCCGTGTGTTTGCATCCAAGTTCGAATAATGAAGAGGCAGAAGTTCACTTTAAAGAATCTGAATGGAACTGCTTTTACTTATGACACCTGCTTAGAAAAATTTATTTTAGAAGTGTTACAACTAAACTCTAGCTAATGATATAAGCGTGACACTCCGGGAAATATCTCCACTTGGGGAGAAAAAAATCCTATATAATACTGTTAATAAGTTAATGCCATTAGAATTCTGTATTACTTCGAGAATGGCCTTTAATACTCCCTAGGCTCTTTCTCTTTGTTAAAGTGACCAATTTACAGCAAGTCCTCACTTAACGTTATTGACAGGTTCTGTGACTTTAAGTCAAACAACATCTAACGAAACCCAGTTTACCTCAGGCTAACTGATACAAACAACGGTTCCGTTCCTGTGGCATCTCACCAAGGTTCCAACGAAATGACGTTATTCGAGGACCTGCTATACCTCTAATCACACCGGTTAGTTTTTGGTAAACCAGAATTGGGATTTCAACATAATAGGTTATATATAACACTCCTTGGTTGTTTCTGTGTGTCATAATAATGTACAGTGACAAAAAGCCACAAAAGCAGAAAAATGAGAGTGAGCCAGCTATGACTGCAGCACGAGCACTTCCAGTGTTGCTGGGGTACCGGAAGGGCGGACAGAGCAGCAGACACGTCCCCTAGACCTACCTGCTCTGTGGGTCCGCCTCTGCCCAACCACACTCAGCAGAGCTCCTGCTCTAACAGCATGACACCTGCTTTGCGGGCTGACGATCCCAGAAAGTTAGTGCTGAAGGGCAAGTGATTCTGGACCACACCTCTTTCACGGATGAAGAGTCCCACCTTGCCCAACTTTGCACTTGATCTCCAAGTCATGCCCTGTGTTTTTTGGGGGGTTTTTTTCTTCTCTTTGCTTGGATCACAGCAATGTGAAACAGAAGGCACTAAAAAAATAAATACTTGGTGCCTTATCTCTAAAATACTCAAAATTCCACCCACGCCAAAGAAGTCCACTGAGAATGTTATCTAAACGTGGACATGTGACTCACGCACAGTCTTCAGCTGTAGTTACCATATGTTACAGGTAGATTCAAGGCTGGATAATTTACACATCTTTTCAGGTATCCCCATGATACCTTACGTTTATCGAGGCTTTGCAATACAGAAGTTGCTCTTTCATTTGAGCCTCCCAACAGTTTCCAAGAGGTAGCTTGAGATGTCATCCTAGTTACATATGAGGAAAACGGGGCAACTTAGAAATTACGAGACTTGCCTGTGTTTGGCCTGGAAGTACAGTATACAGGAGTCAACCCAAATTCTTAGCCCTTCCCCCTACACCATGATGCCTCAAGATTTGCTTTAAATGTGAAAGTCTGCACTTCTTAGATTCTTCCGCAGGATAGATAAAATAAAGACACGACTCTTTCTTCCCTTAACATAGCGTTAAGGCCTCGACGCCCCTGCTCTACTGTCGCTCCTGTGAGGGCTGAATGCATACCTGAAACTCTTTCTTGCTCCAAGAGCTTAGTGTAAAGATTGAATATCTGTTCCTGGATTTTGCACACAGATCGCTTAATCTTTTCCCTGCGGGTCACCATGTAAGTGAGGTTCCGAACCTAGAATGTAGAGAATAAAGATTCTAAGTAAGCAATACATTGTAACAGTACTTCGGTGATTTTTAATATTCTTTACCTGGCAGAAAATTGCTCTACCAGGGCCTTGACTCACATTTGAAAGCAAAATGTACTTTAAACATTTTACTCCATCTCTCTCTCCTTTGGGCTGCAAACAAGGACTCCACACACACCCCGCCATGTAGGCGCAGCAACACGGCAGTTAGATTGTGGGGGGGGGGCGCCTACAGAGCGTGCCCAAAAGCCCTGCCTCCCCGGGCCCATCTAGACTTGGTGGCCAAGTCCAGACCTGCCAAAGGACTCTGCTTATCACCCCTTGGGGTCTTCTTCTCATGAATTATAGTGTCAAAGGCCTTAGAGCACCTCAGAAGCCTATGCTGAGCTTCATCAAGCATCTTCTGAAGATAGAAATCAGGTAAGAACAGGGTCAAGGGCTATCAGAGGAGGAGCCCCTCCAACCCGCGCCCCCAAATATCCCTGCACAGTGCCCACTAGTAAACTAAATGGTCACCAACAATCCAAGCAAACTTTTTCAGCTGAACACTGAGCTGTCTGGCTGCCCAGAGTGACCAGGTAGCTGACGTTCCTGTGTCACTGAAAAGCGGATGCTGCCCTCCTCCTGACGCATTTGTAAGGAACTGAAAGACCAAAGTGCTGAGCTCCGCTTTGTATCCAGCTTTGTATCCAACGTGCATCCCCAGGGGACCGCATGCTAACTAACCAACGCTACTCATCAACACTTGAGTTCCCCGTTTCTAAGGCCATCTGTCATCAGTCAATACAGAAAAAAAAATTAAACCCCCTTAAAGCCTTCAGTCCTAAAACCTACTGGTAAACCGGACTAGAAATTCATGGCCCTAAAAACACAAATGTCAAACCAACACAGATTTGCAATTCAACCTTTGCTCAGGAAGATGTGGACAAGGCCTCCCAAACGAGCTCCGTGGCAGGAGTGGCTGACCGTGTGCTCCCCATCGGCTCCCACGTCAGAGGCATGACTACGCTCCCCGAAAACCCACAGCTTCCTCATGCTTGGCAATCTCTTTCCCCGCGTCTTCCTTGCAATAGAAGTCCAAAGGTCACCGACCTTTCCTTTGGGCAGTGAGGGTGGCAACGAGCCATACACACAAGGCTGCACTTTGGCTTATGTCCCGACACCTCCACTCGGGTTTTCAGTCCTTTCTGCACCCTAACTTTTCCAGTTGTATTCAAGGCAGTCGTGTTGGCAAGAGGCCATGAGGCGCAAAGAGAAAGCAGCCTTCACATCTGCATGGTGGTGCGTTTGCAGCCTGAAGCCGCGGCACCAAACCAGGCTGCCCCGGATGCTAGCTGATTCCCTATTTAGGACCTTCCTAACACTCCTCTTCTAGATTAAAAAAAAAGAAGAATCTTGAACTCAGAAGCAAATCACTCTGTCTCAGAGTAAATATTATTTTGGTGTCTTTCACCCTGGTTTAGGCCCGTTTCTTTCTCAAAGAGCCTCAGACCCACCCCCCCAGGCCAGGAAGTAGGTGTCTATTATAAAAATCCTGACCGATTGGGGATCGAGGTGACTAACAGTCTATTCTCTTTGATAAATAGCGTTCCACCCAGGGGAGATTAAGGGTGAAAGCCGAAAAAGGAGGAAAAGGCAAGATTTAGAGCCATATCAGATTCAAAACTGTGGGAAAACAAACAGCACAGTTTTTACATTAAGACAAGAAATCTGACCTCTGGAAACAGGAAACGAAAACATATTCCAGCTCCTAGGAGTAGACAGGTCACTATCCTACATTCAAGTCAGACGTAGAGCAGAGATATTGACACCTCTCTTACTGAAAATTTTCATGGGAACTGAAAATAGGGAAGCCAGGGACCTGAACTTGTATTCTTCGAATTTCATTTTGGTAGCTTCGACCACTTCCCCCAGGAAAGGCTCCCACCCTGGCTGCTAGGTAGGAAAATCCCCGTTATCCCCCATGATCCCTGATGAGAAATATCTAACTAGAAGCCACAAAGGCCAAGGCACGGATGCACTTTCCGTTGGAACAAATCAGCCCTGAAGGCCCCAGGCCTGGCTGCCTGCACCTAGAACAGTGAGCACACTAAGCCTCACCTCCCTCCTCACAAGACAGCTAGTGTGGAGCTGAGCAGCTAGTGTGGAGCTGAGCGGAGGCTCTGTCCTGAAAACAGACTCAGCCTGGCCCTTCCTGCGCCACCGCGGGACCCAGCTCCCTCCCCCGGCTGCATCTTCTCCCAACTGCCAGCTCTTGGGAGCACTCTCACTGTGTCAGGTTTTCCCCCAAAGCAGTGGGTCCCTAACACACAGATGGCTGGCCCCACCCCCCGCTTCTGGAGTCCAAGGTGGGGTCCAAAAATTTGCATGTCTATTAAGGTTACAGGTCCAGTGGCTGAGGGTCTGGGGCCACACTCTGAGAACCGCGGCCCTCGGGAACCCAGCAGTGGCTTCTGGGCTTTTCTTGACTCCCAAACGCTGCGTGCCAACACCAACGCTTAACATCGCCTTTTGTTCAGGGACGGGGAGCCACTACCCAATGTCCAAAGTGACCACTCCACTGAGTGTTGAGCAGGACAGGCCCCCAGACGTGGCCTGTTTGGATGCCCAAGCCAAGTCAGGGGCAGTATGTCTGTTTACTGCATCTTTTAGGAGACAACATTCAGGGAAGGAATCCCACCAGGCTTGAGGTGGCCTGGGGAACGTGACATGGTCACCTGGCACATGTCAGCCATCGCTCTTCTTAAAGGTGTGGGGTTCCAAAGCCTCCTGAAACCTATTCCTGTCCCCTAACTTTCTGGTCCAGAATTGGGACCCAGGTGTGCAATGACCCACGGTGTGTATTTGCAGTAGAGCAATCCGCATTCATCCGCTGTTTGCCTTTCTAATGTAGGCTACCCGTCTGTTTAGGAGACCACACGCCTGACGACTGTCCATGTGCTGACTGACTGCGTACCTGCTATGAAGTACTAGTGTGTGAATTAGGCAGAGCTCTGGCTCAAATGAGAAACAAAATTATTAATTTACTATTTGTTCTTAATGTCACCCCTGCCCTGATAAGCCTTTGGCTCAATCCACTTGCTGTTTATAAAGAGCTGTGAAGCTCTCTGGGCCATGGCAAAGATTTCAATGTTTTAAAACCTCTGCCATCAGAGGCCTCATGGCAAATTTTGGAAAACGTATTTTATTATAATAAGCCCATTTTAAACTGACACTAAATACCCTAAAATCTCTTTGGCTCTTTCATAAAGTAAATGTAAGTAATGCCACACACACACACACACACAAATCCTGATTTATTCCCTGTTTGTACATAATTGGCATCATTGTACTTAAAAAGCAACAGTGATGACTCCAAAAAAATGTTTAGAATTTAATTATAAGTGTATGTTAATCTGAGTAACTTAAGTACAGAAAAGAGTTAGTACACCACAGCATTTTCTACACTTTTATTTTGTGGTGATCGTGAGACAAACACAGTCCAAACATTAGACTTCTTGCCCTCCCTCCTGAGGACTATCTGACTCCACATGCACCCCGAGTACAGCAGTGGTCGCGCTGGGGCAATGGCTTCTCGCCAGGATTCCAGTGTAACCTCTCCTAACAAAAAAGCCACACACACATCCACACACACGTGGTGCGGAGGCGAGGTCGTCTTCACACTCACCAGCAGGGGGAGTACGGGAGCTCGAGCGCCTCAGCCTCCTCCCGCGCACCCGGAATCCTAATCTGGTGCCGGAAGGGGCGTCACAAGAAGCTGGCACTCAGTCAGGGACTAAAAGGGTCTTTAAAGAGCACCTGCAATCACTTTCACTTCTGTGCCCCCTCTAACAGGGCCGTGCAGGTCTGTGAGGTCTGGGTCTTCTGGTTCAGCACTTCTTCCATTTATCCCTACTCTGCCTACGCTACTCTCATTTCAAATCATCTACGAGTCAGTTTCCCAGGAAGGTTTATCACTGCGCCCCAGTTAACAGCTGCCTGGGGGAGACGGGATATGGGTTAGCCGCCAGCTGACAAGTTAGCTGCCTGGGGGAGATGGGTGAACGTTTCAGGCCACCCCAGCCTGCCTCTCAGTGCCGGCTGCTTTAGGCAGGAAGCCTCAGTCCAGCTCCTGCGCTAATAAACGCAATCAGTCCGGGGGCTGACGCAGAAGGTGCCGAGATGCAGCCCCAATCAGCAAGCCTCAGTCAGAAACTACCTGCAGGGCCTGGAGGCTCTGGGGGGAGGAGAGCCTTCGCCTGATTATTCCTGAAGCAGGAAGAAGTCCAACCTGGGACTCCAAAGGAAACGGAGTGGGGGAGGCACAGAGCAGCAACAGCTCAAGTGCCATCGGGGACTCCAGGCACAAGCCTGCAGCGTGAGAAAGCAGTGTGTGGAGCGGTACTAGGGGCACCTCCGGCAGATTGGAGGCCCTGTGCACCGAGACCCCAACCCCACACCCGCACAGCGACACACCACACACACACGGACACGGACACACAGGCGCACACACGAGGTATATACACAGCTGCAATGACGACTTAGCACCTCACTGCCAGGAGTGCCTTCTGTGAAAGACACGCATGTGTGGAAGGGCACACACACACAACAGCACCCACAGCCTGCCCTGCTCCGCACAGCACTGGAAACGCCCCTGTGAATGAGCCAAGAAAGGAGGGAGGCCGGGAGGCGGTGCGCAGCCCTCCCAGGGAGCCCGGCACCAGCACCTAGTGTGTTCCCAGGTTGAACGGGAGCGCTTCCTACCTCTGCCCGCCTCCTCCAGTCACTGACTCCATTCTGTGTTTCTAACTGAGTTTGTCAACAATTTTGAGCCAATCCCTTGGCCCTTTTCCTGGGGCTTAGCTCCCTCTAGCTCTAGAGTGAAGAAGGGGAGACACACCCGTGTGATCTCGTAGAGGGACATTAAGGATTAATGGGAAAGTGTGTAAATATAAATCAGAGAAGCCCCCCACTCTGTGGCAGTCTTGCACGTACGTACAATGAGTCTCCCAGCCCATAAATATACTGAACCAATGAACCTCATGCTGCAGTAGGTACAAGGGTCTGCGAGTAAGTGGACCGGCCACCGCTCCTTGCTCTGGGCAAGCAGTGGCCTCTGTGCAATCTTCTTCTCTAAGTCATTACAAAGTGTCAGTGTCAATCATTACCCTCTCCAGGTCCTGCCGCAGGTGCGTGAACAGCCGCAGCCTCCTAAACAAGACATCCTGCTCGCGCTTCGCTAGATTGTCCTCTTCGTCTTTCTTTGGAGTGATGAGGGGCTTGTTGAAGTTGACCTTCCTCTTCAACTTCCAGTACTGGTACAGGAAGTCCACCACCTCCTCGGGCAGCCGCAGGGCCTGCGCCACGTCCAGCAGGTTGACGAAGGTGTAGAACTCGTCCTCCAGCTGCTGCAGCTTCTGCTTCCGGACGCTCACCCGGTGGGCCTCCTCCTGGTTCTGCTCAAGGCTGGCGAAGGGCTCCAGTGGATCCCGGGGGGAGCACTCAGGGGCCCCGTTCTCCTGAGCGGCCCCCTCCCCGAGGCTCTCCTCGGGTTTCCTGTGGGAGCTGTGCTTCGGGCAGTAGGACTTGAACTTGACTTCGTCGTTCTCTGCCAAGATGGTCTTCATCTCCAGGCCCCGGTCAAAAGCACAGGTCACGTGGAAGGCTGTGCGGCAGTTCTTCACAGAGCACTGCGAGGACATGCAGAGAACAAGAGGAGAGAGATTACAGGTGACAGTGACCGCCCCCCTCGGTGTCAGGCACCCCTGTACACATGTGCACGCCGGAGCCACACTGCCAAGCCTGCGGTGAGTTCCTCGGACATCAGGTAAGGCTTGGGAGTTAGGGGAACTCTTCAAGGGAAAGGTGTCGTAAGCTAAACCTGACTCTCAGAAAAGGAGCTCGCCCCGCCGCCTCCCAGCAGACACCACCACACCAGCGGCACGTGCCAACGGTGCCGACGAAAGCGCCGGCACTCAGGGCTCAACAGATGCGCAGCACGCAGAGCACGGATACGCTGAAGGTTCCTGTGCGTTCTCTTTAGATCTGAGTTCTTTTAGTGTTTATAGAAAAAGCCAGAATGATAATAATTTCCTCAGGAAGAAGGACTACTAGTCAGTGTTTAAGGGAACCTGAACCCTCACCTCACCCCCAGCCTGGCAGAGATCCGGCACAGGGAGGACAGGGAGTCACACGTTTCCTCCAAGTTGCTCAAGAAGAGGAGGGTGAATACAACTCCCGAAGAGTAAAAAGAACAGGAGACGAGGAGAGCCCAGCCAAGGAAGAACAAAGAGGCCTCCGCACCCATGAGGCCCCGGTGCAGAAGGCTCCCAGGTGGTGGAGGTGGCACCAAGCCCCGCGTGGGCCCCCCTGGCGCACCTGGCACTGACTGCAGTGACGGCAGAGCCATGAGGGACGTGCTTCCTGTGGGTCAGGGAGGTCACCCGGAGGCCAGGCACCGTCTGGCAGTGCCTTCCGTCCCTGATGAACACACACACACACGCACACACACACACAGCCTCCTCAGGGCTACAATTTAATGCCTCGGATCCAGACGGCGAGCCAGTGGCCTGGCAGGAGGAAAGCGATTAGCTTCCCCCGTCTGATCTCGCTGGGCGAAGCCCTGGAAGAGGTTCCTTGTGGTGACTGAAGCCAGTCCTTAAAAGCAACACTGTGCTGTGTGAGGCCCAGTGATCCCGGGCTGGCCAGGGCAGAGCCAGTGGCCCCGGGCCAGCTGAAAAGCTTCGCCTCCTTCAACAGGCCCTGACTCCACCACCACGAGTGGCAGAGGACACAGCTGGGGCTTTCACCCCCAATCAGGTCAGTATCTAAGTGGTGCCTGCCTGCCAGTCATGGTTTCTTCCATGATAAAGTCTCTTCCCCACAAGAGCAGAAAATCCAGCTCCCTTCACCATCCCCTCATTATCGACACTTAAAGCCCAGGAACTCACAGATATCTGCAATTCCATCTATAAATAACCTCAATTCCAAGAAACGTGTGAAATCGCATTAGTGGCAGAACCTACACGACACACCTGGCCACTATCACTTCCTCACCAAGAGATCCTTCTCCCTCCCGGCAGCCACGTGGGACGTGGACGTGGGAGCTCGCAAGGAGACACTGTCTGTGTTTGGCTGAAGCTACGCTTCACCCAGGCGCTCCAGCCGTGAGGGGACGGGCTGTGGCCGAATGTTTGTACAGGACTTTGTCAAGATGCCAAACGGCCTTCCTTTGGGTTTTCCGATCCAGGTTGACTCAGCAAACAGATGTTACAGAAACGTCAACCAGAGCGCCTTCACAGCTGCAGACATTTCAGAGAGGAATTCTTTAATAAAATCAGTCCATTCTGTGAAGATATGAAAAATCATCAACCTTCCTTCCTTGGCCTCTTCTCCTTCAAATTAATGTTCTGGGAAAAAGAGGTCAACGGCAACACAAGTCATTTACCGGCTCTCCTCAAAAAAGAAACAAAGATCCCACCTCTTGTAAATGCCAGTTAGGACCGGAGAGGCGTGCCGGGAAAGGGCACAAATGCTACCCTCAGGGGAACATCAGGTAACGTGGGAGAAGGTAATGCCCATTTCCCGGGTCTGCCACCGCTTGTTTTCTGCAAGCATTCACATGGGTATGCACGCATGCATGCACTCACGCACATGCACACGCACGCACGCACGCACGCACGCACGCACACTCTGCCACAAAGAACCAGATATCCAGACTGTGTTCAGATAACAGCTTCTGCAGACCACGCTGGGTGCAGCCCCTCTCGGGGTTGGTGCTCCAAGGAGCCTATTTTACCAGATTCAAAGCATCAGCATGCCCAGTGATATCACACAGTGTGCACCTAAGGCATGGCACCCTCTGTGCACCCCCAGAAACCAGCAGTGTCGGGGCAGCCAGAGGCGCGTCTGCTACTCCACCCAGCAAACGGGAGAGGCAGTGACCCTCCAGTGTCAAGACTGGCTCTTCCCCAGAGGCACCTGCCTGTGCAAAGAGCTGTGATGCCAGGCTTAGAGCAGAAAAGGAGCAGCCAGAGACAAACTGGGACTTCCTCGCAGCTCATGTGGACTCCAAGTTGCCCTGTGATTGCTAAAGCTGGGGTTGTGGTTACACCAGGTACAATCCACCACCAAAGGGGTTCATACCAGCTGGAGTCACTCCCCAGCACTTCGTTTTAAGAGCTGTGAGACACTTGTCCTGCTTCCTGGATTCTAGTCCCATCTCCAAATCCTCCACTAGTTCAGAGCCCTCCCTGTCCTGCTCCCTGCAATACAGCAAAGGGAAATGCGCCCCTTGGGACGAAGCCGATTACCTGGATGGAGGCCCCAAACTTCTCATTGCAGAGGCTGCACACCAGCGCCCACCGACTGCTGGGGATGTGTGACACCTTCGTGATGGGCTCCATCTTCTCGGGGCTGCCAATGCTGACCTAGAGGCCCAAGAAAAAGCAAGACAGGGTGGCAGAGGCCGTCAGGCAGACAACAGCTGCACACGGGCAAAAGAGTCAAGGTTCATTACCTTCCCGTGCCCCAACTACCAGACGGTGGCAAGGGACACTCGGCCTCCTAGGACAGGCAAACCACTGCTTTAAAGCATGAGGACAGCTAGGGACAGCTCGGGGCCAGCAGCAGGGGAGCCCAGAGCCCAGTCCCCAGGTCCACTCCTGCCACACGACCAGGAAGCCATCTGACACAGGCGTCCTTCTTTATAAGCAAATGTTCACTTCTCGCCAGAGCGTCTGACAGCAAAATGTATACATATCAGGACAAGGCTATCTATGGCCCACAATGAAGTTATCAGGACTGAAAATCCATCTTAAATATATTAAAATAGGTTGTCAACCATGGAGTAAGGCAACATAAACTGATTTTAATATCTCCCTCACTAAAAAAAACCCATTCTCTTCAATCCAAAAAGATTACTGCATTAGAAGAGGAAAACTACCAAGACAAACCAGCTCTCCATGTGTGTGGCCTAGGTCCCTGAATGGGATCCCTATTAATACCAAACCATGAGAGCCGGTGCTACCAAGACCTGAGGCAAGAAGCCACAAACCTGAATCGTCCCCAGATAATTTCGAGAGTACACCAAAAATCACACACCAAAAAATGCCGGAATTTGAATCACAAATGATATTCTCATAGTGAGCCATGCAAATTAAATTAGTCAAGGTCTGGGACTTGAAATAATTTAGACCAGACCTGAAATTTAAAAGGCTGAGGCTAAGGAAGAATTTTAATAAAAATCACAAGAATGTGACCGAGAGCAGTGGCTCCTTAAGCACGGTGGTGTCATGTATGGCTCACCAGGCACAGGATTTACAGTCAGGCCTGGGGAAGGACACAGTTCAGCCAGGCCACAGCTGCGACGCCACAGGTCTGCTCCGGGGGCAAGTGTCCACAGCGGCAGGGTGAGCGGTGACGGCTATCTGAAGTGAAGCCTGAATACCACCAGCCAAGAGTCCAAATCACTCTTGCTTCCAGCTAACGTTTCCCAAATTTACAAGATGACAGTGTGGAGGTTCAGGTTGAGGGGGAAAATGGGGAGCAATTAAAAGGTGCCATTTCTCCTCATCTGCTACAAGTGGCCCTATTCATGAATGGCTCTCCATCACAGCCCCACCCGGAGCCAAAAGCAGGACTCCCTGAACTAAGCTACTGTTAAGAACCACACCTACCTCGGGGATCCACAGAGCACAGCTGACATGGACCCACTTGGTCCCACTGCGCGTGGGCTTCATGGCTCCGCCTTTCTTGGGACACAGCAAACACTTTGGCTGAACCCCCAGGGCACACGTCCGGCACAGCCAGCTGCCCTCTGGGACCTTGAGGATTCCGTAACAGGCCTGTAAAGCCCAAGCAACACCCGCCAAAGAAAGAGAGAAAGGAAAAAGATTCATTTTTCCCATTCTATCTATTAATTTTAAAAGACCAAGAAAGATTTTAACAGCCCAGCAAAGCAGAGGCACCTCCAGCCCAGGGGGTCTGAGATCTGTGGAAACAGATCTTACTTACCTTATTTACCACAGGCTGACTTTGAAAACTACTGGAGGACAGAAAGGTTTGCAAACTGATCTGCTCGACCATGTTGCAGCAGACACCCGTCCATACCCACTTACTAAACACCGAGTGGAAAATCCTCAGAGCACACCACGGGGCTAAGTGGGGAAGCTAGCCCTCCCTGCTTTCTCAGATGGGTGGGGTACAAAGTGAGGAAAAGGCACGAAACAGCTGAGAGTCTCCCAAAGCTATTAAAAGAGATGGTGGTGGAAACAGAGGCGAACTAGGAGCATCCTCGTTCCCCAGACTGCACAAACGCTACTGACTGGACCTAGACCCCAGCACTCTCCCAAGCGCGCACACAGGCACAGAAAACAGAGGCTTTCTAGACAAAGAGAATGTGGTCCTTTTAGCTGATTCTTAAAACAAAGCCTGCTTTTTGCACAAGATGACAAAATTACACAAGACAGCAAAACTGCAAAATCAAGGCTTTTAGAACTAAAGTCACTAAGACGGTTCAAAGAAAGAAAAGGCACATGTTAAGTAAGTGAAGGAACAAAACCACGATGGTACCAGGAGCACATTCAAAGCCTTCTAAAAACATCAGACTGTTCAGAACTTTATCCTTAAGTGAACCACAAGTCAGGAAGTTGAGAGACACAGTAACATAGCTGCGACTCCCCAGACAGGAAAAACACAGCCGCTGAGCAATCTGAGTACCCAGGATGCAGAGAGGAAGGCACAGGGATGAGAGCGGAGCTGAGGCACGAGGATTGGAGCTTAGCAGCGCTGTGTCGTGCCATGAAAGAGCCACTGTCAACACAGACGTACCGGGAAAAAAATTTTAACAGAGTTAAATGACACTATTAAGGTTTCAAATATTAAACGGTTTCCATCAGGCATTCTAGAGAAAGTCACATTTGAAGAGAGAATTTTTTTACTGGAAAAGCAAGTCTAAACAAAATTAAAAGATTGAATAAAGTATGCCTGAAAGTCAAGCCATGAAGAACATCTCAGAAGAAAAATGAACCACAAGGAAATGTGAATGAAAAGAGACACAATGGCAGAAAGACATAAGGCCAGGCATGGGGGTAGGGTGGGGGACCCGGAGACCCCAAGTTCCAGTTCCAACTCTGCCACTAACCCTAGTGGGGCCTTGAACAGCCCACCCTGACATCAGTTAACTGGTTTATAAAACGGGCTTTGAGTAGTTTTCAAGCAGAATCCTTTTTTTTTTTTTTCAAACAAAATTTTTTTCAGGAAAAAACTAAAAGTAAAACAGCAGGAGAAAAAACTGAAACGCTATCCAAGGTAACAGCGCCAGCAACAACAGAAAGCAACCACGGTAGTCTTGCTTATGATCTGGACACAACAAAACCCCTACAGGAATTCTCGATTATCCCAAGGAAACTTCCCAGACAATCTGAAAACCCAGAGCTCCAAGAGGGTCTCTGACATGACGGAGGCGAGACTGTGTCTCAGGCTTCTCGGCAGGATGAGCTGCGGCAGGAGCACAGCTGCTAAAGTCTTCAGGCCGAGAAGCCAAAAGGCAGACAGACTATGAAGAAAACGATAATCAAAGAACTTCAGGGAGCAAACTTGATTCTTCCTCCCAAGGTCACTGAGCACCTCCCACATAAATCACAGCTAGTTTTACATCTCAGCAGCAACAGGTGAATTCAAAGAAAGGACCTCAGAGTGTATATGAACGTGTCCCCACAGAAACCCAAATTATTTCATTATCGCATTAGAAGAGGTAAAAAGAAACTGAGATTGTCACAGCCTTTCAGTTGCGCCCATCCTCACTCAACTTTAAGGATTTACCTTTTCACGGAAGGGAGCAAGCAACCACCAAATGCCGCTGGCATCGGGAAGAACAGGAAACCACCTTCCAGGAAAAAGGCCTCTTTCCGCTTCTTGAACAGCTCAGTTTGTAGACTAACATGTTAGCAAAGATTATGGGTGAGTTGTGTCCCAAAAAGACACGTGAGAGTCCTAACCCAGTACCTCAGCGTGTGACCGTTATTTGGAAATCTTGTCATTGCAGATGTAGTCAGTTAATACGAGGTCACACGGGAGTAGGGTCGCCCTGGAGTAGGGCCCCTAACCCAATCTGCCTGGTGTCCTTCTAATAAGTCTCAGGTGTGGGAAGTCTCAGGTGTGAAGACACACACACACACACACACACACACACACACACACACACACACACACACAGGGAGGACGCCATGTGAAGACAACGGCAGAGACTAGAGCTGTGCAGCCGCAGCCCAGGAACGCCAACCACTGTCAGCCAAGCACCGGAAGCTGGGAGAGGCGACACCGGCTTCTCAGAGGGAGCGTGGCCCTGCCGACCCCCTGCTCTCAGGCTCCTCCTAGTCTTCAGAATTGCAAGACAATACGTTTCTGTTATTTTACGGCACACAGTTTGCGGTGCGTTGTTATGGCCACCCTAGGGAGACGAATCCAGCAAACTAACTGCCTTGTCGAGAGGTTTGTTGTTGTTTTTCAATGTTCTCAATACCTGAATTCAGGTGTTGGAGCAGGGCAGGGGGGAAGCATATCCTCTTTTCAAGTAAACCTGACCTCTGTGGGCAGGAATGAAACAGTATGTGAAGGAAGGACAGTCCTCACAGGATTCTATTATTCTGGTTGTCAAAGCAGCGAGAAATACCCCCAGCACGGTAAGAGCCAACCGGGGCCAGAGAGATGCTGTCCCAGGCATGTCTCCTAATGAGTTACGTCACTCAGGACAGCAGGACAGCAAGCCCCACCTGAGGGAGGCCCCGGCGAGAGACGCGCTCGGGCCCCAGGGGCCCCCTCTGTCCTCGACGCCGCGTACCTGGTGCACGCAGATGTTACATTTGTCGCAGAACACCATCTCGTTGCCGTCCTCGCCATCGGGCGACTGGCAGACGTCGCACACGACATCCTCATCGTACTCGATGCCAAGACCCTCCTCCGTCTCTATGGCATGGCTCATGTTGTCGTAGCATCGCTGCTCGAACTCCTCCAGGACCCGCTCCATGGTGTACTCATCCAGCTCAGGCATCCCTGCGGGGACACGCCACCACGCCCACTTTAATGAGCCCGTACCAATAAACACATGATCAGACAGCATCAGCATTTTTATATTTATAAATAATGGACGATGAATAAGTAATACTACAAATAAATCCAGCCTGAGAACCCCAAATATTTTCTACTGAATGCCTCTCAGACACTTCTAAGAAAGCATCTTGGGATTAAAAAACAGAAAGAGTCTTCCACGCAAGTCTGTTAGGCACTGAGGATGCCGTGTTGGAAGTAGAAAAGCAAAGGTAAAAACACCAAAAGGTTCAAGGATGTTAAATACATGGGGTTCCCTTGTCATTTCATTACAATATTACACATAATAATGAACATGGACGTGGCTTCAAATTCACAACCCCATGTCGTGGTTTGCATGTCTTCGGACAACATTCTCTGCTTGCTGTTAAAACGGTGCTCTGAAAACATTTCCACAGTGAGCACCCCAATGTTTTAACCGGTTTATCCCTCCTCACCCTCTGGACTTCCTAGGCTGAGAGGCACAGTTAATCAGACACATGAAAGGCCAAAACACAAGGAATGTCTGAAGCAAGGAAATGGCTCATTGTGAATCAAATAAGATGCGTTCTTATGCAAGAATGATCAAAAATACATTTCCAGTGGTTATCGTGGTCATAGCCAGTGGTGGGATGAGACTTCTATTTCCTTCCACTTGTGGATATAGTCCAAACTTCCTACAATGAAAATACTCATGCAAAAAGAAAAAACAGGTTGCAGAAAGTATTCAGACAGAATACTAAGTGGTGACAAACTACAGAAATGGCATTAGAACTGACAGTGACTTCTTGTGCATTATCATAAATTTAAAACCATCAACCTAACACTTCTCGGGTTTTTAAAAATTTGGAGAGCCTGTTAGAGCTGACACTGTGATAAGCCCTAAGCACATATTCAAAAAAGCCACCTATCACTGGAAACCATATTTAATTATGAGACAGTTTCTGTGTTGCCACCAGGCACTTTCATCTCAATTCCTCCTACCAGCTTTGAAAACACCACTAGCTTTGAAAATACAATCCTGTGCCCTATAATTCATTTTTACCATTAAAAAGACCAATAAAACCATGTGTTCCATTTATGTTACAAAACTTCGTAATTTATCCTGTCACAGGATTCAGCACTGCTTTTCAATCTGATGAGTTAGCCCAGTACTCATTCCTAAACCATCCAAGAGGTCCGAGCGTCTGACTGTCCCTCTGCCTTAACACAGGACACCGTCAGTGAGGGCGTTACCTGGTCTTGACAAGGCAGAACTTTTTCACGTATGAACCTAACATGCATTCGGTTCCAAGAGGGCTCTGAAAGCTTCGAGCAGATTCTGTAATATGACCACACTCTTGCTAACACCTTGGCCACTGACATTTAAAGCAAGACCACAGGGAAGGAATCTACTTGGTCTGTCAAAGTACCTGGGTCACCAAACAAGGAGAAAATAATTTTGCCAGCTCAGTCCACACTCTCACTCCCGTTCCACAGGCCGGCGGCAGTGCAGCTGCCAGCACCCAGCACATGCCAGGCTTGTCCTGACATGACACAAAACCATGGGCTTGGCCTTCAGGCCTTTGAAGCCCACCACCAAAGGTTTCCTAGCTGTTTACTATGTGCGCAATTGCTGACAGGTGGCCCGTGCCCCCACCACTCACCCCAGGCCCATGGCACAGACACTCATGAGTCCCGGCGTCACTAATATGGAGCCCAGCCCTGACCTCACAGTCTTGCTCAGCAGGACACCTCAGGTGACCCTGGGCAATCAGCATGAGGATGAAACCTGTGTGCACACCAGTCTCAGCCCAGGAGATGCAGGAACATGAGTTGCAGAAGCGCCGGCCTCTATGCACAGATGAGCGGCTTACAGAAGAGGGGTGCCGGCGGGAAGAGCACTCAGCAAGCCGGGCTGCAGCGGAGCCAGGGCAGAGAACGGGGGAGAGAACAGTGCTCCGCGTTTGCAGCAGGGCTTAAGGGCATCGCTGAGGTGAAAACCAAGTGACGTGTTTAGGAAACGGCGAGCAGGCTGGAGTGGGCTGTACTGTGAGCAGCAGCAGGCCACAGCGGACCGGCAGTGAAAAGGTGTGAGCCGCACAACAGGAAGAGCCCAGGCCCCTCCTGCGGCCGCGGGAGGTCAGTTCATGTCTTGGGCTCCAGTTCCCTTGAAGTGAAGTAAAATGCGGGCAGGACAGGAGTCCTGCTTCCGCAGCCAGGGGGGCATCCCTCATCGACCGGGCCACTCTCTTCCCTGAGCCACCACAGACCCTGAGTCCATCTCAACACGTCTGCCACAGCCGGACAAGCTGTCTACAGACAGAGCCCGTGTCTGAGACGGACAGACGCCATGACGGAGCTGGCTGCACTGGGCGAGGGGAGCCTCCGCTGCTCACCTACGTGCCCACAATTCTTCGCTTGGCTCCATCGGTTAATAAAGCAATAGAGCCCATGGTCTCTCACCCATCTCCTTAAACTCCTCGTTGGTCAGTTCCAGCCACGCAGTGTCCATGTCATTGAGGTCGTAACGACACACACTGTCGGCCAGCGTCCGGATGTCCACATAGCCCAGCTCTGGAGGCTCGGAGCCCGAGGAGACGATGTATTTCTTGGGCCTGATGAACATGAGGGACTTCTCTTCAGACACGACCCTAGTTAACAAGAAAACAGGAAGCCAGCTTACTCTTTCTGCCACATAAGAGGAAGTCTGTCAGAGGGTCCCAGGTAAGCCTCCACCCCCAAAACCCAGGTCATCACCAGGTGAACAGGCTTAAAACTCTAACGTCACTACTAATAAAGCTAAGTGGGGGTCGTCACAGCACTCAAAATGGAAAGAAAGAGATCCAAGTGAGAACACTGCGGAAGTCTTCAAAACTAGCTGCTTCTTCCACTTGGCTTCTCGCACACCACTGTGTCCTGCCACCACTGAGGACAGCAGCTGCTCTGGCCTGCTGGCATCACCGACCAAAGTGTCAAGATTAAGGATTAAATCACTTTCCACTAACCAGGCCTGCCATCCCTGCTGGTTCTCAGGACATCAAGGAGCAAACTCACAAACAGATGCTGGGGAACGAAGTGGGGGACCCAGCACCTTTGTGCGATCTTAAGATAACATCAGGCCACTGGCCATTACTCCAAGTGTAAGTAAGAACCTGAGTCTGAGCCAGGTCGAAGGACTCCCCCAACATACACTTAGGATCCAGGACAGGGACGCGAGCCCATCCCTTCCTAATCCCTGGGGAACTGCCGTCCACCGCACCCCACTCAACCCCACTCAAAGGCCACGGCAGCACGTGAGAAGATGCAATCGCTCCCAACGTGGACTGAGGGGCCCTCTTCCCAAAGCAACGGCCCCGCGCGTCCATACAGCTGCTGCACGGCAGCGTGTCAGCCGTCTGCGTTATCAGCAAGCTGTCCGAACACTTTGCCAGAGAACTTCCACCACCCTTCTCATTGCCAGTGATTGTATCTGCAGGACACTGAGATGGCCAAAGAGCGCCTTCTCCTCAACCAGAAGCAGGGCTTCGGCTGAAAACTCCCATAAGCCGACTCAGCACGACTTCTTTTGTACCAGGCTCCCAAATGAGAAGGAATTGACTCAGCGAGAGATTCCGGGCTCGGGGTCGCCCAGGCTGCACAGCTGCTGTCGTGCCCCAGAAGCGATTCTAAGGCCAACATCCTGCAGAGACGCAGGAGCCTGGTTCATGGAGGTCATCTGACTGGTCATTTAAACCTACAAATCCATATGGACACTTGTCACAGAGATTCCAACACAGCAATGCTCAAATTCAAACGTCCTAAGAGCCTGAAGAGACACAGAGTGGGCAAGGGCTGAGGTAAGTTCAGTCCACACTCAGCGATGGTGAAAGAGCCCGTTTCGCAAAGCAGGCAGCTGACCGAGGACACACCTAGCTCGGCTGCAAGCTTCGCTGAGCACAGAGGGTACTCGCTTCTCTCCGTGCGAGGGCCCCAGGTCAGCAGGGCTGGGCGGTGAGGAAGAGAGCAACCCGGCAGCAGCTTTATGTGGAGGCGCATCATCGAGGACCCAAGCCTCGGGGGGGGAGTGGTTTGTAAGTCGATCCAGAGAAAGCCCCACAAGAACGGGACAAAGTCCATCCCCAGAAGCTCCCTCTCCATATACCTAACCTGACCAGCCTCCTCACCTGTCCTCCTCCAAAGGGGGGGCGACCATCGGAGGACCCAAGAAGCCACCTCGCAGGTGCCCACCAAGGCCAGCCCTTCTCCCCACAGGGCTGCTTTCCAGCACAGACATGATTAGGGGGTGGGGGGTGCAAGTGCAGGAAAAGAGGAAGCAGGGGTGCAGAGGTCCAAGTTCCCTCCCAGCCAGTCACTTTCCAAAGCATCTTGGAATGTGTCCCCGCTCCTAAGAGAGCAGCCTTCCCAGATGGTTGTGACATTACATTCAGAGGCCTGTGGCCCTCACGGTCACTGCCCTGGGACCGGAAGTGTGCTTCTACTGCATTTCTATGTCCACTGGAGGCCTCACCGCTGACTACACACTGCTCTGGCTCAGGCACCCGGCTGGTAGGCTTTGGAAAGGCACTTCTCTCCCTGGGGCATGTGTACCTGGCCACAGGCTGAGGGATGGTCCCCGGGCTCACTGGCACCTGGACCCCCTTCTCCCACTCCTGTCTCCAGGGATCTGCCAACACGTAGTACTCATCTGGGTTCAGCTGGTAGGAGTCATGCAACTTCATAGCGGTGATCAGGTCCGTCCTAAACACCTGGAACGGGAGAGACAGAGTCACTGACATTTGCTGCTTGCATTCTTAAGAGCGCTGACAGCTGCCGGGTAGCCATAAAGCTGCCGTGTAACAAGGTCACAGGATCAACAGAAGACCAGTCTGACCTGTTACAGGAAACCCTCAGCCTGCCACAGCCCTGGTCGCTCAGGGGCGGGGGTGGCAGCAGCTCACACTGCCCTGTCACTCCCTCATCAACCCTACGAGAGGCAGTGTCTGCAACAGCAACAGAGCGACTTCACTGTCCTGCCCTGACAAACTCCTCAGAGCTCTCAATTCACCACGCACCTGCTGAAGACCTCAGGAGGGGGGTATTTCACTCAAGGGTGCTCTTTTGGTAGATGTTTAAAAAATGATTCTCCGCGACCCATCAGCGCAAACAAGAACCACCAGGGCCTCCTCTCTACACACAGACGGCCACCCCCAGCCCTCCCTCCTAGGGCACCAGGGCCGACGGCAGGTGTCTGGGAGGTCAGGTCCTGCTTGGCTGGTGCCAGGCAGAAGTACAGGCTGGAAAACTCTGATGGGGCAGAAGCAGGATGATCTAACGTAGGGAATCAGAGAACAGGCCTTATAAAGTGTGTTTGTTTGCACACCTGTACCTGGCGTAACTTCCATAAGGGAAGAGGTACTTGTGGGGAAAGTGGAGGAAGGAAGGAGAAGAAAGAAAGACGAAAAGAAGCCACTACCCTCTCCTCACCCTGCCCAAACAGACCCACAGACTCAGAAGTGCCCTCTGCCAGGGCAGCTCCTCAGCATGCAGCAAGGCCTGGAGGTACACGGCCAAGGTGCTCTTCTCCCCACGTCCGCTCCTCCCAACCGGGCGGCGCCCTCAGTCCACACGTGTCTCAGGGCTGCAGAAGGAGGCCCTGACCCTGGCATCAGCGCCACCCTAAGCTGTATCTGGCACAGAGCGCGCCTGCATCTGCAAGCTGCCCACTCTGTTTGCACAAGTCACAATGCTGAACTCTCTCTTCTGGAGAAGGACAGGGCGCTCTTTCTTGTGCTGCTAAGCACAGTTCACTTTATATGCCTGCTTAATAGGTCCATATTTGTTTTTCCTGGTGGCTTTTCAGGCTGCTGATCACTTTAATAAACTTCACCATAATAGAGTCTGAGGCATGAATAAAAAGGCCATTTTTTCAGCCTGCTACTCTCGACACCGGCTTTTCCCCAGAGTGCCACTCCTCATTTCCAAAGTCCCAGGAACAAGGGAGGACCTGGCTACGCACCTTCCATAAAAGCCCAAAGAAGACCGGGCCCCTTAAAGCACTGAGCTGCGAAGCCGGCATCCATCCGAGCCATGCTTCCCCACCCCAAAGAGAAGTCCTTTAAAACAAAGTCAAGTCCACATCACCAGGAAACAAATTAGTAGCTAAAAAACAGCATTCCAACTAAGTCTTATTAGTAAAAATAAGGAGTTTGCCAAAAGAGGAAAATCAAACTAAAGTACCAAGATGAGAAAAGGCAGCCCACCATTTTTACTCAAACTCAGATGGAGATGGTCAAAAACCATCACAGGTGCCCCCAAATGGACGTGAACGCCCGCGTCCTGGCAGAGTTCAACATCAGCACTTAAGTATAAAGTCCTTTGAACTCAGAGAAATTTTAGAAAACATATGAAACAAAACACGGGTCAGGGACAAGGCAGGCACCACCCACGCTGCTCAGCACCCTTGCTGCCAGTGCCGGCACTCAAGGGGATCCCAGGGCACCCCCTGTACTCCTGCCCTGAAGCCAGTCGAGTAGCGTGAGACTATCAGAAAGGTAGTGGGGGTTGTAGAGGCAGCACAGAGAAAGAAAGAAAGAAAGAGCAGCACAAAAGGAAGGGAGCCCTGCAGGTGCCAAAGGACACAGGGTCTGGAATACCTCACGGCCCTTCCCAAGATCCTTCAGTCTAATGTTTCAGTGTCTCCTGGGCTGGTGTCCACAATTCTGAGGCAATGCACCTCGTTCCTGGTGGAGGACGTTACTCCACAACTAACTCTCTCCTCCACTCCACGCAGCGCCCCCGCGCTCCCCGTTCCAGCGGAAGAAACCCAAGTGCCTGGTGGGGTGGCAGCCTCTGTCCCACGTCACCCGCAGAGCGGGCTATGAAATATCCCAAAGCGCGGCACCAAACCAAGGAACGGGACCAAAGGCTCTTGCCCACAGCCTGCTCACTTGGAAACGTGGGTGAACAAAAAACGCCTTTTCTTCAATGACTTACATCCTCAGAGCCCAGCAAACGTTTTCAGAGAAAACAGATCTCAGGGCTGGTAGGGGCCCTAATCAACAAAAACCAGCTGAGAAATGTATCTAAAAACAATTATAAATAGATTGATAGATGATATATGAAAGACAGACAGACAGACAGGTAACAGCAAAATGGGGGAGCAGGGGGAACATAAGATGAGAAACAAACTGGAAAAGAAGGGGGAAAAGCCTTAAGCATAACCACAAAACAAAACTCCCAGAATTACATTGGGTTGTTGCCAAATAAGCCACAAACTGATGGCTAAAACTAACTTGAGGCTGGCAGTGACTGGAGCAGTTGAACCCGCTCATCTCCTGGCCAGAGGAAAAGTTGTTGGGAGCCAGATGGAACAGAAAGGAAAAGAATAGAATTAATGATAACAACAGCTAACATTTAATGAGCACTCTTTTATGTGCTTTGTATGTATAAAACGCTGTGTCTTGGGCCATCCGAGTGGTGCGTTGGTTAAAAACTGGCTTGGAATGCCAGAGGACCCCGGTTCAGATCCCATATATGAGGGCCAGTGACACTGCCCTCCACAGCTAAGATGCTGAACAACAGCTCGACCCGACAGCGTAGGCTGCAGCCCCTGTGGCAGTGGGTTGCCATGGGCTACCATGTGTAGCCGGCAGCCAGCGTGAGAGGCCAGCAGCCGCCGTGAGCGGCCGTCCAGAGGCCAGCGACTGATCTGCCTCACCCGGGAAGAGCGCAATGATGGTGCCAGCTTGGGCCAGTGAATCAACATCCTCCACAACTAGACTGAAGAACAAAAGGACAGCAATTTGTCTGTTCCCTTTCCCCTGATTCCCCAGCATTGTTCCCCTCCCCCAATTCCCCAATAAAATCTTTAAAAAACTCTGTGTCTTAACCCACCTTAATCCTCACAAGAATCCTGAGATAGACACCTGTGTTACCCCCATCTTACAGATTCAGAAACTGAGGCACAGAGGGGCTAAGTGACTTGCCCAAGATTCAGACACACATCAATCAATATCAGTCCACCAGGTGTGTGTCAGCCAAACGTTGTCATGCACACACGTGTATGACGTGCACGGTCGCACCAGCCTTCAGAAAATACCTCCGAAGGCTTTCGATCTTCATGTCTGGAGCAGGAACTTCTCCTGTGCTGGGATCGGGAATTCTGTGACCACGTAGTTGACAGGCCTAGAGAAGCAAACATCCAAACAGGAGCAGTTAAAAGTGCACAAATCACTGATTGGTCAAAGGTGCTTTTTTTTTTAATCAAGCTGAGGGAGGCTCACCTCCGCACCACCCATGGACGAGCCCTGGTGCTCGGCCAGAGCTCTTTTCCCGGACACACAGAGCCCCCCACCCCAGCCCCACTTCCCAGGACCCCTGGGTCCGCGCTGGATCAGGGATGGTCTACCCTCCGGGGGGGGGGGGGGGGGGGCTTCACCCGGAAGCCTCAAGTTAAGAGGGTCAGTCTCCCACTGATAAATACAAACTGAAAAACATTTGACTGCATTTTCAGTAAACTTTCTAAATGCTAAGATCATTATGCTAAATCCAAAGGCTGCCCTCAGAACTTGAGAAAAGAACGTTTTGGCTCCATGAGGCGTAAGAACTGCGATTCCCTAGGACAGGGCAGCTGAGACCTACCGCAGAGACAGGGGCTATGGCCCAACAACCCTCCCCGTTGCTGGCTCCTTTCCCAAGACAATGCCAGGCGGGCAGCTCTTTTCTGAGCCTTTCGTCCTGTATCACCTGGCCGCTCCCTGACAGGCCAGACACCAGAAGCCCTTGCAGGCCCAGGTGGGTCTCCTCACTGCCATGGAGTCAGAGCTCTTCTCAGGCCGAAGCCCTCTCGGCAGCACTGACTCGGTCCGCTGACATGCTCCCTTGGCCTTGGTGGCAGTTTTCTTTCCTGTGTCCCCACTCTGTGATCCCTCCTCTCCCGTGTTTCTCCTGAATTCTTTCCTCCTCTTGCTCCACTCCACCCCCCATCCCGG
>NW_017731351.1:2294957-2317737 GCF_001890085.2 Hipposideros armiger
CCACCACCCGCCCATGGGGATGGTCAGTCCTGCATTCCACAACGACCTCCCTCTCCCTCCCCACATCCATGTTGACCTTCAGATGAGACAAGGGCCCAAGAGCTCCTGGGAGCTGTCAACTCCACAAAAACTGGGCTCAACATCTTACCCAAAACTGTTCCTCCTCCTCTATTCCTACTTTGATGAGTATCACCACCATCTCTACTTGACGTCAGAAATCTAAGCATCATCCTAGACTCTCCTCACTCAGGACACATCCAATCAATGGACGGGCCATATCAGTTCACGCCCAACCCCTCGGACCCCAGCCCTTCCCCACGCCCATGCAGCCAGAAATCTAAGCCGGTCCTGCAGGCAGCATGGGTCTAACTCCCTAACACCCCTCACCTCCACCCTCAACACATACTGTGCTCCCACCCCCCAAAAAAGCCAAAAGTTGAGGGACCTGTCATTCTATCAGTAAAATCACTTGTCACTCAAACAGGAAGCTCTTATCTCTACAGATTCCAGGGATAAGGGACACAGAATCAAAGTGCCCTGAAGACCTTGAGGACATTAAGAAATACAATCTGCAGGTAAGCCTAGCATCAGATCTGCAATGACCGAGACTAAAGGGGATCACCAGGCTTCCCTGTGGCAGAGGAAAGCCGGCAACACCCGCGGTCACCAGTTCTGAGGCCTGTTACTGGGGTCAGCTAGCTGACTGCGGATAGGAGAGCAGAATAAGAGTTCCTAGGTGGCCCCATGTAGTGCTCGGTAAATATTTTAGAAAAGTCTTCTTTAAAACATAATAAGCATGTCTCTTTATAGACGCCAAACGAACAAGAATGTTTCCCTCCCACATTGAAAGGAAGATTCTGCGCACACTGAGGAGAGTCCAACTTACAGAGGTTCTCAATCTGGCCATCACGGGAGAAAGAGCCAAGTTAGGGGCCTGGAGAGAAGGGCCCCGGGTCCCTCCTGTCTTTAGACAGGGCACCCTCCGGCCCGCCATCAGGCTGAGAGGAGAGACGGGAAGAGCTCAGCAATTCGAGCTTAGTGCCCAGGGGCCCAGGAGGGGAAAGGTACAGGGCAGAAAGGCATGGTTGGTCCTTTCTTCTGAAACACTGTGGGAAGGGTAATAAACGGTAAGGAGCAAACCTACAAACTTCGAAAGAATCGTTCAATCGCTATTCTTTAAAATCTAACAAAGGGCAGAGGGAGGTGAGTCCTTACAGGCAGGTACTTTCAGAGCTAAAGCAGAAACCATACATTTGTTCATTCTTGGTTTTGGGGGCCTTCTTGCCTTTTCTTGGGGATCTGTCAGCTTCCCTCTAGGGTAGTTCCCAAGGTTCCCAGGAAGCTTGCAGCTTTGCTGGTATGGGAAACAACCCAAGGCGGGACAATCACTTAGAAACTTGTACTAGGACTGTTTTTGGATTGTTGAAAAGTGGGTGTCTGCACCGCATCAGCTTTTAAAAACAGCGATCCAAAGATGCTACGAACTTGGTCTCTGATAGTATTACCCAAGAGGATTACTGGTCCACTCAGAAACAGTCTGTTCCTCTTCCTTGTGATTTAATGCAAAAGGAGGAAGAGACGTAAAAATTAATCCTATTAAAGTCACTTGCAGAAAGGGAGACTGGGGAAAAAGCTAAGTTGAAATTATCACTGACATAAGAAATGTTCTTAGCTTAATTATAAAAGCCAAAAACCAGAAACAACCCAAACATGAGCCAACAGACTGAATAAACAAACTGTGGCACATCCACACAGCGAGTACTGCCCTACCCAGCAACAAGACAGAAGGAGCCATCAGCACGCGACGTGCAATGTGGACGAATGCTGGAATAATTCCGTGGACTGAGGAAGCCAGACAAAAAGAGTACATATTGTACTATTCCACTTACATAAAACCCTGGAAAGTATAAACTAATCTACAGTGACAGAAAAAAGATCAGCTGTGGACTAGGGAATGGTGGGAGGGAAGTTATCTCGAGTTTTCTGATTTCATAGGTGGAAACACGACAAACCGTATAAGCTTTACAGTATACGCTTTAAATGTGTGCATAAAATAATTGATGATTTTCTATTACCACTAACAATAAAGAAAAACGCTCCGTTTTACTTGACACAGGTGGTTTGTACAAAACCTGGACTTTGCTGCTGAACCAGGTGAGAACGTGGGGCGGAAACTGGAGGACCCTTCCACGGCCAGCAGCAGGCGTCTGTTGCTGGTGCCCCTTCTTTCTCATTTACTTGCTCACATCAAAAAGCATGTCAAGAGCCGTTAGTCCCAGACACAGATGACTATTGGCAACATACAGTGTTGTGCACACAGTGGAGTCTCAATAAAACTTTTTTTGAAAAGTAGACAAAAATATAGTGCGTTTGTTCGGGACAGACAGTCAGTCAACGAAAACCATCATTGTACGTCAAGAACTGAAGGAGGCAGGTACCAAGGACGCACTCCTGCTTGACCTACCAGAAGACAGGACGCTGAGCTCACGGAAAAGAAAGCAACAGCACGTGTACAGACAGACAGGAGGGGCCTCCTGTTAGAGCGCACCCCCAGCTCAGAAACAGTCCCAGAAGTCCACAAAGGCAAGTGTCCTCCCCACAGCCATTACCTCCGGGCGCTTCCCAGACGGTCAAGGAGCTCCCAGAATATTATCCCAACAAAAATAATCTGCAGTCCTTTTTAATAAAATTAAAAACCAACAAAAAAGCTATGCTATAGAACACTTTCTTCGAAGTATGCTGGGTGGGGGGAAAAAACAGCAACTGGTGAGCTCTTACAATATGCTGAGATTACGCTGGGTTGGTGCTGCATTTTGTTTTTAGAATGCTAACATGTAATGACAAACTAAATTAAGAATGTGACAAGTAAAATTTTGTTTTATTTTCTTTTTGTGTCCAGGAGAGGAGTTGGGAACTCTCATTTGGTAATAATGTCTATAATTATTTTATTGCTCACACACAAGATATTATTAGCTAAAATTAAGTTCACCCTAGTGACAAATTTAGGCAACTTTAAAAATTCTCGACTTGTATGTTGTTTGAGTAATAACAATACCATATTAAGCACTGAAAAGAATAAATAGAAAAGAATGTCGTGTTTTGCTTTAATATCTCCAGCTTCCGATAAGAGGTATAAAGGGCTCGCAGACAGCAGCCCTGTGAACACGGGCCCTGCGTGTGCGCGGCATTCCAAACCCTGGTTTCCGGGTCCATGATGCAGGTATCTCGAACACGCTCCTTTGAAACATTAAAAATAGCCATGGTCTTGCCCTACATCTAAAATAAGGAAAAACCTCAAGAGTAAACCTAATACCTATTGCACATAACTCCCACATTTAATTCGAGTGTCTTAAGCTCCCAGATTGCACAGCACACGAAAGGTTCAGAAATTAGACAGCCTGGAACTCGAGTTCACACCACCACAAAAAGCAAACAACGAAAGAACCTCACCACTGACCAAGTGGCACATCTCCTGTGTCTCAGGCCACGTTTTTACACAATAAAAAATAATATGCAGGTGTCTCCCATCGTGTTAAACCAGCTTAACAAAGTAAGACGCTTAGGACCAGGAAGCACAGTCCATCCAGCAGGCCAGCCGGTGTCACGGTGACAGTGCAGGCCTGAGACATGCCCACTAGGGTTACTTCAAGACCAGGCAGGCCCTGCGCAAGTCAAGCAGTGCCGTGGACATTCCCACCCGAAAGTCAGCAAACGTAACGTAGTGAGTGGCTACTTGGCTTTAACTGCATGATGGCAGATGAGCCACAAGCACATTTCTATCGGGGGCTGGACCTACACCTCCCATGGCTATATCCCAGCAGAGCTCAGCTTTGTGCTCCAACTCACTTCCACCTTCAAAACTACAAAAGCACAACACGCGCATTCAAAGAACTGGCCTAGCAAGGATTCGACTTAAATACACCGGGACCTCCCACCAGCTGACACACAAATATGTCTGTCACACAGCACTCCTGCTGAGGTCCAAGTCCAAGGGCCACACACAGCGAGGCCTTGTTGTTGCTCCTCAAGCCGAAGGTGGTACTCTGCTCACCAGTGTCAAAGCCAAGGCACAGGTCGGGTTTGACACGGGGCCGAGCCGCCAGGGCACCTTGAGGAGACATGGGTACCGTACGCAAGCTGCAGTACGGGGGCCCAAATCCCCACATTTCAAGGATTCCTACGCAACTCCTTGGTGTGTCACCAGATGCAACAAGGAGCCAATTAGAGGCACAAACAGGAACAGAACTGAGGCAGAATTCACTCTTAAGCAAAAGAGAAACCACCAAAGACTTGCATGGAGGTAGCTAAGCATAGCCAGCCAAACATAAGAAAATGAAGACAAGTTATTAAAAGAAAAAGAAGGGAATCCACTACATGCAGTGAGACGCGAAGGGGGTGTAGGCAGAAAGTGTGTGTCAGCCACTAAAAATATCAGTCTCTCTTCATTATTATTCTGTAAGCTGGGGAGAGCCCGAGAAAACAAAAGTGCCCACATAGCTTCGTGGGTGCCACCCATTGACCTGCATTATCGGGGGCCAAATTAGTAGGTTTGAGTTTGACTCAGCTCTTTCCTGCCCATTCGCTATGACAGGAGGTGGAGCCAAGCTCGGCTGGAGAACTGGGGGAGACAGAAGTGTGTCAGGGCCGGGATAGGTGTGAACACCCGGGGAGCAGGGGCCCCCCGCCAGGTGCCTGGCTCCAGACCCTCAGAGCCACACCCTCCAGTTTCGCCTGGAAGGGGGTCCACACAGCCCTGAAAGTAAGACATTTGGCAGGAAAAGGGGGCCCTGCTTCACAACTCTAGGAAAACCGGAAGTAGCAGGGCACTTTTCTGTCTCTGAGGAAAGTACAGGAGCCGATTTCCCTCTGGGTCTTTAAGAGTCGCCACATTTCAAAACCACCAAAAAACCAAACACCATTTACACACGGTCCCTTATCCTGGCTAAAGCTCCCATGTTTTGAAAAAAATTGCCAAATGACCAGTATTCATTACGTACTATTTAATGCTTGTCTTACTTCTACAGAAAAAAACATACAAGAATGCTAATCAGAGCTGTTAATTGGTCTGAGATAACCTATGATATATAATTCCTGCCAAAAGCAAGGACATGATGTTTTTTAATAAGCCTCTGGAGCACTATTCAAGATAAAATTTAATCTCCTTTAGGTTTTGCAAATACTGAAAATAGCTGGTGGACCCCATTCCCACATGTGCGGAAACCCCTAGGGACAGAGTCCTGGGCAGGGAGGCAGGAAGTGAAGGGCTTGCTTCTCTGGCCACCCCCAGGCATCGGGCACAATGTGTCGCTTCAGAGATGGGCCGGGCCACCAAGTCCCAGGAGCCCAGCAATGACAGACGCGGCCTGCAAACACCCAGCGCTACTCCATCCAACTGCAGGGCTGGCCCTCCGGGACACCTGGACAAGGCGTCAACAGCTACGCCTGCCACTGGATGAGGGCTTGCACTGGCACGGAAAATGCTCATCCGCCCCCAACTGTAAAGACCACACCAGTGCACCCTGGACCAGGCCAGGAAACAAAGCAAAGGGCTCAGCCCTGCAGGCCGGCCGGGCCCAGGCATGGCTTCGGCAGTGGCCCCACGGTGACGTCGCAGCTGCCTCTCCTCCACTTGGACATGCTCTGCATGGAGCCAGAAGCAGCTGCCAAAATCCTGTCAGGGTTGCAGGCTGGAGGCGCTGGGGAGCAGCCGCTGGTGCCTAGACCCGGCTGAGGACCGGCTCAGCTCTTGGGGGCCTGACTTCAGGGCAGAAGGTGCCCCACTCACCCCATGGGCCTGCGATGCAAACAGGCCGGCTGGTAGCAGAGGCCTACGAGGGGAAGCAGCTGCCCTCAGCGAAGGTGGAAAGGCGTGGATATGTGTGCATTGTATAAGGCTTGGCATTCCAAGGCTCTTACCACTGTCATCATCCACCATAATTACTCAATCATTAGGCCTGGATGAACAGCACGGCCATAAGTATCACACGTGCTTTACACTGAACCAGCTGCGTGACAGACAATGGCCTGCCCACCGTCTACTGCCAACTGTCACCGCGGCGTCTACCAGCACCATCGGATATCTGGGTCTAGCCTGGGCTAGGAGAGAACCCAGCTTTGTGGTCTCTTTGCGGTCCCTTTGGGTTAACCCCTCAGTACCCTATAAATATTTACCTTACTTCTCCGCCCCCCACATGGACATGAGTGCATTAGGAGGAAGAAAATGGCCGTCACCAATAAGGTGCTAGACATGCTTCTGATGGAACTTCGGGTGCTCTTTTCTTCCTTTCTAACCAGAGTTTGGGCGGGGGAAGGGGGGGGGATGCGTGTTTAGATGAAGCATTTGCTCTTCTAGGGCCACTATGGACTCAACTGTATCCCCCAAAATTCATGTTGAAGCCAGATCCCAGTGCCTCCAGATGTGACTTATTTGGAGATAGAGCCTTTAAAGAGGTGATTAAGTTCAATAAGGTCATTTGGGTGGACCCTAATCCAATTTCACTGATGTCCTTATAGAAGAGAATCAGGGCAGCACATGCACAGAAGAAATGCCATGTGAGGACATGGCAAGAAGGTGGCCATCTGCAAGCCAAGGAGAAGGGCTTCAAAAAAAAAAAAGGAAACCTGCCTACACCTGGATCTTGAACTTCCTTCCAGGCCCCAGAGCTGTGAGAAAAATAAGTATCTTGTTTAAACCACCAGTCTGCGGTGTGTGTTGGGGCGGCCTGAGCTGACTAATACAGGAGCCTGTGGGGCTTTTAGGAGCCTCTGGGCAGCTGAGGAGGGCAAGACTGGGCCCCGGGCCAGAAATGCACTATCCAGTATGGTCGTCACTAACCACATGTGGCTTTTTAAATTTAAATTTTAATTAATGAAAATTAAATAAAATTTAAAAATTCAGTTCCTCAATTACACTCAATTAGAACATTTCCACCCTGTTGGGCAGCTCTAGTCCAGAAAGGGGAAGGCCCTAAGTTTGAGAACAGAACCTTTTCTCACCTAGCCCCCCAGGAGGAACTGAAGCAGTGATCGGAACAGTGAGCATGACCTATAGCTAGACGCCAAAACAACACTCGCACAGGACTCAGCCTCCTACTGGGCACTATTAGTAGGCAGAGGCAATTCACAAAACTTTCTTCTCATTAATTCTGAGCTTGAAGAGCAAGATGTTTTTTTTAATTGCTGCATGACAAAATCGTGTACTTAAGCAAGCAGCAGACATTTGTTGGGTACTTATAACTCCTGAGGACACTCCGATAGGCACCACAGGGGGCAGAAAAGAATTACTTAAGCACGCTTTTGACTTAAGGAGTAAAAAACCTAAGCAAATATTAGAGAAAACAGGTAGCAAGGGCCGTGAAATGACAGGTGCCAAGAAGTTCAGGAGGCATCCTGAAGGCTCTGACGGTTTTAACCCCTGCACGTGGGCACAAGACCCTCACTGACTCTCCCTGAAATAAAAGACCCTCCTCTCTGGAGCCTGAACTCCCGCCTCCCCTCCCACTGCCAGTTCACTCCTCCCTGTGCCAAACAGCCACCCCACTGTCTGCCCTCAAATTCCCTCAGCTCCTCCATCCCAGCCTCTTCCCCACCTGGTCACAGCTACCTTCACCCGTACCCCTAACACCCGACACCCCTCCCACAGCCACCGATTCTACTTCCCACTGCTCCATGCCTGAACCCAAAGCTGCAACCAAAACACCGTGTATGAGTTCTGATTTCATCTATCAGTGTGGGCACCCGCGACAGCAAAGCCCTGCTTCTTAATTTACAGCTTTTAATCTGCTGAAAACCTGGAGACCAGGAAGCTAACACACCCTGCTCGCCTAAACACTCTTTCATCCCTTGGGGCCTGCACAACTTCCATCTCCTCCCTGGACTCGCTCCCCTGGCCCTCCACTCCTGTGAATCTGTGCCTACATATGGCGGGGGGGTAAAAAAATATGTACACAAGTGGACATTTTAGTCAACGTTGCTCAAGCAGTAGTTCGCCGCAATCAGAAGTGTCTGGACACTGATGGTAACCACTTTGAGCACCTCTTGTAATTGCAGAAGTCAAACGTGACTTGTATTCATCTTTTGATCTTCTGTTATTGGTATATATTGAGTATTACAATTTTAATACAGTTTTTTCCTTTCTTAAAATGTGTATACATTTTTTTGGCACCATGTGTACATCTGTCGGCACAGGGCAAAGCCATCTCCATCACTGCTGAGGCTGTCTATCAGAGCTGGAGCTTACACAGATCTAAGACAGAGTTCCTTGAAAGCAGGCCTGATACCTTTGCCATCACATAGTAGAAAAAGCCTTCTTTCAAGGTTTCCCGAGTTTAACCTGTAATGTAAAACACCAGCTAATGGGCTGGAGCTCAGGCACCATGCTAGGCACAAAATGTCCTTGTTATCTGAGGGGAGCTCTCCGAGTAGGCTGTTAGCTTCTCAACACACAGATGCGGTGTGACATTGATTTGGACTGCCTGGAAGCCAGCTAACTTCTGGTTCTCAGCTGCACTGTGAAACAGGAGGACGCCAGAGAGCAGAGGTGCAGGCGGTGGTCGTATTAAATCCAGTCACGGTAAAATCCAGTGAAGAGCGTGCGCTGGCTGGCCACTTGCTAAAACCCTGCACCGGATGTTTTCACCGCACATTGGGCAGCCCTCAAACCCCTCTGCCTTGTGTTTAACTAAGTTAATCATTAACCGGCTTCGATTAAGTCCCTTTTCATAAAGAGCAACTGTGAAGTGCTGTAATAATGTTTAGGAAAAACAGACGCCAGTGCCTCCTGGAGCCTCCTGGAGCCGGGTTATTCATTCCTGGATAACAAACAAGAAGCCTGAGGAATGCCTACCCGCAGCCAGCCTTGCCCCGAGAGGTCTGGTTACAGACCCGCAGTATCGCATGCGGATGTGTTTCTCCAACCTGCCATTCTCCCACCTGCCTGACATGCGAAGAGCCTCGGCTGCTGAAAGGCTTATGTTCAACCATCATGTTCCTGCACGGACCCAAACCCCGGCCGGCTCCAAGGACAAGAAAGCAGGACTTACTGCCGTTGTCGTCAGAGTCCTCACTGCTGCTGGGAAGGCGACCTCGTTTCATGATCTCCCCGGGAAACAGCAGGCAGCCTGCAAAGCAATGAGACAGCACTTAACCTGGGATGATAATACACTATCATCAAGTTGTGCTTCAGATGGCAGCCCAGGATTTACAGCATACAAAAGCAAACAATCGGTTTCAAGTAGCACTGGAACGGTAAACACTGAAAAGCCCAAAGATACATAATTAGGTGCAATCATTAACAGAACAGGTTCAAAAACAAGGGGGAGGGGCAGAGCAGTCGCGTATCAGTAGGTCTCCCAGAGGCTCCAGGTCCTCTCATGCCTGTGACAGTATCAGGACAACTACTCCAGGAGTCTCTTGGGCTGACAGGCAGCCAGCAGGGCAGGCAAAGCCCGGGGGCAAACGGGGCTTCCTGACCGACAGGCTCCTGTTCTGTGCTGGGCAGGGGCATGGAGGTGCGGACATTTACACTGCACCAGATGCGATTATGCTTCTCAGGCAAATCTTACTGAAATAGCCCTAAAAGCCGAATAACCCAGATTCTAGGAACACAACAAACGGGGTAACAGGATTGCAAAGGCCTCCTGGAGCCATCTCCAACCCCTCAGCAATTTAAGGGTAGAACAGGAAGGGGCCACAGGGACCATGTAATTCTGAGGCGGACCCCCCCTTCTTTACTCATTAGGAAACTGAAGCCAAAAAAGGTTTTCAGCGCGACTTGCCCAAGGTCACGCTGAGGGCAGGGAGCTTCTCATCCAAACCCAGTTTCCCCACACCTCACTCCAGCTCCTTCCAGGAGTCCAGCCTAACCCGGCAGACTTAGAAAGCAGCGTGTAACTAGGGAGCGGGTGGTAACTGGCCTCCAGCAGCCCCACCAGGTAAGAGAAAGGCTGCATTTAGGAAAAAGTGCAGTGAGTGGGGGCTGAATGGCCGGTCACTGAACTCATGAACTCAAGGTTATAGTCACACAGGACAACTCTCTAAACAAATCCAACAAAGCTTTCCGAAACTAGAATTATTGGTCCTTCTGCCGTATGTTTAGGGCCCTGCTCTTCCTGCAGAGCAATGATTCCCAATGAGGGAAAAGGGTTTTTTCCATGCAGCACCTCAGAAAAGTACAACCCAACCTCCCTCCCTGGGAAGCACAGCATTAGAATGTAGTGTGTTTCCGGGGCACCTGGGAATGGTGTGGAGAAAAACGCGGAGAACCACTGTGCTTGAACAAGACAGAAATTAACAACCCCACACTCCACTCTGAAAGGACCTGTAAAAGAGCAGACGAAACAGGCAGAAAACGCATCATACGATGCAGTCTGTTCCCACCTACAAAACAGACCTGTATGATTCATTCGAATATTCAAGCCCCTAATCTATAATTCCAATATTTTATGTTTTCTTTTTGAGACACTCACCCAGTTAAGGTTTGTGGGTGTCTGTCTGCCAATTGATTCTTCAAAAAACATTAAGAGAATTTACAAAGACGGAGCCGGGAGGTGCGCCCTGATCTGGGTCAGGAGCTGTCTCACGGGCTAGGGTTTCATACTGTGGGGCAGGGTCACAGTCCTAACACCCACCCCAGCCCCCTTCTCAGAGCCCCATTCAGCCACAACTCTAACACCCAGCTACCTACAACTCAGCCTGGAGTAAGCTCACTCCAGTCAAAAACTTCCATGGCCCAAACACCTGTGGCCCAGACGTCCCCACTTGAAATGATTGTCTCCCTTTTCCTGTCAGCATGTACGTCAGCTGCTCACGGGGAAAGTCCCCCCAGCCTTCTAGAGGAGGCACCCCTGCTCCCCTCTGGACCCATCAGGAGGCAGTGCAAGGAGAAAAGGAAGCAAAAGAGTCCTCATGCCAACAGCTGCAGCTCCCAAAGCCCATGTTACAAGAGGGTTAAAAAAAATAAAAAAGAAGAGCATAGGAAGTGCTACCTAAAGAGGAATCCCTTAAAAGTAACAGTGTGATGCCAGACACCACATGAAGAATGCAGTTCCCACCTTCTGAGCGGGTGTGGGGACTATGGGAGAAGTGTGAGTCTGAAAAAGCCCATAAAACACTCCCCAGCTACAACAAGGAAACAAATGCTGGTTACGCCTTCATTGATCTGGACAATTTAAATTTACCTAAACAGAAGGAAGGGCTTTGGAAAGGAATCTTTTTGATTATTCCTCCTAGCTCTCAAACACAACTCCCAGAGAAAGCACTTTCTTCAACAGTCAGTCACTATATGAAAAATGACAGGCACTGACCAACGTGGAATGATGTTCCCAAACACACATAAATACTCAAGCAAAATTATGCAAGTAACTGAGAGTAAAACTAGTATTTTACTTCCAATGAATTCCATTTTCATGCACCCTGAGACCCTGAGGGAGGCTGAGAACAGAACGCTGCACTGTCCTTCCCTTCTCTGGGAGCCCGGCCGGGTAGCTCTGTGGCTCCCAGGTACTGCAGCCTGCACATCAGGCTGCTCTACCTCACCTGGGGTTACTCATGTATCATAAAATCAAAGTCCTTGTTATTGTCTTTAGGAAACATACCGCAGGGGTTGGATGCTGCAAGCATCTATGCAGTAAAGGCCACGTCACAGCACAAGGCCCGCCTCTGCACTACCCTGGGTGGCTCTTCAGGGTGAGGGCGACCGTGATGTGGGTGTAGGAGTAATCATCAACTAAAAGGCTCCTCGAAACACTCCAGAGACAGCAGCAAGAAGATGCATCCCTCAAACATCTGAATGCCTAAATCTACTGGGTTGTTGGAAAAGTCATGACGCATTTTTGCCACGAAAAACATAGAAAAAAAATATGTCATGACTTTTCCGACAACCCAGTAACAGGTGGTGCTGGAGGCCTTCCCTGATCTCAGGGAGCTGCTGGTGTGGCTGAGGAGACACACAGGTCCACAGGGACTCGGGAGGGTTAGTGCCTGACAGAGGTCAACACAAGGCTCAATGGGGACAGCGGTGGGTGCAGCCAGGGACGGATTCTGAGCAGAGTCCAGACCAGAAGAGGAAGCAAGGCATTCTGGGAGAAGCACGGTAATAGTTAACACGTATGTCCTTATTTATAAGCTACGAGGGTACTGCTCCGAGAGCCTTTTCACTCAGAATCTTACCGTTTGCTCATTCCTGTACTAGTGCACGTCCCTTTTTACCTTACATCAATTGCCGAGGCTGTCGGTCACGCATGACCCTTTCATGTCTCCTCACTGCCCCCGCAGGTTTGCCTCAACCACCGATGCCTACATTGTTTTCAGCACCACCCTTCCGTTCTCCGCGCCTACAATTTCTTTCCCCTTCCAAATCGTGACAACAAGTTGCCTCCATACGAGGTGACCTCATCAATATTCCCTAAGTGACCCCCTCTCTGTTCCGCACTGCAAACAGGTCCAGCCCGAACACAGGTTTTCTGCCACTGGGGTCTTCAGCTCTGCCCAAGCCTCTCTCCTAACCAGCCCCATGACCAGCGTGCCTCGGCTGGGCCAGCCCTCTGCTCTTGCGTAACACCCCCTTTCCATGTTCTCAGCCTCTGCTAACGCTGTTCCTTGCCCTTTTCTCCTCACCTACCCACTGCAGCCAGGGATGTGCAGTTGTGTGGCAGCTCGGAGAACCCCGCACCTATCTCCTCAGGAAGCATGGGCAGCTCCCCACCCACTGCCCAATCCCCCTGTTTAGATCACAGGAAGAGCGCTCTCCTTCAACCTCTTCTGTCACATGGGCTAAAAAAATGCAGTGGATTAGCTAACATAGCAATTCAATTAAAACTGCATGGAGTTAAGATGACAGAGATCATCTTGTGGTGAACAAGACATGTAATGGCCCACAGGGAGACGCAGTAAGCAAGTCACTAGATTAAGTGGCTTCAGTGTGATCACTGCTATGGGTTCACAGCAGTACTGTTCACGCACGATGGTGGGACGTGGGGTATGTACATGAGACAGCACAGTACCTCAAAACCATGAAATGTATATATGGAAACTGGGGGGCAAAAATCAGCATGCACTCAGAGTAGTCATTAGCTGAAGGAACCCATCCCCAAGGTGGCTCAGGAATTTATTTGCAAGTGATCAAGTTCAGTGACCTGGGTGTGGTCCCAGGGAGGCATGACTGGTATGTGCTTATAACTAAGAAAGAATGAGAAATGACATCAGGGACAAGGAGATAAGGGCTTGTCCAAAAGAATATGATGATTAAGAATTTGAGGATGTTTATGCAATGCTATTCCTGGGAACTGAGAGACCCATGTGAGGAAAACAAAACTGTCCAGTTACTAGAATTACTCTCTGTGGTGGAACAGGGACCATTTATCAGGCCATAAACTCTACAGCTGTGATAAGAATTACACCCTAGTGATTTTAGTTATCTTACGGCTCATATGCAGAAAGACTGGTTTCTTCCTCAAAACATCAATTTCAACCACTGTTTTCATTCTTACGTATTTCACTCTCAAGAAGTTCTAGAAGATACTCCATTAAAGACCTCCACATACTTGCTATGTACCAACTAACTCAGTGCTACGTGTTAAAATAACCTTTGGATGGCAACTGAATTCCCATGCATAAACTAGACCCTAGGCTCACTTGGCTTTATAGAATTTGAGAGGCTTTCACTTTAATATCTAATCGACCTTTAACTGGAAGAACTTCCATTACATTATTTTTAAATTTATTGGTGTCCTTCCATTCTCTGTGAAAGTTAATAAACTAATACTTACATGTACTATATTTTAAAATGTATTCAGAAAACGTATAATATAAAAAGGTGGATGTTAAAGAATGTATTTTCAGACACCAAGGGGGTCTTATGTAAAAAGTAGTATCTTGTAATGAACTACTCCTTTTTGTTTGCTAAGTTCACACAATTTGAGTATTGTTTTAAAACACCATGATTCCTAAGTTATTGATCATATATCCCTTCATGAAAAAAGGCTGACATTTTCTTAGTAGGTCACCTTCTTGATCCCTGTGGAGTACAGGGTATGCAATGTAGCACCTAGATATAATGACCTGTACTTCACAGTAACTTCCTGTCCCTAAGTGAATGGGAGGAAAACTCAGCTGGTTTCATACCTCAGTTTTTAAGGCAAATATTAATTGTCTAGGTAGAAAGTTTTCAAATTGTCAACCTTATTTAATTCATATGCTCACAGAAAGTCTAAAATTACTAATGTGACTATAATTCAAATCCAGGTTTCTTACTTTAACCAAAGGGTTTTTAGCCTGGTCAAAAAAACAAGTCATAGATTTGATTTCACTGAACAAACTGCTTTAGGTCCTTAATGTTCAAGTCTTAACCTTATCTAAATATATCAACTTCCCCCCAAAAATGGAATTTTAAAAAATGTGTCCTTTATAATGTCATACCTCAAAACTTGTTTAAAGAAAATTACTGCCTAAGCTACTATAAGTAAGTCTTTGCAAAGGCATCACATTTGAAAATATTCACCTGAAAAGAACTTATATTAGCAATAAAGAACCACCTCTCTCCCAAAAAAGATTGTAAGAACTGACCAAATAACTAAAATATGCATTCCTATGAATATCACTAATAAAGCCTAAGTGCTATATATCACACTAGTTCACTGTAAATTCTTTATAAATTACTTTTAAACTCAGACTTCAAAAGTCAATAAAAGCATTTTTCAAGATTTTAAGGAATTTATAAATTTGAGTGGAAATGAATCACAAGCAGCAACCATTTGCCAATTTATAAATAATCCAATCCGTGCTTGTGAGCCCTAAAACATAATCTATTAAACTCCTCCCAGCTTTCTGCATGTAATTGCTGACTCAATTAGAGTCAGAAACGGAAAAGCAGCTACAACAAAACATTCCAATCATTCATATTCGGAATGTTGTTTTTTTAAACTTCCCTTGACAAGGGAGTCAATGAATTCACACCCAAACAATACCGGCAGCCAGTCACCACGGGCTCCAATGTTGAGCTCCTATCCCTATTTCCATCTACTCAGAATTCCTTTCTGTCAGATCTATATGCTCGGGTATGGAAAGGTGCCAAAGACATATTAGGAAAAAAAAACACAGGCAAACTGCAGGAAAGAAAAACAAAACAACCCTGCAATATAGGCCCACTTATATATAAAAGGGACGAGGGAAGAGGCTGCACAACGAATGCTTGCACAGTCACAAAAAATTTCTGGAAGAACATAATGGCTAATAGTGTTTCTCTCTCAGAAATGTGCCCAGAGCCCAGACAGAATGGATTGGGAACTTTTACTTCTCTTTTTTACACCTTTTATAAAATTTTCATTTTTTACCACGATCCTGTACTACACTTATAATAGTACAGATTTACAATCCAAAATCTTTCTTCCTTGCTCCTCACCACATATGGAAGACCCTGGACAACTTCTTGGCCCCATGCCAAGCACCAGCCTAAAATGAGCAGCCGTCAATAAACTATATTCCACCTCCTTCCTGAGATGGGCATCAAAGGCCTGTCTTGCTTCAAAAGAATACCTGATGGAATAGTACAGAGGGGAAAAATATTAGAAAAGGTAATAGGACAATGCTGTAAAATGCCATTATCACTCATTCATTATTTTAAAAAGCAAAAGTTTTCAAACATAAGAACAGCCAATGCCAGTAGCAGGTCACTAAAAATATATGCAAGAACAGAAAAACTAACCCAGACAGGAAAACTAGGGTATAAACTCCCTTTAAAGAATAAACACTCAACTTCCTATCCATTTCAAGAGTAGTACTATTTGGGGGGGAAAAACAACAATTAAAAAGCTATGTTCCAGAGATGGCTCCCAAACACGCCATTTCCTCCACCCATATTAGGTCATTTTTTTCCACAAGCACAGACATGACTTCAGAACCCTCCTGAACACACACAGTGCTACCACTCAGTCAGAATTCATGACAGATGAAGCCTATTTGCCCTATTTTCCCTTTCATACTTTTTTTGACCATTTACCAGGGGAAAGTAAGGAAAGGTCAATCTCTTCAGAATATATGAAAATAAAGCTTTTTCTGAAACATTTCGCTGAAATCAGAAGTTTGTGTTCCATTCTGCATTGGAGTCTCCGAACTGAGTTCTAATCTATGTAACACACACACACACACACACACACACACACACACACACACACACACACAGAGTTCACTGAAGAATAACACGTTAGAGGAACCAGATGTTGACAGCGGATGGTTTCTGAATGAACCAAGGTAAGGGTAAGGATGGGAAGGCGTCTACAATCCCTTACTCTACCCTTGGAAGAATAAGTCAATACATGCGAAGTGTCTACAGGGGAATTTTAAAAGATTTTTAAATGCTCAAACCAGATGTTCTTACACAGGATATACAAAGCAGCTTCTGCAGAAACCAGACTCAACCAGCTAATGACAATTACACTGTGCACAGATTGAAATGCAGCTGTTTGAAGAACTTGGCTCCTTGATTATAGCCGGTTGTCAGAAACTATCAGTTACCACTAACAATGTTAAGTTACCAAAAAATTTAAAGTACTGTTAAAAAAACTCCCCATGTGTATATTAGAAGACCTAGATGGCCTACTTCACAAAAACTGCATTTACACATCATCTGAGTTACATATGAAAACAAACATTTCATCGCAATGTACAAGTCTTTTTATTATGATCACAGAAAACAAAACGGTCTTAAACCAAGTAGCAAGGTCTGGAGAGTATTCTCTGGGTTTCAAGTTGAGGAGTCTCACCCCATGGATTGTGTCTACAGGAAATCTTCCCCAAAGAAGACCATAAAGTCTTAACTGCAGTGCTCAAGAACATTTCAGATCATTTAACCTAACTTTCTAAATTTTAAAGACAAGTCCACTGAATTCTGGAGAGGTTAAACAAACAGCATGAGGAGAGACGCACAGACACATCTAGGGCAAAGCCAGCTGCCGAAAGAACCAAAGACCAGTCAGTTCCCAAGGTGGGTGGGCAGCTGGGTGCCCGGACCTTGGGCTTCCCATCCTGGACGCCTGCTGCGCTTTAGAAAGGAGTTACCTCGAAGATTGAGGACATGCACGGTCTGCTATCAGGGAGCAGGCAGCTAAGATGAAATCGGTGACCAACAGTCTGTTAACCTGGAGATGGACACATGGTTTCCTGGTAAGCCGACATGAAGATGGGCGCATGCCATGCTGCCTGGTGGAGCACACAAGTGGGGCCGGAAGAGCTGTGCTAGTGGCCCTCTGACCACCACCATGACAGGGTGAGTCCTCTGAGCAGCACACTAACTTCTGACTGGTGTGACACCTATACCTCCTTGTAGTGAAGGTTTCTCCCTCAGCAGGAAACCCATTTATAAGCAGGTTCCCTTCCACAGGCCTGGCCCCCTTGGAGGGTGTGACTACCTATGTGTACCTTCCTAGGTACACAGGGTCACATGTTACAGACCATATTCCCAAAGGGGATCTTGGAACCAAAGAGTTAAGAGCCACAAGCCCTCAGACTAGCCAATTCCCTCCATATTTATCAAAAGAACTTCTGATTTCAAATGGTTATTTCAGGTTGCTACCAGGAAGGGAAATCAGCCACAGCAGAAACGACCTGGGGACCAGGTAAGGCTGCCTCACTGAAAATCAGAGGTCCACAAGCTGTTTTTGTCTGGCCCGAGTGAAGAATGGTTTTCACATATTTAAGGGCTTTTGGGGGAGGAGGAGGGAGTGTCAAAATAACATTTCATGACACACAGATACTACACAAAATTCAAATTTCACTATCTGTAAATAAAGTTTTATTGGAACAAGCCATGTTCATTCATTTACCTTTGCCCACCGACTGCTTTCATACTTACAATGGCAGAACTGAACAGTTGTAACAGAGACCATCAGGCCCACAATGCCTATAATATTGACTTATTTACTGTTTGTCCCTTTACAAAAAAAGTTTACCAATCCCTGTTATACATCAACAGACTGGCAGGTCGATATTTATAAACCAGCATTATGCATGTTTAATGAAATGTGAATGAATTAACAGGTCCTGGGCAAATGACAACTACCTTAACACTTACAAAGTTAAAGATCAGACACACTCAGTCTTAAGAAGTCCTTAAATAGAACACACTAGAATCAAAAGGGGAAGTGGGGAAAAGGGTGCTCCAAGCAACTTAAATAAAGGCCTGTCTAGAAACCCATGAATTTTTCTCCAAGGAAAAACCCCTGAGGCTCCTACTTGGGGCCAGTGCACACTAAGTTATAAAAACTTCTAAACAAGCTTCTTATCTGATTTTCAAACCAATAACCAACAAGCAGAAAAAAATGACTGTTCTAGACAGGCATTTTAACTACAATTCGTGGTTAACAGTGATATAAAAGGATCAGACAGAAATCATAAAAAGAAGTCACCAGGATTTAAACACCAAACTGGAATCCAGGGTACATTTACAAGTATCCAGCGAGTTTCTGAAATGACATGCCAGTTTCAGGGCCACTTACTTTTTCTTGGTGAGAGGTTCCATAGGTTTAAGCTCCAAAGTGCCCCTGACTTTAAAAAAAGTTACGAGCCGCCAGGACTCTGCCCACACTTCTTAGGTGCGTCATTAATCTCAACACTGAAATAGCTGATGCTCATAAAGCTGACCATGAGTAATCAAGAAAAATCTTAAATCATGTTAGTGTACTTTGGGCTAAACAAAAGCAAAGCATGCAACTCAAACCCCAACAACTCCGTAAGCCAATGCTTGCTCTTTACCCTGGAGTAAGGGGTACAGGAAACAAATGCTCATTTTATTCTTCAGGTTGGACCCTCACCACTGAAATCTTCACTTGAAATAATTGTTTAGAAAGTGTCTTAGAAGCTGTCATGAAGTTTCAAAATAGAATCCCCTGTGCAGACATTAAGTAATCAATATTAAAAATAAATTATTGCCAGTTGTGAGTGCTTTCAAAACAAGATAAAACTGTGGTTTAATTCCTTGAACAAATAAGCCCAACAGAACCTAGTGTTTTAAAAATGAACTTATTTCAACTGTCCGCAGTCACCTTATTATGTCTTGACTCAATCTAAAGAGCCAAAATCAGAAAGTAACCACTAGGCTGGCTGTACAGTAACCAAGTTTGGTCCCTGAACATACGTTAAGCACACATCACATACCACTGCTCTAGAGTTAATAAAGGATTTAAGGGCCAGTTGGTTAGAGCTCAAGATCTGAGCAACAGCGTCACTGGTTCGATTCCCACATGGGATGGTGGGCTGTGCCACCTCCCCCACCCCCCGAAACTAGATTGAAAGTGGTGACTGGACTTGGAGCTGAGCTTGCACCCTCCACAACTAAAACTGAAGGACAACAACTTGACTTGGAGCGGATGGGTCGTGGAAAAACACAATGTTCCCTTCCCCAATTAAATCTTTAAATAAACAAACAAATATAAAAGATTCAAAATAGAAATACACAGCCCCTTTGCCAGTGACTAAGCTTTCCACTCCATCTCTGGCAATCTTTTTGTTGCTTTCAGGTGAGGAAAGACATCCTCAGTAATCATTCAAGGTCTAGGCTAGATAAGGCCACAGTTACACTGCCAAAGTCAGGATCAATACCCTCTTAGACTAGATTTTCTCTCCACTCCACTCTAGCTAAACTTATAAACCCGATGCTAATTTCACTCAAAGGCAAAAAGGCGTTTGTTAGGAATGCAGAGTAACTTACTCCCATCAGAGCCCGCCAGTTGGCAAAACAAAATCTACACCCTCACCATCAGACCAATATTTTTGTATAAGTACACCATGCAAATGACAATAGATTCTCCTTCAATCAAGTCTCAACTTTCTGAAATGTCACATACCAGAAAAATAGACATATTAACTTGTCCAAATTTTAAATAAATTTCACACAAAGTGCTGCAACATCTTGAAAAGGAAGAAAAAAGGCTGAACAGTACAGCTTTCAAGGAAACAACTTACTGTCTCAGGAATTAAAATACTTTCCCAATTAAATTTCCTACCACATATCAGGCTTCTGATACCACGTAAGAAGCTAAAAAACTCCAAGCAAAGCCAGCCCTTATTTAAAAAAAGAATTTTTTTTTTAAATGGCACTGGTGAATACGGTGCCAATGTTGTAACTTACAGGCTTGGAAACGGAGAGGAAGAAAGAAGTTTAGCACTGATATAACTCACCATTTGAACAACAAGCCAAACTTTTTAATACCAATCCAAATTAAAAGCAAGATGTATTGGCTAAATGTCATATTTTCCTCCAGAGGATGTTTCTTTTATTTTCCTTGTGGGAAAACTAAGTTTACAATGCAAATTCTGACAAACCATTTACTGTGATGGTGTAACAGGTTCCCATAATATCAAAGGAGGGAAAAGCTTCACCAATAGGAAGTCAGGAGGCCGAACTGTGAGACTCATCCCCCTCCTCCTCACTCCGGACAAACCCTATAGACAGACGAGATCTGATTAGGATTGGATGACTTGATGCTTGCTGTTCCAACCCAGTACTGAAACAAACAGTGGATACTTCTTTTTCCAACAAGTCTGTGGAGATATTCATCAAGCAAATTTCTTTACAGTATTATTTTTCAAACAGAATCCCCAAATCTAAGACTTCCAAATTACAATAAAATGCTATTTGGGGGTGCGGGGGAGTGAACGGTTAGCTCAGTTGGTTAGAGTGTGGTGTTGATAACACCAAGGTTGCCGGTTCAGTCCCCACATGGGCTGCTGTGAGCTGCGCCCTGCTTAGGCAAGTTAACTATGCCATTGTAGCATCGGGGCAATGTGTAACCAATGATCATGGCTGTTCCCCAATAAGAATTTTTTAAAAAGAAAATGCTATTTTGATTTCCAACGTTTAAAAAATCCAGTCATGATTAACTCCAAAGGTTTGTCTCCCCAATGCTAGAGGTTCTGTCAGAAAGTTACTCTAGATTAAAATCTACTTATGGGAAATAACCAGATGTAACAAATGATCCTGGACTGGACAGTGTTTTAGACAAAGCTGCTGTTGTATTTTGCAGCCAACTGAGGAAATCTGAGTATGTCCCAGTAATAGATGAGATGAAAACTTACCAAGCTAGCTAACAGGAAAAAAACACCCCTTACAGAACTGTATATACAGTATGATCTCATTTTGATTAAAATATGCACATATATGCATAGACAATTATCTGGAAAGTGAAGCAAAGGTGATCTCTGGGTGGTAGGAATGTTATTATATTTGCTTCTCTGCCTTTTCTGAGTTTCAACAATATACATGTAACATCGCTTCTGTAATAACACTTTAAGCCACTAAGGGATCCTTAAAGTTAAAAATCAGTATTTATGAAGTGCCTACTATAGTTGAGACACATGGAGATCTGCTTTTATTCCCATCAAGTATTCAAGTTTTTTTATGTGCCACTCTCCCCACCATTAATCCTTCTCCCCAAGCCTCTGGGCTAACTAAGCAATAGTCATTTCTAAAATAATGGCATTTCCTTAAACCCCAGAGTTTTTTCTGTCTTACTCTCAGGCACACTAATCATTTTTCACTGATTTCCATTTATAGCTACTCTTTCAACCTTCCTAATATAAGACTAAAACACTGGTTTGTAGGTTGAAAAACCTGTCAAGTGATGGAGGAGGAACTAATACTGTGGGTTTTTTTTTTCTTTTAAACAAACATCTAGCTACTTGGTCAAAGTTAAAATCTGTGGCAACGAACCTAACTTTTCTTACTAGAAAGCAGCCTATGTATGATCTTAAGATGGGAATCATGTTCAAGTTCTACTGCATGTCAGGTAACACCCTTTATCTTTGGCTAGTGTAAGGATGAAGGGAGCTATGGGGAAACATAGTAAATAGCTAAAAGCTGTATATGTGGAAATGTAAATGCTAGATCATATAAACATAAGCAAAATACCAAGCAATCTGAAAGTCATCTGATTTCAAAGTGACATTAACTGAAACTGAAATATTTGGGATAAAAGGGCAATAAAAATTCTAGGTTGCAGTTCTTTGCCAGAAGGTCGTCCCCCACAAGAATATCCTAAGTATCTCTCCAACATGTGCTGCCCACTCTGCAACAAATAATTTGTTAAGTATGGTTACATCGGCTTCCTTTTCCACCTCGAGATGATTAATGATTAGCAGTGATTTTTATCAAAATGCAACTTACTGCAAGTAACCCCTAACCATTGGTGAAACACTAGCTAAATCAGCTTTCAGGAAAATAATTTCCTCTGTATCTTAAAACTAGTTCATTAGCTTTGAAAGGTATTAGCCTTGGGCTACGAGAGAGCTAGTGTTTCACAGCGGGTTTTCTAAAAAAGAAAAATAGATCACCTAATAAAAACCTTTGGGAAAGAAGCCCCAAGCCTTCTCATCAATGGAAACCTGATTCTCCCCCAATTTCCTGAAAATGTACTGTTTTGAGTAATTCCACTGCAGCTATCACTTTACAAAAAGAAATGTTAAATTCCCTCTTGGCCGGGGTAAACAGAGGGCGACAGACCCCTGTCCCCGCCGAGGCGAGGTGGGGCGCCCGCCTTCTCCTTACTGTACATTAGAAAGCCAGCCAAAGCTGCTTTCTAAACGGCCTCCGGGTGACGACGCATTCCTAACGGGTTTCGAAGGCACGTTTAAATCGCCCGCTTTTTTGTTTGCTCGCTGCATTCACCCGGCGCCGGGACTGCGGCCGCCCCTGCGCGCCCGGGAGGGGGAGCCCGGGGTGGGAAAGCCCGGGCCCGGGGCGCCGGGGAGGCGGGGTGAGCAGAGCCGGGCGGAGGACCCAGGGATGGGGGGG
>NW_017731351.1:2317967-2390805 GCF_001890085.2 Hipposideros armiger
CGCCCGCCCTCTCCTTCTCCCGAGGCGACAGAAACAACAGCGCAGGAGGAGGGGAAAGTAACTCCCGGCACCTCCGCCGGAATTAGCCCCGGTGCAGTGATGACACCTTCTCGTGGCGCAACCAAGCGCCGCTCCCTCCGCAGCGACGTCCCCGCCGCCGCCCTCTCCATTCGAAAGTGGCCACCCCCCGCCGCCGCCGCCGCTCCTCCCGCCCCGCCGCCGCCGGCTGCACCAATCCGCTCGGCCCCAGTTGCAAATCAAACGCTCCCTCGCGTCCAGAAGCCACTTGCGCCGCTGGAAACGGCCGCGCCGTCCCCCTCCCTCCCGGGCGGCACCTTCGGGCTGGGGCGGGCGCTCGGCGAGAAACGGTTGTGCGAAGCGAGCGGCGGCGGCGGCGGCGGCGAGCAGCCCCGAGCGGGCTCGGCTCCCGCTCCCACTCCCGCCCCCAGACAGTTCTGGAAACTGTGGATCACCTCTGTCACAGGAAGCCATCCGGCGAGGAAGGCGGCGCGGAACCAACAAACAAACGCCTGCGGCCGCCCGCCGGAATCGGCGCGGGGACAGCCACGGGCTCCGAGCCTTGCCCTGGGCGGGGGCGCGGCGGTCGCCCCCACGCCGCGGGCTTTGTGCGGGGCGGGCGCGGCGGGCCGGTCGTCCCCGCCCCCGTAGCCCCCCACCCCGGGCCCCGGCAGCGCTGCTGGGACCGTTAGGTGACGCTCCAGCCGCGGCCGAGAAAGCGGCGCCTCGGCTGCCGCCCGCCCCCATTTCCACATGGAGCCGCCTCTCCCCCAACGCCAGAGGCGGGCTACAAAAGTTGGCCCCGGGGCCACCCAGCACCTGCCCACGTGCCGCGGAGGCTCGCTCCCGGGTCTCCCCCGTTCCCTTCCCCCCCGCCGCCCTCGGCCGCCAGGTCACCTATTACCGGTGGGAGGGGAGAGTGGCTATTTAAACGCCCGCGGAAGTTGAGGCACCCCCACCGGCGGGTGCCGTGCACCTGCCTCCCGCCGCCGCGCTCCGCCACTTTGAGCAGCAGCCGCGTCCTCGGCCCCGCCTCCTGCCCGCAGGCGGGCGGGGGGGAGCGGGAAGGAGGTGGAAGGGATCGAATTTCTCCAGCAAATGGGACCGTTCCGACAGGATTCGGTTCCCCGGTCAACATTCCACATTCCATCCCTCTCCCGCATTTGCAAGCCAGCGCCAACAACCCGGAAAGCCTGCTGGCTGCCGAACAACATCCCCCAACTCACAAACACACACTCACAGGCACAAGACACGTGCACTAAAGGGCTTTGCAACTTGCAGTCCCGGGGTAACGCTGCACGTTCATTTAAGGCAGCGAAAACCAAGCGACCCCACCCCCACAATTTGCAGATGGTGCCAAAGGTTGCAATTTGCAATCCGTTTTAAGTTCATGGTTAATCGGTACTTTGCTCTACCGATGCAACTCCTTCCTAATTTCACCGATGGAGGGTTTTACACTTTAGTCAGTCTCGCATAAGTAAAAGGTCTGATCATTGGAAACACAATTTGGAAGAATCGAAATTGCCAAGCTGTCCCTCCACCCCCTACTCACTGCCCTTGAATTGATGCAATGAATATTTTGGACATGTGGTGACGCGGTGACAAGAGCCGGGGCTGCGGCCACCCTACACAAATGTACCTACACACACACACACACACACACACACACACACACACCTATGTTTAGACAAATATAGTCGTTCCCCCTTCCACGGTCACACGCACTCTGGATTCATATATGTATGCGAACCTGCGTTCTGCCATTGCCATCTGTCTACCAAGTTGCTACTATGCTTTCCACTTTCATGCAGCCTAATGCACTTTGGTTGTTTTTTTTAATTTTATAAACTAAAGCCAACTAAACTCGGCGTCTGCTCCTGAACGCGTTTAATTGATGCTTCACCTGAAAACCGCATGTTCTTCGCAGACACATAAGGAAAAGCTGCAAGTCTTCAGCCCCCCCAAAATGGAAAAATAATCGTAATAAAACTTACTGATTCAACATAAATCAATTCTCAGGCTCCAAAAATCATCCTCTCCTCCTCCTCCTCCTCCTCTGGCCCCCGCCCCGGCAATGCCCAAGTTACTGGTGGGATAGTAAGGCTGCGCTCGGCGGCTGCCTGCCCTCCCTCCTCGCTACATATCGAGAACCCAATCTTTTGGCGCCATATTAATGACGTACTATATTATTTCCACTAGGCAGCGACCTTCGGCATTAAATTACTCCCGAGAACTCCCGAGCAAAGCAACAAAACCATCAAATATGGCTGAGCCTCTCGGCTCGTCCTGCAGCCGCCGCCGCCGCCGCCGCCGCCGCGGGATCGGGACGCGCACACGGACCCACACGCGGACACACGCGCGGCGCGCCCCCCCGCGCGCCCCCCGCCGCCCGCGCGCGTACCTGCTGCGGAGGGGTTCGGCCGAGGCGCTGGGCTCCGCGCCGCTCGCTCGGTGCCGCATGAGTTCGGGCCGCGGCCGGCGGGCGGGGAGCCGGGCGGGCCCCTGCGTTCGCCGGCGCGCACACGCTCGGCACTCGCGCAGGGAGGCACTCTCGGACGGGCGTTGGGCTTGTTATGGAGGAAGGACTGTGTGAATCAAACTCATTTCTGGGTCACTGCTGCCACAGGGGGGAGCACTTTAATCCCTTGCCAAAACGAGAGGGTGGGGACGGGAGGGCGGGGGGAGCGCGCGGGGAGCCCGCGGCGCGGGGGGCTCCGTCCCGCGTTAACTCTTCGCGGCCCTCGCCGCAGCCGGCTCGGCCAGCGTCCACGAGGGGCTAGCGCGGCTCAGCTTTCAAAATCGCTTCCTTCACCCCTCTTGGGAGCCAAGAAATTCTGGACAGGTCCCCGGCCAGGGAGGTGGGCTTTTGACACATATCTCCTTCAAACTGTCTCACTTCCAACTCTTGTCTGACAGCAAGGCACTTAGACACGGATTCTTTCAAATTAGTTTAAAATTATGTAGATAGAAATGGGGCTATTAAGGCGTACAATTTGGGTGAAAGGTTTTATTTTTAGACTGAATAGCAAAATAAATAGTTCTTCTGTTTTGTAGTAACAGTTCTAGGGAGTTGCGAACTAGCATGACATTTTTAGATCCACTGAATCCAATTTTGGAGCTGGAGCACGTTTTTACCTAAGTTAGTATCGAACTGATAATTGCAGATGAGCATTAATTCATTAGAAGACAGCGATTATAAACTGACACCACCTTTCTGTTACACAGTATGAGTATTACTTGAGCCTAACGCTAAAACCGGAGTTGCAGACTAATATAAAATTAGTCATCAGAGATTCATTTAGGGGGGCATTTATGTGTAAAAATGAGTGTTTACTGCTTTTCCACAGAATACAAACTTGCTTTTTCACATGGAGTTAGACATTTCTTTCATGGGTCCCCCTAAAGAATTAAGGGTATATATAACACTAAGCTTCAAAAGGTACACATTAAAACCCCCATTCAGTAAATAGGAACAGTGATTACAAATCACTAATTACAAAATCGAATATCGAACCCAAAGGCATTTTTTATGTACTGGAAGAATTCTGAATATATCAGGTTGGACTTCACACAATCACACACCAACCCATCCATGCACATCAAGAACATAATAATCTGATAAATGCATCAAAACAAAACTAATTGAGCCTTTCAATTATTTTTCAGAAAACAAAGTAAGCCAAAGGAAATCTTAAGCATAGACATACACTGTTGCACCCACGAAGGGTACAAAGACACCACATCAGCCCTATTCATGTGCTCACTTAATCCCGTTCAGAGATCACACATGTAAAGCACTATGCTATCATTATTACTATTAGTATCGCATTGCAGTTATTATTTTCATTATTTCACCTTACACATACTCTACTATAGAAGTAAAACCACACAGGTTCATAGCCAGACAGACCCTGCGTTGGACCTGGCTCTACCAGTTACCAGCTTGTGTGGCTGTGGGGTAAATTATGGAACTCTGAGCCTCCATTTCTTCATAAGTAATAAAATGAGGTTAACAGCCCCTACCTAAAAGGTTAAGATGAATGAGACAACCCATAAAAGTGCCCAACAGAGGCCGTGGCGGTAGGAAGTTATCAGTTCCCTCGGCCATCCCTCCCATATGCCTTTCTTCATCTTCTTTCCATGAAAACTTGCAACTTTTAAATTCCAGCCAGACTTGCTTCACTCATTCTCCCTAAAATCGCATTTGCCACTTTCAGCTTTACTCATTTTTCTGACTATCTCCACTCTCAAAACATCAGGCAACTAAATCAAAGTACTGAATACATGGATGAAATAAAAAGGCAAAATGGCACACGAATGTCGCATGCTGATATACTGATCAGGTCTGATGGTCCCAGGAACTTCCTTTCACTGATGCCAATTCTTCGACATACTATGGATGAGGTAGTGCCACGTGCTGTAAAACAGTCCTGGACTAGATCAGGAGATCCCCATTGACTCACGCTAAAACGCTGGACAAAATCTCTTTGGGCCTTAGTTTCCTCACTGAGATTGATAGATAAGATCAAATCCAACTTCTAATTTTTAATTGTTCTTACCAAACTTAAAAAATGATTATTTGAAGAAATGGAGGACAATTTGAATCAGTAAGGAACATATAAAAAGACATTTGGTCATTAATGATCAACTGTTGACATTTTAAAAATATTAATAGCTGTCTTTTGCTATCAGACCACAAAAGAAACTTTTATACAACCTATTTCTAAAATGGGACAGGCAATGACATAGTTTGCCTTTCGGCAGCACAGGTAATACAGTCTAGAATAAGAAGTGCTAAACTGACAATTAGGAATACATGTTTCTGGTTCCACTTTGTCACTTACTGTCTTCCTGTACAGAATCTTTGAGGATCACCATTTCCTAGTCCCTAGAACAGTTGTTAATTCACACTTTATTATCAGAGATGAAAGGACATTCAAGAAAATAGCTACAAAGTAGTTAGTGTAGTTGAAATATTGGATTCTAGTATTTTCTGATCTGATCAGTGTTCTTGGTGATAATTCTATATGTCCCTTAAATTTTGCTATAGTCATACACAGTTTAATTATTTTCTTCCATAATAATGGATTTTTATGGAACAAAATTTTGGATACTTATATTCCTGATTTTGAAACCATGCATGATTACACCTACAAATGTTTACTTAGTCATCTCCTTTGTTGTCTTCTCTGTAAGTAAAGAATTTTTAGACCTTGACAAGAGATTCAACATTCTTCATACTTGAAGTGAAGTAGATGCATATGCTAAAGTCCATCTATCTCATTCCTTTAATACAATGTGCAAGAAATTCTTACTGGCCAATATTATTGCCAGTTGATATACATTGCGATGCATACAAAAAATTTTTTATTGCACAAGTGCTCTCCTGGATAAAATGGGTTGTGTTCTAAAACTTTATTTGTACTTTGTTTGGAATTTTGAATTTATGTCCCAAACAAACCTTGTTATAAAAAAGCTTAGGTTGTCAACTAATTAAAAAATAAAAAATTTTAATAACTAAATGACAGAAAATAAGTTTTTATTAACTTTTTGGAATGATATTATTTGGGTGGGAGGGGATCTCATTCAAAGCGGATATGTGGGCATACTTTGAACAAGAAGAGTAAAGTTAGGAAGCATATTCGGCCTATGCCTGAACCCCATGAGAAGAAATAGGAGGTCATGGGTAAGAGATTAGGACTAGAGCTCCCTGTCTGACCAGTCGATGAGGTCACCAGTCCGGAACAGCCAGAGAGGTGGTTACAACCTTCAATTACAAGAAATAATTGAATGGAAGGCCAATAACCCAGATACTTTTTTGTTGGTGTCAGTACCAACAACATTATTTTTTTCTTAAGATTATTTCTTCCTTTTTTTTTTTTGCTTGTTTTTTTATTTTGGTTGTTTTAATTTTGTTGATTTTCATACTTTTAGCACAAGTTAAGATATCAAAGAGAAACAAATCTGACTAGGGCAGGAGAGAAGATCATTTACTTCAACCAGATGAAAATGTCTAAGGCATTTGACATTTGAGGATTCAAACTGGAAAAGATTTTCTTTCCCTAATCTTTATAATAATAATAGAGAGAATTTTGAAATCTACAAAGGTGAAAAGATAATAAAGCTCACCCATTGGGATAGCTATTATAAATATTGCCATATAATGTCAGTCTTTTTAAATAAAATTGCAATGTCACACATTCCATTTTACAATCTTCTTTCCACTTACATCTTTCATTTTTTTTCATTTCAATATTGTATTTTTTCAAATTAAAAAAAATTTATTTTGTATTTTTTTAATTTACAGGTCTTTGCCCGCATATCATACCTTCACCTACAGACCACATCAACAATGCATTTTCACAGTTACTCGCTGGACCATGTCAACTAGTGGAAAGTTGTGCCATCTTTAATATCAAATTGAAGTTTCCCATTTTACCACCTGAGACTTCCAAAGCTTACGCTTCTCGCTCGACCTTTCCCTCTATCTGCAACGTCACCCCAATCTACCCCTCCAGTCTTCTTCTCTTATTAGAGGCAGCATGGTGGCAACTCAAAAATAGGATCTCCAACCACCAGCAGCAGCTGCACCTGAGAACTTGCCAGGGATGAGTTACTTCCAACCCCATCCCAGACCTACTGAATCAGAAAGGGGGATCCAGTAATCTGTTTTAACAAGCCCTCCAGGTAGCTCTGATCCACACTCAAATTTGAGAACCACTCCTGTACGTCTTACTTCCATCAACAACCCTGGAGACATGGGCCAGGCACGGGAGACAAGGTGGCAAGTCGGCACATGAGTACACCTATTCTCTGCCTACTGGTCGGTTAAAAATACAAACAAGTGATTACAATAAGCCACAAGGGTCGGAGGAAACATATACACGGGCCCTAATCTTGTGTGTGTGCGGTGATCAGAGAAGACATCTCAGAATAAATGACCCTAAACCTGAACCCTGAAGGATTATAGGTATTAGCGAGGTGTGTGTGGCAGGGGTGTAAGTGTTGCACTTTTTTCAAGGTTGTTTTTTTTTTTACAAAAATATCTGTGGAGAAAGGATGGGTGGAGGTGAGACACAGGTAGGGAGGGTAGATAGGCGGCTTCTGAGCTATAAGGACTTGGACCAGTCACTGAGGACGGATGGAGCGGGCGGCACCGGCCTGCGATGGAGGCACAGCTCACTGTTCCAGCCCTTCCAAAGCCTCCAGCGTCCCAGGTCAGCGCCGGCTCTGGGAAGGGGTGAGAGCTCCTTCCTGCAGCCTATAAGAGATGAATAGGGAGGGCACCCACTAAGTAGAGGCTATCAAATGGGGGCAGCAATGTCTAGGGGACCAAACGGAGGTCCTGCTGGGCAGTGACCAGGCGGAAGCCCATGTGACAGAATCAAAGAATCAGCTTTCCTGCCCAGTTCCCGGAACAGGTCAGTTAGCAACTTTTACTTAGTATTGCAGAGATGTGCTAATCATTGAAGGAATCTAATCTATAGCTAGGAGTCGCTGAAACAGCCTCCCTGATAGAAACTAACCCCCCAAGGAGATAAGGAAGGTATGGGCACAAATTAATGATTGTTTATCAAAAGATTTCTAGGAACCATCGTGACTGGGACCACAGCAACTGGAGTTTGTTGACCAACAGCAAAGAAGTTTTACCATCCTCCCTGGACCCTTGCTGGCGTCTGGATGTCTGTGGTCATCTATCACCTCCTGAACTGAAACCTCTCCCGTTTCCCCCTCCCCCTGACATGAAACAAGCCCGAATTCTGTACTTTCTCAAGATGGTTCTTTAGGACGCTAGTCTGCCATCTTCCCGGCTTGCCGGCTTTCCAAATAAAGTCGCTTTCCTTGCCCCTACTCCTTGTCACTGGACATATTGGCTGTAGTGGCGCGAATAGTTCAAGTTCTCACTGGAGCCAGGGGCTCCAAGTCCGGTCGCAGAGCCTGGGGTCCGTCGGAGCAGCCCACGCAGGCAGTCAGAGGCCTCAGGCCTCTGCAGGGGTCCTTCTTGGCGGGGCCTCCCAGGCCGCTCCTCCCTCACCCCCGGGGGTCGCCACACCACCAGCTTTCATCCCTCCGCAGGAAAGCTCCATTTTCCTCTTCTCTTCCCCCAAACACCTTAATGGCCTATTATAATCTGAGCCCAAATCATTAGCAAATGAAAAGCTGTCTCCCTATTCTCTGAGGCTGAGAGGAATGGGGGGCGGGGGGGAGGGGGGGTGGAGAGGAAGCAAGAGGAAGGTGCCTCCCCCCCCCCAAGGTTTAGTTCCAGTGCTAATGAAGCAAAGAAAAGGAGGGTACGCAAACAGTTTTAGTGTTAAAATTGTTTGATAATTCGCTGTTTTTCCTGCCCTGAGGCACTTTTAGCTGTGGCCAAGACTAGATGGACCGGATGTCAGAGGTGAGGAAGAAGTTGGAGTGAAGGTGACTCCAGGTCTCCCGCTCAGAGAGCCCTGAGTGGATTCTTTCATTGACTCAACAGGCACTCACTGAACTCGGAGCTCAGGATGTGCAGTAGTGAAAAAGACAAGTAAACCTCTGCTTTCCTGGAGCTTATATTCGTTCTCAGAGGAAAGGAAATGCAGGAGTGGGGATATAATGAGTTCAGCTTGAAGAGACAGCCAACTGAAGATGTCCAGAAGGCGGATGGGAAAGGCTGGGGTGCAAATATCAGTTCAGGAATTACCAGCATAGAGATTCACTGAGGCCATGGGAGGAGATGAGATCAATCGGAAGTGTCTATAAATTGCAAACAGAACCTAGGCTGGAAACTCTAGAATCGTGTTTAAAGGATGGGCACAGGAAGCTTCAGTGGTTTCATTGAGGACAGTCCAGTTTAACTGAAATATGTTCGCCTTCTTCACGCCCAAATCAGGACTTCTAAACACCACCGGAGAAAATCACACACCCATGCTGATTGGTTCCGCCACGTATCGATCCTCCTCCGCTTTCGGGAGGTCCTGAAATCACTATTTCCCCAGTCAGTTCAATCCTCCATTGTCCTCAGGATCTTTCTCAGAGCTTCCTTCGCGTCCTCAGTCTGTTATTGTGCCACTTAACTCAGCACGCTCAGCAGATCTCCCAACTGCTACATCACGGGAGTAACTAACAGAGGCCATTGCACAGGACTGGCTTTGCCCTTCCACCAACAAACCTGCAGGCCTGTTCCCTGCGGGTCCGCCCTCCCCCCTCTTTCCTGTCACAACGGGGGAGAGATGACCCTCCCCTCCACCTGGGCTCAGAATCCCCTGGGCCTGCCCCACCTTCGCTGGCCTCTAACTCAAAGTTAACCATTCTTTCAGGCATCTCCTACTTTTCTGGCTACAGACTCCTTCCCAAACATATTTCAATATGCTTATGTCTCCCACTGAAAAGAAACCCTCTCAGAAGCTCTGTTCCTCTTTTCAGTCACACCTTTTGAAAGAATGGTCTACACTCACTCTTGAGCCCACTGAAACCCCACATGCCCCCAAACGCTGCAGTGAACGGCTCTTGCCAAGGTCACCACTGACATTCTTATTGCTAAATCCAGTGGCCATTTCTCATCTGTGTTTTACATCACCTCCCACTAGCATCTGCCACTGGTGTCCATTCACGCCCTGCTTTCTCCTGGCTCCTTTGCCACCAACAGTCTTCTACCTTCTCTCCTACCTGCCTGGCCTTTTCTTACTCTCTTGCAGGTTCTTCTTTCTCTTTTGTTAAAGCAATGCCTCAAATAAATTGTTTTTGAGTACCTGAGAAGCTTTTCAAGGAAAAAAAATCAACTGAAGGAGTCATTTTGGTTGAGACATTTTCTAAGAAAAAAAGAATGGTTCACCAACCATGTTTACAATGGAATTTAAAAAAACGAACATCTGGTTAAAGATTATTAGGCTAGTCAATCAGCTGGATGGGTAACCCTAGCTTCCCAGAAGGAGTTCTCCGTCTTATTAAAGTCTGTCAGAAAACTGTTCACGCACTTTATCAGGAATGCTAATTGCTTCCCAGAAGGAGTTGTAAATTACATCACACAAAAAATTTCTGTCCCAGACCAAGTTGGAGTCGATTTTCTTTCTCACTTTCAGTCTCCTAAATGTTGGTTTGCCTTAGGGCTCTGTCCTCAGCCCTCTTCTCTTCACCCTTTTCATATATTTCTTAGTGATCTCATCTCATGTATGTATGTTATATAAAAATGTATAAACACATGTTTATACAGCCAGTTTCACACTTGTATCTACGCAACAACTTCCTAAACACCCCATTGGACTTCCCACAGGAAGCGCAAACTCAGTATTCCCCAAACTGAACTCAATTCCCCTCCCACTGCATGGCCTCCTCGTCTGTCCCATTTTTCAGTTAGTGGTACCACCATTCACAGTTGCCAACCAGGAGCCAAAACATCTTCCTGGACACTTGCTTTTCCTTGGCACCTCCTCTCCCACCACCACCAGGCCAATTCGATCTATCACCAAGTCACTTCTACATCAGGTCTCATCTCTCCATCCCTACAGCCACTACCGTCATCACAGTGTCCTAAGCTTCTGCCCAACTGGTCTCCCTTCCTTCAGTCCTGTCTCCCTCTAACTCATCCCTACTCAGTAGTCAGCGTGGTCTTCTTAGAGCAAAAATATGATCATGCCATTCCTATTGAAAACCCTTAATTGCCATTTTTTTCCTGTTTACTCTTTTTTATTTTTATTGCATAACAGTGTGTTTTTTTCAGGACCCATCAGCTCCAAGTCAAGTCACTGTCCTTCAATCTAGCTGTGGAGGGCACAGCTCAGATCCAAGTCCAGTTGCCGTTTTCAATAATAGTTGCAGGGGGCACAGCCCACCATCCCATGCGGGAATCGAACTGGCAACCTTGTTGTTCAGAGCATGCACTCTAACCAACTGAGCCACCTGGCAGCCCCTGTTTACTCTTAAGGATATAGAACATATCATCAATATAACCCATAAGGGGCCGGCCGAGTGGCGCATTGGTTAAGAACTGGCTTGGGATGCCAGAGGGCCCCAGTTCGGATCCCACATATGAGGGCCAGTGACACTGCCCTCCACAGCTAAGATGCTGAACAACAGCTCAACCTGGAGCTAGGCTGCCATGAGTCGCCAGCGACGGCATAGGCTGCAGCCCCTGCTGCAGTTGGTTGCCATGGGCTACCGTGTGTAGCCAGCAGCCAGCGTGAGCAGCCGTCCAGAAGCAGGCAACTGATCTGCCTCGCCCGGGAAGAGCGCAATGATGGTGCCAGCTTGGGCCAGTGAAGCAACGTCCTCCACAACTAGACTGAAGAACAAAACAACAGCAACTTGTCTGTTCCCCTTCCTCCGATTCCCCAGCATTGTTCCCCTCCCCCAATTCCCCAATAAAATCTTGAAAAAAAATATATAAGGACCTTCATGTTCTAATTGCTGCTTACTTTTTCTAGCTCTTCTTCCTACTCTTCCCTTCCCCCACCCTGCCACCCCTGCCCACCACATGGCTCTTCACATTTTTTTCAGCGGTATCCCTTCAGAACCTTTGAAAATACTTATCCCAGAGCTTGAGTCATTCTCCCCTATCTATACCTCTTCTTTTGGCTCTATCTCACTCAAGCTCTATCAAATAGCCTTCTCTAGTCCCCACCCCCTTCTCTAAGCTTCCATGACACTCAGTACCATCACTATGTTGTCCCTTCTCTCTGTTTGGTAAGGCTCTGTACCCCCCACTAAACTATCTGTGATTTGAGGACTGCCAATTGCGTTCACCACTGTGTTCCCAGCACTGGGCCTAACACCTGGTAGGAAGCTCATAAATGTTTGGGATGCGATGGATGAATGACCAGTATTTAATTTGTATAGTTAGTCTCCAAAACACTATTTAGAAAACAGATTATAACTTTCGTTCTTATTTTCTTATGCTAAAAGTAATACATAGACATGCCAAAATCAAAATTAAAGTCACCAAAAAACTATTACTCAAAGACAACCACTAAAATTTTGTTGTGTCTTTTATATTCTTGTGATATGTGTGTGTGTGTGTGTGTGTGTGTGTGTGCGCATACATACATTTTTAAACAGATCGTACTTTAATTCTATTTTATGATCATTTTTTATTTAATTTATCCATACAGTTGGGCTATTAGTTTATTTCTATGTTTTCCACTATCATAAAGAGTGGTTTAGTGAATATCCTTATAGCTATATAATTTATGAGTAGCAAAATGGAATTTTATTGACAGTATAATATTCTACCATATAAACGGAATTTGCATGATTCCTGACTTTTTTTATTGGTATACTTTTACAAATAAGTCTGTGAGAAATATTCCTATACATAAATTTTTGTTCAAGTATCTGACCATTCTTTGGATAGATTCTGAAAAAGGTAGTTTATGGGTCAGAGGTTTAAGGCTTTGGATTCATGTTGCCAAAATGCTTTGTACAAAACATGTTGTGATTGAGATCCCTACTATCAGTGTACTGAGGACTTGTTGAGTATTTGTCACATGCCCACCATAGAGTTAGACTCCATGGAGGGCTAAGAGCATGCCTGGAGAAGGTATACCATTGGGGAGCCACATAATACATCCCTGAAACCATAAAGGTAACCTGAGCACAAATATGAAAACCACAATAATTTGGAGATAGGAAATCCTATCAAATGCTGAAGTAGGTTGAGAAGGTTTCATAAAAGTAAACTAATTAGAACCAGAGAGGTAGAGAGGATGAGGTGACACAGGAAGGAGACCCTGAGGGGAGGAAGGTGCCTGGACAATCTTTGCATAAGGGGTGGGAAGGAGGGGGACCCAAAATTATTGAGTGTTTTCTGTGTATGTGCCAGGCACTGAGCTAAGCATTTTACACATAATATTTCATTTACTTCTCGCAACAATCCTGAGAAATAGGTATTATTACTCTTTTCATTCAGATGTGAAAAATGAATGTTCAGAGGGTTTCAGTAACTCGCCAAAGATCACGAAGCTTTTGAGAGGTGGCCCAGGATTTGAACCAAAAGAGTCTGGCTCCACCGCTCACGCTTTTAACTGCCTCATTCAACCAACTCGTTAGGAAATCAGAATCATGTACTTAATTGGGAATTGTATCCATGACTTGGTATCAGTGATTTGAGCCATAGCTGGCATTCAGTACATGCTTGGGAAAGAAAATGAGGGCAGAAAGAACTCCACATGCTCAGGTTTATTTCCAACAGCAGAGATCTAAATAGCTAATTAAATATATGTGGCCAAGACTTAAATGTAAAACTATAAAACTTTTAGAAAAAAATCTTCATGATCTAGGGGTAGGCAAAGAGTTCTTACACTTGACACCAACAACAAAATCCATAAAAGGAAAAACTGATATGTTGGATCTCTTAACATTAAAAATTTTCTCTCCAAAGACCCTGATAAGAGGATGAAAATTCAAGTTATAGACTGGGAGAAAATATTTGCAAAATACAGATACAACAAAGAACTGGTATCTGGAATATATGGAGAACATGTAAAACTCAACAATTCAAAAAATATATAACAATTTAATTAGAAAATGGGCAAAAAACATGAACACATTTCCCAAAGAGGCTATACAGATGGCAAATAAGCACATGAAAAGATGTTCAACATCATTAGCCATCAGGAAAATAATGCAGATTGAAACCACAACGAGATATCACTACACTACTATCAGAATGGCTAAAATACAACAGAGTGGCAACATCAAATGTTGGCAAGCATGTGGAGAAACTGGGTCACTCATCCATGCTGGTGGGAATGGAAAATGGCCCAGCCACTCTTGAAAACAGTTTGGCAGTTCCTTATAAAAACTAAACATGCAACTACCTACCCAGGACCCAGCACTGCGCTCTTGGGCATTTATCCGAGAGAAATGAAAGCTTATGTTCACAGAAAAGCCTGTACACAAATGTTCATAGCAGCTTTCCTCATAACAGGCAAGAACTGGAAACAACCCAGATGTCCTTCAATGAGTGAATAGTAAACAAACTGTAGCACATCCATACCATGAAATATTACTCAGCAATTAAAAACAAAAAAGAAAGGAAGGAAGGAAGAACTATTAATACACACTCGAATCGCCAGGAATTTATGCTGAGTAAAAAATGCCAATACCAAAAGGTTCTACGCTGTGTGATTCCATTATATGACATCCTTGAAATGACAAAATTCTAGAAATAGAGACTAGATTAGTGGTTACCAAGGGATAATGAGGGGATCAGCAAAGAAGTGTCTGTGATAATAAAAGGGCGTGATGGCAGATCCTTGTGGTGATGCGAATGTCTATGTATCTTGATTATACCAATGTCAACTATACTGTATGTGATTGTATCATACAACGGCCCTATGCGTGAACATATCATATGCCAGTACTGTGTGTGAATGTCCTGGATATACCGGTACTGTACTATAGTTTTGCAAAATGTTACTATTGGGGGAAACTGGGTAAAATGACACAAGATCTCTCAGTATTATTTCTCGTAACTGCATGCAAATCCACAATTATCTCAAAATTAAAAGTTTAAAAAAATATGTAGCCAATTAGAAGAGAAAAAAAATTTAAACACTTACATATTACTAGAAAGCGATCGAAAAGGAAAAGGAATGTCCCTATATCACTCAACAGAGCCATGTGAGTGAAAACTTCATTTGGCCGTAGTTCTGCTGAGGTGTGCTTTCCTGGGGCTTGTGCTCTGTTGAGGGAAGGCACGCCTTTTCAGTGCTAGGGGTAACAAGACGATGAGCAGGGTTGCAGAGGTAGGAAGAGAAAAGCAGCACTGTAAATACAAAAAAAGAAAACAGAGTGGTTCTTCCTAGAGCCCTTTATAAATATTCTCTGTCACCTGGCTTTCTGTGTTCCACCCAAATAGCCAAAAGGAATGAATGAATATGCCCTTTCTATGGAAAAAACTCAGCAGGACTCTGAGGGCAGGGGAGGAATCTAAATCTTGCCTCACATCAGCCAAATCTTACCTAATCTCTTGCACATATTTCCACTCCAGTCCCAAGGTGTCACCCAGGGTGCGCTGCCCCCTCCCAGAATCCCATTCTCCTAGCAGCCCCACTACCCAGGACAGAGCATCCATGCAGACATCTAATATATCACTGCCTGACTTCTAATCGTGGGTCGAGCCCACTAGGTCACTCTGTAACATTCATCTCAGTTTTAAAAACATGAGAAGGACATTGTTGGCAAAAATCCAGGCGTAATGAATTCTATGTTCTAGAAACAGAGAAGCTGAACTATTTCAATTTGAACGTAAGAGCTGGCAGGAAACCAACTGAGCAAAATCCTCTGGGAGAAAAAAAAAAAACATAAGAAAAACAGGCTGGTTAGTTAACTTGTAGGTCTGTAAGGTGGGCAGATTTCTTTAAAAAGCAAACAAAGCAATTTTAGACTTGAGAGACTTAATTGGCATCCAAGGCCAAGAATATGAATAATGTTATATACAAACCTTGCTCAAGTGAGAATTCTGCAATCGAAGCATTCTACTCTAATAGCTAAAGTTTAAGGGAGAAGAATCTAGAAAAGGATGTTTATCTATCCACTTATATGTTATAATATATCCCATTCATGGTATCAAGATATAATTCTCACCTTTTTTTTTTTTACCATGGCAAGAAAAGTTGATGCTTTTGAGAACTTCTGTGTCTAAGAAAATAGAATCAAGCTGCTTTGGTAGGTTACAGACAATGCTAGGATATAGACACTCTTGCATTTGTTCTTTCCTCAATTAAATGAGAAATTTCATTTATGCATAAAGTAAAATTAGAGAACTAATAATGGCTTACCAGCCAGTCTAGGTCACTTCGGCAATGAAGGACAGGAATCGAGTATATAAATAGAATTCAAAGACAATCAAAAATCGATTTGTTTTAACCCTTTCCCTTTCTCATCCCCTCCCTGACCCCGTGAAATATTATCAGTGAAATTTAAAAAAAGTCGCACAGGAAGAGAAGCAACAAAGCTGAGAGCCTCGGGAAACTATACCTATGTCACCTTCTTTTAAATTATATGCAGCATTCTAAGCATTATTGAATGGATAACGATTTATGTATAAAAATGTTCATTTCTGGGTTATTAGTTTTATTATAGCAAAAAATGAGAAACCATCTAAATGTCCCCAAGTAGGAAAATGTTGAAGTAATTTACGGTATGTTGACATGATGCATTATAGAAATCAAAAGAAGTCACATTTTCAAATAGCAAAAATTAAAGGGTGGAAACACCTACTAATAGTGGGAATAAGGATGAAAGGGGCCTCTCATACAGTGCCAGTGGAGACGGGAATTGTTATAGCTTTTTAGGAAATCTGGCAGTATCTACTAAAATTAAAAATACATTATCTAGACAAAGACCCTGATGTAGGTAAAGAGTATTAAAATAAATACATAAATAAAGACTAGCCATGGAATCCTCTTACACAAACACGGTTTTCATGGAAGTAGTCCAACACAGAGCTTACTTCCAACTCTGACCACGCACAACGTCTCCGGGGGCCACCCCGGTGGGACCCTCCAGCTTTGCCTTCTCTTCATGTACCAGCCCACTGGGTAACACCAGCTCTCACTTGGCAACCGCTCCGTGCTGTTTATGGACCACCCACACTGCACACTCATTCTAGGCTCTTCCCTCTCTCCCTCCCACCCCGTCATACCACTAGTTGCCTAGTCTGGTCACCTCTGAGTCTGCAATGACTCTTACGTGTCCCTTTCTCCTATTCCTGTACCCTCTCTCTCCTGACTCAAGACTGCACCTTTCATTTGAATTATCAAATGGTATAACCGGTTTTTCTCCCTCCTCAGCCCTCCCTGCTCCAATTTATTTTACACACTGTGACCACAGCAGTCGTCCATGAAACCCTGATCACAGTAGTCTCATGCGCGGAGTGCTTGACGCCTCCTCTCTGGGTGGAGAGCGAACCTCAGCATCCTTAGGACAACACTCCAGGTCTTCAAATCCCTGCTTTAAACATGGCCTGACTTGTAGCTCCAGTGCCTTTCTGCACTGAATTGGTGCACTGCGCTAAACACTGCCTGCGCCCCCGCCCTCCCACGTTATGTCCACTGGAACCTCAAAATGACCTTTGGAAACAGGGTCTTTGCAGACATAGTTAATTAAAATGAGATCTTGCTGGATTAGGGGTGGTCTAAATCCAATGTCTAGCCTCCTTATAAGAAGGCCATGTGAAGACACAGAGAGGCACACAGGGGGAAGATGGCCGTGTGATAATGGAGGCAGGAGTTAGAGCGTTGCAGTTACAAGTCAGGAAATGCCAAAGATTGCCAGCAGTCACAAGAAGCTAGAAAGAGTCAAGAGAGAATTCTGCCCTGGGACCTTTAGAGGGAGTATGGCACTGCTGAGACCTTGATTTTGGGCATCTACCTTTCAGAGCTGTGAAGAGAATAAACTGCTGTTTAAAGCCACCGAGTCGTGGTAATTTATTACAGAGCCCCAGGAATCTAATACAATCAGTTAGGAGTTTTTTTGGTGGCAACAAACAACAAAAACATCCAAACAACTCAATTTAGCTTAAGGGAAAAGAAATTTATCACACACAAAAAAACTACTACTGTATTTCAGGAAACCCAAGAACAGAAATGCAGTTCAGCCTCAGGAACGTCCAAAAGCAGAGACACAAAGATCACCAGGGTTGTCACTCTGCCATTTTTTCCCTTTTGTATCTGCTTCATTTCTTTCTCTTTTTCTCACTCTTCCTTTTTTCTCTCTAGCTCTCTCTCTCTCTCCCTATATTTCTCAAGGTCATAGTCATCAACAGCTACAAAGTTTGTCTTCTGATACCCAAAGAGAAATTGAGTGCTTTTTTTTCAGTTTCAGTTCCAAAATTTACAAGGAAGGACTGGTTGGCCTGTTGGGTCAGAATTCCATCAACATTCACCAACAGATATTATATCGTCAGAAGATGATTTTTACAGAAACCATGTGGACGAAGTAGAACTGGGAAGGGGAAGAGAAGAGGAACCACTGGTGTCTTTATACACAGCGTCTTCATGCTTCCCTTTTTCTCTTATTCTCTCTCTCTGCTTGTTGAAATTGCACGTCTTTCAAAGTCTAGCTTAAATGTCACCTTTCCCACAAAATAGGTCATTCTCTGCCATTAGGCCGTGAATACTCAACAGTAGAAATCATATATCTTTTTCCTTCCTATACCCTCTTCCCCCAATCTGGCCTCAGGAATTTATGGCTGCCCCTCGAAGCTTTCCTGGATCTATCCACTCAGAATTCGTGCATCCTTCCCCAGGCTCCTGGGGTACCCTGTGGGGACCTCCTCGATCGCATGGGCCACCTTCTGGAATCTACTGAGATGCGTGTAAACATGTTTTTGTCCGACTCCACGGTGCTGGCTCCTTGTAGACAGGGTCCAGTACTTTGCACATAACAGTCAGGGAGTAATTTGGGATTAAATATGATTCCCCATTCCTATCCTCTCAAAAATCCAGTTAGCAATCTCTAAAGTTTTGGGGTGGCAGTGGAAGTGGCAAGGCTGCGCCACCTGTCACCCTGTGTCAAAGAGCTGCCCCTCGCTCGGGCACACAGGACTGCCAAGGCAATCTCCCTGCACCTTGATGCCATCCCAGGCAAAGGTGCAAACTGGGAGTTGAGCTTCAATGGAAGATACAAAAGTACAGTTACTAGGAAATTTTAGAGCGCTCCTGCACACAGCCCAGCTGGGTAGGGGTTCAGGCAGAAGATAAGTTATGGTACATTTAAAACTTCAATACTACTACCTAAAACTAAATGTCAGACTCTGTTACCCCATGTCAATATTCAGCTTTTTTTTTTTTTTGCCTCATATCAAGAAGTCAAATGACCACAATGTAGCACATTTGCAGCCTTTATGTCAAGGGTCCGCTTCAAGCTCTTACTGTGCCTTTTGCTTAATAGGTTAGTGCTGCCACAGGTATTCCTGCAGGTCAGTGAGAAATCCCTTGGACAATCAACGGGCAAGTTAATAAAGAGAGACGATTATACCACATGCTCAGCTACTTTGCAGAGTACCAGGATTGTGCTGTGAGTTGGTTTTTAGGCCAGCACAGCACTTATTACCTACAAGGAGCACAGTGAGGGTGTGTGTGTGTGTGTGTGTGTGTGTATGTGTGTGTGTGAACCCTCAGCTGAGGCGTGGCTCCCCACTTCCCTTTCCCCACCGTCTGGCCTGGCAGGGAAGAGCTTATCCTGGAGAACCAGCTTAGCCATTCATCAGCAGCAGTAAGGGTCAGGCCCAAGCTTACTCAGGCAGGGCCTGGTCCATCAGCCAAAACCTCTCGTCCCTCTTTCCCACCTGCCACCCAACGGAATCTATTTACTCAAGGGTGACTTTTGTGCATAGACAAATTATTCAGAAGTTACTTTGATTTTGAAATTAATATTTATTTGACTTTACAAAATCAAAACCCAGTGAGAGTTTTCTATAAGCTTCTAAATTCGACTTATAATTTTATAGATGTATAGCTAAATTTAAACAACCACTTCTAAGGGGACTTTTGATTAATGTTTTGTCACATTTACAAATTTACTTAATTAACCTACTTTAAATATTTTAACTGCATTAGTAAATTTAATATATTCAATTTTTAAAAAGTACTTCGGTTGTCTGACTGGCCAAAAAAACCCTCTTTCCAAGTACTTAAGTAATTCATATGTATCCAATAAATTAATCTTATTAATATGTTAATTTTAACTTCTTTTAAAGGTCTAATAATGCATTTACATTTTGAAATATTTCCACTTAAAAGCACAAGTGTAAATCAATTACTTACATTACACATTTTAAATAGTACCATGCATACACTATGATTGTAACAGTTTATATTCTCTTAAACATTATAAATGCCTAAAATACTAAATATACAGATTTCTTTGCACAAAAATACTAATGCAATGTGTTTGGCTTTCTTAAACATTTCTATATTTAACTGTAAACCTTCCCAATGTTTAAAAAAATGCTTATTACTTACAAAAAAGGTTATTTTCTCCAATTCTTTTTTTTCAACATATATAAATTTATTTCATTCATTAAAATTATTTTAAATGATTTTATGGTTGTAGAATAATATATATAGCCAGTCTTATTGATGGATATTTTGTGTTAATATCTTTTACCTCCTTGGTTAAATTTACTCCTAGGTTTTGTGTTTTTGTTTTGTTTTGTTTTTAATTAGTTTCAGGTGTATCTCAAATTCTTTTGCTCACACCTTCCAAAGCTGGTTAAATTGTATATGAGGTCTGGAGCCTCACGTATCTAGGGGAATTTTGCTGCTGACACCACTACCAGGATGAGTCTCTTTACACTCTTAATAGATCATCAACTTCAAAGCTTAAAAGGGAGTCACCGCCAGCCTCCAGTGATTCTCACCTCCTGTTAGTCACCTCCCTGGATAAATACTTCCATTCTTATCAGGGCTGACCTGTGTAACCAGCAGGATTTTGTGGAAATGATGGAGAGTGACTTCTGATCTAGGTCCTAAGACATTGCTGCTACTTGCTCATCTCAGATTGCTTGCTGTGGAGGTAGCCAGCTACGCTTTCAGCCCTGAGGAGGGAGAGGTCTGTGTGGTAAGGAACTGAGTCCTCCTACCAACCGCAGATTAACTTGCTGTGTGTGTTACTCACCCCTCTGGGAAACAGATACTCTAGCCCCAGTCAAGCCTTTGGATAACTGCGACCCTGGCCAACATTTGAACTGATTTTATGAGAAACCCCGGTTCAAAACTAAGCAGCTCCTTCTTGCTCAAAAAAACAAAAAACAAAAAACAAAAGCTATATACTAAGCTGCTCCCAAATTCCTGATCCACAGAAACTGTGAGCTAATAAACATTTATTAACATTTCTTATTGTTTTGAGCCTCTGAATTTTGGGGTAATTTATTAGGTAGCAATAGATAACTCATAAGGAATGGTCCTACTAGCCCACATCCCTGAATCTAAATCACATCATTATCTCAGTTTCAAGCCCATGAGCTCCTGTAACCAAACCTCCATGCAAGTCACTCCATCATTTTGCTTGCACTGAACTATGTATGGCTCATCTCATCCTGAATATTTCCTCATTCATTCTATCTATGAGGTCCACAATTATACAGACACTTTATTAAAGTGCATCTAAATCTTCGTGTCATTGCCTATTCCTGACTCTCCTACCGCAACTTTAAGGAAGTGCATTCCACTGCCCCCTATCGTCACAGCATCCTTGACCAGATGGAGAGTTTATACTTAAATAACAAAATATGGCAGCGTCTTTTCCAGAAATGCACTGCCAACATGTCCACGAAGCCTGATAAACATGTTAGACTTAACATGGCTAGAAGAGAACTCTCACCTTTCCCCTCCCCAGCCGCCTCTTCTCCGTGGCCCACAGCTCCGCATATAACTAACTCATCACCCACCCAGAATCCGAACTAAAAAGCTAAGAGTCGTCTTGACTCCTGTCTCCTCCTCACAAACCAACAGTGGGGTTCCCTTAGACCAGCGGTTCTCAACCTGTGGGTCGCGACCCCTTTGGGGGTCAAATGACCCTTTCACAGGGGTCGCCTAAGACCATCGGAAAACAAAAAGATATTTACATTACGATTTATAACAGTAGCAAAATTACAGTTATAGAGTAGCAACGAAAATAATTTTATAGTTGGGGGTCACCACAACATGAGGAGCTGTGTTAAGGGGTCGCGGCATTAGGAAGGTTGAGAACTGCTGCCTCAGACCCTACCTCCAACACATGTCCTGATCTGTTAACGTCTCTGCCTCTCCGTTCCCATCAGCCTAGACTAAGCCATCGTTTTTCACCAGGACACTGCAAATAGCCTCCTGTCATCCCTGTAGCTTCTCTCTATAATCATTCACATACTCTTTGTGTGACGTGTTTTATTTCTCTTGGGTAAACACCTAGAAGCAAACTTGCTCAGTCATATGGTAAGTGCACATTTAATTTTGTAAGAAACTGCCAAAATATTTTCCATTTTGCATTCCCACCAGTAACATATAAGAGCTCCAGCTGTGCCACGTCCTCCTCAGTACTTGCTACTGGGTTTTGCTTTTAAAGCCATTCTAGTAGGCGTGTAGTAGTCCTGTTTTTCTTTTTCAAATTGAGACAAAATTCACATACAATGAAATGTACAGATCCTAAGCGTATAATTCAATGAGCTTTATGCAAACGTGTACACCCACGTAATCCATATCTTAATAAATTCCCTAGGATCCCCCTTCCAGTCAATATTTACCTCTTGTGGCAGCCACTTCTAGTTGCTATCACCACAGATAAGTCTTAACCTTTTCTTAAACCTCTAAAGGAATAGTATGGTATATTGTACTGTCATGTATCTGGCTGGTTTTGCTCAACATAATGGTTTTCAGACTCATCCATGTTATTGTACGTATCAGTGGTCCTTTATTTTTATTGCTGAGTGGTATTTCATTGTACGAACATGTCACAATTTGTTTATCCATTCACCTTTTGATAGATGTTTGGGCTGTTTCCAGCAACTCCATTCCCAGGTATTTACCCAGGAGAAATGAAAGCATATGCCCGCAAAAAGATAATAATAACCTGCTTCCTGTCTTGATCCATCACAATCCATCCCCCATATAGCAGCTAGAGGGATCTTTTAAATACATTACTCAAATCCCATCTGCTTACGACTTCTCATCCCACTTAGGAGAAACTGCAAAGCCCCCGTGGCTGGCGGAGCCCAGACATCATGGATGCCCCACTATGGCCGCACACAGGGAGCCTGTGGGAACCTCTGAGGCCTGGGCCCCACCTCAGAGTGAGTAAATCAGAACCTTGGGAGGACAGCAGGCCCCACAGAGTTCCCCAGGAGGTCCTCACAGGTCCCAGGCTTTCCAGGCCCTGCCAGCATGACCTGGTCCTGCCTCTCCCACTTTATCTCATGCCACTCTCCCACTCGGTGCTGTAATCCGGCCATACTGGCCTCTTTTCAGCCCCCGAACAAAGCAATTTCATCCCCACCTCAAGGGCTTCGTACTAGTGTTTCTTCTGCCTGGAATATTCTTGAGATGTTAGTGTGTCTGGTTCTTTCTTGTTAGATAAAGGCTCAGCTGAATGACACCTGCTCAGAGGGGCTTTTCCTGCCCACCCCGTCGAAAGGAGCCACACGAGTATGTCACTTGCTCAAATGTTCTATATCACACTTATTTCTGATATTGTCTTGTGTGTACATTTTTCTGTCTGTCTCCCCCCTCTGGACTGTAAATCCCCTCAGAACAGGGACCTGGCCTGCCTTGCTCTCCACAGTATCCCTGACATTACATTGGGTTGTCGGAAAAGTCATGACGCATTTTTGCAACGAAAAACATAGAAAAAATATGTCATGACTTTTCCGACAACCCAATAATTGTGCCTGGCACATGACTATAAAGGTTTAAGAAATATTTGTTGAAAGTATGAAAGAATACACATAGGAAATGTGCATATTACCTGAGAGAGTGGACAAAAAAACGGAAGGGTTCTTCTAACTTTCCTTCCCCCACATTAGCATGAGGTAGCTGATTAACAGGAAAATAAAAAGACTCTAGCCTGAGGGGATTAAGCCCAAGTACTACAGCTCATTAGATGATGAAAGGCAGAAAGGTTGTTTTCCGCCTCTATTGTAGTATCTTATCTTCCATTCTAACCTGGTGCTGAGCACATGGTAGATCCTCAATGAAAACATTTGTCACCAGTGAAGGGCCTGTGATGTGCTTTGGGGGCTCGGGGGGCTGCGGGAGGGGGAGCTGTACAGCATGTGCGTGGGGATCAGCGGATCACGACAAAAGGGGACAGAGGTACGTGTATGCTTTTATCCTCACTTTAGGGAGCTGTCACCAAGTTAAGGCATGAAATTCAGTTTAATCTACTCTAGTGTGTGGCACTGCACTACATTGTTCTAGGCTGTATGTCATTTCTCTTTATAAGCAAGCCAACATATTAAAGCAATGCTTTAAAGACATTTAAAAAAAAAAAGGAAGGAAAGGTGTGACACAGAGGAGGAAACAAGGAAAAATTTGGACACATCTTCGTGCTAGACACAGCACCGGGCGTGTTTAGGCGCTCACTTGTTTATCACAGCCCCGTGTGAAATAAATGTAATTATAGCATTTTACAGATGAGGAAACCGAATGAAGCTCAGAGGAAAGTTACTTGTCATTTAAATATTCTTACCACTTAACTGGAATAAGATTGGATAAAAACTATACACGATACATTCATCAAACATACAGATGACATTAACAATAGAAGAGTCATCTAATTTAAGCATGATAGACCAAAGATTCAAATTGATCCTGCCAGGCTAAAACCAAGGGTTAGATACTATGCAGGGGATAAAATGTAAATCCTGCTGGCAGCTCCACAGGGTCAGAATAAAGAGGCCTAGTTTGGCTGGAATTTGTGCAAAAAACAAAAACAAAGAAAAACACCTTGTGGACCACTAGTCTAATATAGGGCAATAGTAGGTGCTAAAAATGTGACGAGGACAACCCTTAAGCGTTTCACAATGGTCCTTACCTTCTCTGACTCCTTTCCAGCATTTATCACTGGAGATATTTTTAAATTCCTCTTCTCTCCTGGCTTCTGTTACATCTGATTATCTTTCTAGCTCTGAAGAGGATCCTCATTAAATATTAACACTAATAATACAACAGTCCTCATTTATTAAGGGTTCAATGCCAACTACACATATTATACTATTTAATTCCCCTCTTAACGGCACTAATGAAATAGGCATAATTATTTCTCCCCTTTTGTAGATGAGAAAATTCAGGTTTAGAAAATCTAAGCGCGTTTTTCTCAGAATCAGAATAATGTTAGTCATGCCAACTCCAGAACCAGCTTGGAGCATGCCCTTCACTGCTGTGTCGTGTCCCCCCCCCCCCCCCCTTCCCCTGCTCCCTCCTGAAGTGTCCGTGTTTCCCAGGGTCCGGCCCTTGGGTCTCAGCTCATCTTACTTCATTGCCCCTCAGGCTCATCGCCANAATTCAGGTTTAGAAAATCTAAGCGCGTTTTTCTCAGAATCAGAATAATGTTAGTCATGCCAACTCCAGAACCAGCTTGGAGCATGCCCTTCACTCCAGCCCAGTGCCTCCCAGACCCTCCTCTTCCCCTGCTCCCTCCTGAAGTGTCCGTGTTTCCCAGGGTCCGGCCCTTGGGTCTCAGCTCATCTTACTTCATTGCCCCTCAGGCTCATCGCCAGTAGACAGGAGATGTCTCTGCTGACGAATCCTATAGCTGCCTCGGGTGGTTGCTTCCCCGATACCACTGACCCTCTCCATTTTCTTCCTTGCTAGATGCCTCTGCAAGCTTCAGGGAAGCCCCAGCCCCAGCCCTGGCCCCAGGGAGCGAATTATGACCGCTTTAAGCCAAAGGTGATACTCCTCTCACCCCCTGTCAGCGACGAGTTGAAGCACTGGGAGAGTCATCTGAGGGATGTTTGAGAACAGTTGTCCTGGCTCTTAAACAGAAGTACTCACTCACAGACGATCTCTCCTCTATCATGGCTGTGTCTGCATGTGATAGCCACAACTCAGGCAGCCATCTTGGAGCCTTTAGTAATTTTCAAGAGTGTCCATGACCCCCGAGACCGAAATGTTTGAGAACTGGCTGCCTAGTCCATGTCAGCACCGTCCCTCAGCAGGATGATTGAAACCTTTCTACCGCTCATCTGTCCATGGCCAACCCCAGTAAACCCATTCTCTACAATGCCACCAGGATGATCTTACCCAATGGCACTGAGAGCCCTCCTTAACTCTTCCGCGGCTGCCGTGGCTTTCAGGTTAGCACTTAATGCCCCAGTTACTCATTTTATTTGTTCCTCTCCGCTCACCCCAGCCATTCAGGTTCCAATCAGAAAGGATACTGGTTGTTTCCATGCCTCCTCACCTGTTCTTTTCTTTTCTTTTTTGTTTTGGTCTTTTGAGCAGAAGACATTTAGTACAGTGAATTGGTTACTGGACTAGAGGTGATGGAAGAAATAAGAAGTCATCAGGATGGTGAGGCAACCAGAAATTAGCAACAGTAACAAGCCACCACCAGCAAGTCCTAGAGCTAGAGGAATAAAAGGAGGAAGTGGGGTCACCAGGTCCCAAGGGTCAGGACTCCCTGGGGAAATCTAGAACCACAGTGGACCTGTTCTGTGGATGGTGGGACCATGGAGAACACAAGCCACTCAAGCAGTGTCTTCCAAAGCTGAGGTTGCTCACCTGCTGCGAGTCTTACCTGTCAGACACCATCCCTCCACTCTGTAGCTAGCTAACTCCTACTTGTCCTTTAAAATTCAGCTTCAGGCTCATTTTCCACAGGAAGCTGTCTCTGAACCCACAAGGTGATTTACGTGTCTCTCTTCTGTGCTTTCAAAGTACCACTTATCAAAGTGGTCACGAGAAAGTGACCACTGGAGTGTCCCCACTAGACACTCAGCTCTTCGAAGGTTGGGTGGCATCTCTTTTCTTTGTATTGTTTGGGCCCAGGACAGTATCTGATGACAGTGTTGGGGCTCTTATATGTACCCAGAAAATGGTTTGTGACTGTAGTAATGAATTAAACCTGAGATAATTTGCTTCTAGAATGAGTTTCATTTTCTGAAGCATTTGCTTTCCTTTTTACATGTCCGAGGCCTAGACTCTTCAAGGCCTTTTTCTTCATACACCAACTTCTTCCCATGGTTCTTGGGAGGCAATATTATTTAGCTTCTTAACACCACCTCTATGCCTTGGGATGAACCCCAGCCTCATGCTCCCCTTCAGACCACGCTCTCTGAAGTGGAGGCCTTAGCAATGGTTTCTTTCTAATTCTCATATTTGGAGCACTTAATTTTAATCTTACAAACCACCTTCTTAAAGAAGCCAGAAATAAATTCTTTCCCTGTATGGTCAGTCTTATACCTTTTGTGCTTTTTCATACCGTTTTTTCTTTCACTTTGAATAAAATTAACAGGTAACACAGGCTTCGCCATATTTTGGGAATCTCTCCTTCCCTTGTAGATATGGCCATTGACATCAGTGCCTGTCATGTGTCTGAGACAGGGAAGTCCTGGCTGGTGGCAGGGTGGAAGTTATGCGATGTGCCAGGACTTAGGGAGGCTTTCTGGAGATTAGGAAGACAATGAGCATGGTATGTGGATGAACAGAATACATGCATGGGGCCGGCCGAGTGGCGCATTGGTTAAGAGCTGGCTTGGGACGCCAGAGGGCCCCAGTTCAGATCCCACATATGAGGGCCAGTGACACTGCCCTCTACAGCTAAGATGCTGAACAACAGCTCAACCTGGAGCTGGGCTGCCGTGAGTCGCCGGCGATGGCAGGTGGGTTGCCATGGGCTACCGTGTATAGCCAGCAGCCAGCGTGAGCAGCCAGCAGCCACAGTGAGCGGCCGTCCAGAAGCTGGCGACTGATCTGCCTCGCCCGGGAAGAGCGCAATGATGGTGCCAACTTGGGCAAGTGAAGCAACGTCCTCTACAACTAGATTGAAGAACAAAAACGACAGCAACTGGTCTGTTCCCCTTCCCCAATCCCCCAACACTGTTCCCATCCCCCCAATTCCCCAATAAAATCTTTAAAAAAAATAACGCTTTGATAAAAAACTTACTTAAAATATTCCTGATACTCTTGTTTCCCTCCCAGAGTTTATTTCCACTTCCGATTGAGAAGATCTTACAGGAAGGGTCGCTAGAAGATGGTAGTTCTACAAATCAGGAAAAATTAATCCCTCTATCCACTCACATTAGACACAGGCCTCTAAAGATTTTATTTCTGAGTGAATGTTTTGTCAGCACAGAGACAATACCAGGCAGTGCATTTTTAAAGCGACTGGTAACATGACGCCTGTACTGATAAAATACCCAAGAGTTCACTTTGGACACACCAGGGACTTTATCCTTTGTGGTTAAGACCAAACATTTTTCAGATACTCTGAGGATAGTCATTATCTCTTTCAGAATAGATTTGACTCATGGTTAGCAGTTTTGAAATTCTGCTAAAATGTGCCTTAAATACCTTGATAAAAGTGTAATTCTGATAAAAGCAATTTTATTTGTCAAAATTCACTATTGTATAGTTCTTTTCAAATGGCAGCCATTATTTCTCAGCATTTATTTTCACTTTGCTTTCAATACCATTAAAATTGATTTTTAAAAAGTCTTAGAGACACATGTGGTACTTACTATCCACAGCCTCACACTGTTAATTATCATTTCATGTATCTGTCTCATCTCTCCACTAGATTTACCATCCCTGAGGGCAACAGCAATTTCTTGTATGTATGTTTGCCCTCATCATGCCTATCAGGTGTCTTCAACATAACAGACATCCATAAAATGTGTGTATTGATTGACAGTTTTGATAGTAACTTGAAACATCCATTCCTCTAGTCAAGAATAGAAACTCTCTCAAATTAGGTCAATTAAAAAGAGACAACAATATGCCACCTCACAGATATCCAAGGACATAAGCGGAGCACACTTAGAACGTATGGGACATGGAACTGGATGTTCAGGACCCAAGGATGGTCTTTCCCTCCTGGACCTATGGCTTCAGGTCTATGCTTCTATCTGTGTATCTCCTTTTTCTCAAGCTTCTTTAGTAGACTGGCTTTTTTTTTTTTTTACTGTGGCATCTGTACTCCCTGAAAATATGTGCTTATAGTTGCCTTTGGTTTGTCATAGACCTACCCAACTACAGTTGACCCTTGAACAACACGTGTCTGAACTGCATGGGTAGTCATATGCAGATTTTTTCCAATAACTATACAGCCGGCCCTCCATATTCCTCAGGTTTAGCATCACAGATTCAGCCAGCTGTGGATGGTCAGAAATCCCTAGATATGGAGTGCTGACTATATGACTATCTACACCATTTTATATAGGGGACTTGAGCATCCGTGGATTTTGGGATCCACAAGGTGTCTTGGAACCAATCCCCTGCGGATATACAGAGGGACGACTGTAGTTAAGTTTTGGGGAGTCAAAACTTATATGTGGATTTTTTACTAAAAGGAGGTGGGTGCCCCTAACCCCTGCATTGTTCAAGAGTCAAATGTATTTTATTTTAAGAGCCCACAGCATTGAATTGGTTCAATTTAGTGGCCCAATTCCAAATTCCATGGAGATGCTGTCTGATTAGGGTCGTGTTCAGTTCTAGTACAATAGGCCATGAGAAGGAAGCAGGAGGCAGTGAGGAATCAGGGAGCAAAGGGAGCTGCCCTTCCAGGAGCTGTGGGTGGAACAAGTTCACTAACAAGGGATCATGGACCAGGAAGTGACAACGGGCACGGCTAATCCAGCTTGTCTCCTACAGCCTACAACTCCGACAAGTATGCAGAAGTCAGACATGAGAAGTAACTAGGGTCTTAGAGACACTTCTTCCTTAATCTAGATCAGGGGTTGGCAACTACAGCCTTTGGGTCAAATCCACCATGTGGTCTGTTTTTGTAACAGCTAAGAATGGTTTTTACATGAAGAAGAGTAAGCGACAGAGATTTTAAGTGACCAAGCCTAAAGTATTTACACTCAGGCTCTTCACAGAAAAAAGTTTGCCAACTTTTGCTCTGGGTGAACTTTCTTTTTTCATTTATTTAACAAATACTCATTGAATATCTACTGTGTTCTAAGCACTGTTCTACATATCGGAGTTGCAGTGATGTCACAAGACAAGCATGGTTCCTGCCCTGAAAGAGATCAGATTCTGTCGTGGGTGAAAAGAGACCAACAATAAACATATACAGTAATAAATCAGTAGAACAATTTCAGATAATGAGTGCTGTAAACAAAATAAACGGGATATCAATGAAGGGAGAAGAACAAGGGAGGAAGGCGGGTTGGTCAGGGAGATCCTATCTGTGGAGAAGACATGTATGCCAAGACCTTCAGGGACAGGACAGAACCTGTCCTGAGGAGGTGAGCATTATAGCTGGAGGAAACAAGGGCGAAGTCCCTGAGGCAGATAAGAGGTGGGCTTAATCAGGGAATCCCAAACTGGCCAGTGGCATACGAGCAGAACATGGTAGGAAATACAGCTGGTGGTAGGTAGGGCCACATCCTCTGTGACCCTGGAAGGAAGCCATTGAAGATGACATGGTCATGACATGATCTCACGAGTGTTTTTAAAATATCCCTCTTGCTTCCAGGAGACAGATTACAGAGAAGCAAGAGTGAGCTCTATTGAGAAGTTACTGTCACCGTTCAGGTGAGCCACGACGGTCACTTAGGCTAGATCTGTGCCCTGGGAATGGAGAAACGTGGATGAACAAGCGAGACAGACAGATCAGGAATGAGGAGAGAGGAATCAGCATGATTATTAGATCTGTGTTTGAGCAGCTGGGTGGGCAGTGGGGCCTGTGACCTTATTCATACCATCTTCTGCTAACTGAGTAATTGACACTCTGGAACTAAGACTTGCCTACGTGTTAGGAAAATTTTCCAAGTCAGATAAACAATTATTCTCAGTATTGAATTTTCTTAACTTTTACACATGTACTTTTCTACAGGAGATAACTGAATGAAAAGGGCTTTGGCCAAGTAGTTTTGTCCACTTCAGGATAACAGCTTGTGTGTGCTTTCTGACAGGAGAACGGCCTCTCAGGGCTGCCATTTTGTCCCATGGCTTTGTGACTCTGTTTCTCCCTTTGGGAGACTGCCGTGAACAGGCAGAGAAGCACGGGTCCTTGTCCAGCAGGGCACGCCTGGCCCTCCCTCTCTCCCCCGGCAAGGCCTGTGTGCAAGATGAGAACCGGCATCGGCCTCCCAATGCTGAGACTTGTTCGGAAGCATCTGAAGAGGAAGCGAATGCTCAGGGCTCAGGGGAAGCTTTAGGTTTCTTTCTACTTACAGAAGTTGAATTGTCAGAGCTATCTCTTTACCATTAATCACCAGGTCTAGTGTGAAGCCAGCCAACTTCAGAGAGTTAGTAAAAAGAGGTGACTAATGACTCAACTCTCTCCTTATCTCACTCTCTCTTCAGGTTTGATCTCACCAGACACTCAGGCTGCGCTTACCCACTCTCACAAGTGCTCTCCCAGTGGACGGCGGTATCCAGGGAGCTCTATGTTTAAAGAGGCCTGACTTGGAGCCCCATCCAGCCGACTAATGGAAAACTTCAACGCCCAGCCTGGGCCATGGGTGGGGCCAAGGGCGGAATGGTGAGTGTACTGGGTCTCTAGAAACGTCCCAGCTGATTGTGGTGGCTTAGGCATGACCTAGAATCGCTGGGAGTTCTTGATCATTTTCATTTAACACTGTGACCCTTATTAGAGAGACTCTTTTTTGAAGTTGGTTCTCTAAAAGTCTGCTTTTGGTCTGCACTCCCTGACGCCTGCAAGCACTCAGTGTAGAGAGGAGCTTTCATGATTGTCCCGATTGTTCCAGCTTCAGTGGTCACAACATCCAAGACTGTTTTAATTTACTCCTTTGTAGCTATTTTATTATGGGTCTTTCTTATCTTAGATTATACTAAGCAATTATTAGTAACTTTGAATCCACAGATTCACTGCATGACCCCACATTATAACCAAGTGCCACTGTACTTGGTTAGCTAACTGTTCAAATCACGCCCCTCTCTAAAGAATGATGTGCACTATTACCCATAAACACAGGGCTCCCTGCTCCCCTCCGCCACGGCTGCACGCTTGCAGGGGGCCCCTTCTAGCACCCAGTCAGACATCTTAAGTAACAAAGTCAAAGGGAAAACAATAAAGATTGGAAATATGCCTGCTCAGTGCCAATGAACTTAACCATTTAAGGCTGTATCTCAAAGTATGAGTGTGTTGTGGTGTGTTTTGTAAAGTAGTGCTTATCATCCATTGAGCTTTCAAAACAACTCTTTCCTAATAAGCCTGCACTGAGAAGCGGGGTTAATTTTGCCAGAGTACATTTTTGTGTGTGATAATTACAGGACTCGCAGATCAGAATGAGTGAATTGGCAAGGTTCTGTAGCTAATAAAAATGCACACAAAAATTGTAATAATTCAACTGCTTCAAGGTTCCTAGTGAGGAAAACATTCCCCATTCCTGATAGGCCCGTTTTGAGTTCAAACCAGCACATTAATACAGACTTAGGGAAAGATACCTTTCAAGTGACATATGGTCCAACATTCCCCATAAGAAAAGACAGTTCTGCTTTTCAGAGATTTGAAACTAATAGATGAACTAATAAAATGTAAATTTCATGAATCACAAGATATTTAATAAAATGGGGAGAGGCCAATAATTATTTTGCCAGCCAGGCTACACAGCTTTTTATTTTACTAGAACCATATGTGAAATATTGTTATACTGCACTGAACTCTAAGAGCACATTACCATTTATTTAATAAATATTTAAGTACCTACTGGGTGCCACACACCATGCTAGGAGCAGAAGGTGAAAGAAAGCCCCAGAAGGTGATCCTGTCTGAACACGTGTGCTCAGCGACTTCAGATTGGTTAAAACTATTATTCTAAGTGCATGTGGTTGAACTTTGAGGATTGTGAAGGAATGAGTCCACCGCTGTTGTAACATTTAGAAGCTACTGGCCATGGGTGCACACCACAGGCCCTTTCTCAGCTGCCTTGAGAGTCTTCAAGTTCCAACTAGTTACATAGTTATATTATCTACTCAAGGCTACTTCATCTGCCTTCAACATTCGCAAGCTCACCCAAAGTGGGAGGAAAAAAAACACCTTTTGTATCTGTGAGCAAAAACCTCTTCTATGTTAAACAAGAAACAAAAGCAAATACAAAATAACGAAGTACCTCCCCAGCTCGAAGGAAGGAAAGGAAAGCGTTTTTTTGTTGTTATACCCGGAGGAGAACCGAGGCAGGCATCAGGCCCATTTGTGCAGGTATTCCACTGACCACTGACTTCATGGCCCTTTTATAGGATCAGGGTTAGAAAACTTAAGAAATAATACAGTTCCCACACTGCATCCCCACCTCAGGGCCCCGCAGCTTCCCTGTTATAATATTTACATCTCCTATTAGTATGGTTACAATTAATGACACATTATTAATATCTAAACCCCATATTTATTTAGTATCCTTAGTTACTAATTTCCTTTGTTGGTTTTAGGATATCACATTATATTTTAGTTGCCATGTCTCCTTGGGCTCCTCTTGGCTGTAACAGTTATTCACACTGTCTTTGTTTCTGACGACCTTGACAGTTCTGAGAAGTGCCGGTAAGGTATCTGCTGGAATTTGTCTGATGTTTTTCTCATACTTAGACTGGGGCTGTGGGTGCTGGGAAGATCATCACTGGGAGTGGTACCATTTTAATCACATAGTATCAAGGGTACATACTATCAACGCATCAACTGCTGATATGCTGCTCTGACCTCCTGACTGAGGTTATGACGGTCAGCTGTCTCCACTGTCAAGTTACTCTCCCTGCCCCCCTTTCCATGCTGTTCTCTTTGGAAGGAAGTCCCTGTGAGCAGCCCATGCTTAAGGAGTGGGAAGTCATGCTCCCCTCATTATGAGTGGAGTATCTATATGAATCATTACGAATTCTGCACAAGAACACAAGAGATTCGTCTCTTCTCCCCCGTTGATTAATTTATTCAATCATTTATTTATATTAGTACAAGCTCATGCATATTTATATGTTGGGTTATAACTCAATACTATTTTGTTATTTAGTTGCTTAACTTGTTCTCACTTTGGCTACTGGGAGTTCTTGTGACCTTTTGACATACTAAGGGGATGCCAAAGAAGTCAGAAGTCAAAGTGAGGAAAACATATTTATTAAACTCATAACTATTCTTGGTGCTGTGCTAAATTCTGTACCCAAAAAAAGACATTAGGGTGTGTATTACATAATTTGGGGAGTTACATATAAACAGACAACATTGGGTGGATAAACATGTGCAAGATTTAGCACAACAAAAACTAATCAATGAATGGACTGTGTTTCCAGTATACAAAAGTGCAGAATAAATGCACATTAGGGGACAGAAATGAGGCGACTGAGCCAGGGTGGACAAAGTATGAGAGGGTATCAAGATTTATTATTGCCTCAAAAAAGTAAGCTATAAAGCAAATAAAACAGACTGCCATGTGTGTGAAAAAGGAAAAGAAAAGAATGTATCTATATATATTTTTTCTTGTATATACATACACTATCTTTGGAGGGATACACAAAATCTAATTATATTGGTTGTTTGCAAAAATGGGAACTGGTTGGATGGAGTAGGAACAGAAAGGGAAGAAAAATTTCTTACTGTACATACTTTTACATTTTTTAAATTTGAATTATGTAAGTTATCTTTTTAAAAATTAAAGAAATTAAACTTAAAAACTTGATGGGTCAAAAAGAAATTTTTCAGAATACTTACAATATGGAAGAGGAAAAAGTGTTCATGCATACACAAATTTTGTACCACAATGCCACTAACTCAACCCTAATTAGTAAGAAAAAAAAAGAAATGACCATGGTAGAAGTTTCAACTCTGTCATCTAGGCCCAGAGCCACACAGAACACCCACTGATGTGAGTAACACAGAACCAGGAACCAATTACTGAAGAAGTGGGTCTAAGTCACTCAACTTCCTACAGAAATCTTCTAAACTTTAGAGTCCAAAATATATTACACCATGAGGTACAATTTCAGCTTCCTCTCCCACACACCTGCCATGAGGTATGTTGTGAACGCAACGTGGTCAGCTTCTTCCTCCTCCAAGCCTACTGACATCTACCCTGTTTCCCCCAAAATAAGACCTGGTCTTATATTAATTTTTGCTCCCAAAGATGCATTTTATTCATTTATTCATGTACAAAAATCTACATTTATTCAAATACAGTCATGTCTGGCTGAGGATCTTAACTGGGGCTTATTTTGGGGTAGGGCTTATATTACAAGCACCCTGAAAATCATGCTAGGGCTTATTTTCCAGTAGGTCTTATTTTCGGGAAAACGCAGTTATGTCCAGAGTCTCAGGATGGAGTATGGACCTGTGCAGTATAAGAACTCTAATCACTCAGCTATCCCAGCAAATTCATTACCAGCCATGGAAAGACTACAGGTGATCCACTGTAAACAACACAGAGAGACAGCTTTTGTGTAGCCTCTCTGGAGCTCAGCACCCTTTTCTGACTCAGAGTCAAAATCTTACGTTTCACAGATAATTCCTTCTCCGAGCAATAGGTAATTCCTAACTTGGTTTATATATCTGAGTTTTATCCTTGCCACCACCAGCGCTGGTAAGTTTACATCATCTTCGCAGTTCACCTGCAATACATTCATCTTAGCACATCCATACCACAGCTATATATTTCTTTATTAAAATTTCTCTAGATTAAAATTTGCATATTGATTTTTACAATCGCTTATTTTCATCCAGTACATATATTCTAATTTCTTGTATTGTTACCTTAACCTCTTCTTGATCCCTTTTTTTTTTAATTTTAAATTCCTTTCTATGTTACGGCTCTACCAGTATTTAGAATTTTTTACATAAAATATTGTTTTCTCTGTAAACTATCATTTAACAATTTTCTTATGTTCCTTACTCCTACCACTGAAAATTTTATGACTTAGTTTTAAGGATTCTTCATTTCAACTTTATTTGAGTTATGGACATAAACAAAGACTTGGAATGTGATCAGGTCCACACAAAATTTTTAGGTTGTCCATATCCTGAAACTCATCTCTCTACTGAAATATTGGGGAACTAATCTTCATTTAAAGCATATTAATGAAAGCAAGTACAAATTATGTGTGTATGTGTATGTGTGTGTGTGTGTATGTGTGTGTATTTATATTTATATATATAGCTAATAACGTGGGCAGTGTAGCCAGATGCTCGGATTCAAACCGCAGGAGTACCGCTTACCAACTGTGTAACCAGGAGGAAGGGGTTTAAGCTCTCTATGCCACAGTGTTTTCAAATGCAGAGTAGGGCTGGTGATGGTACCTACCCCATAAGTTTGTTAAGAAGATTATGAGTGAATACTATACATAAAGGACTTAAAACAGTATTAATGCAGTAAGTTATTTCTACCCAAATAATTAATTTGTGGCCTACTATATGGAACTTTGTGGTTTTTTTACTTTATTTTTTAAAAAATGTTTTAAAACCTTTTTTTCATATAGTTTTCCCTTTTTAGAACAGTTCTAGATCCCCATTATCATCAGTGCCTGAGCTGGGGTACCTCAATTTCCCACAGAAAAAGTTAGCTATGACGCTGTCAACCCCCTAGCTGGGTTTTGGTAGGTAACACAGGCTTTTTTTTTTTTTTTTCCTCATTCTATTTCTTTCTCTGAATTCTTGCTTTTCATCTTCAACCAGCTGCCACTTCAGGTGATAATAGAATTGAGAAGCAAGTTAGGAAGGAAGAGGCAAACTGACTTTTAGAGCCCTGAGAGATTTTAGGAGCAGAACGAAGCAAGATCCAGACATTACATCTAGTAAATGCTCCAGGAGGATAAAAAGGGACAACAACCTCAGTGAAGCAGTTACTACAGAAGCTTTTCCACATCCGCTCACATTCTGACCTTATTCTCAGAGCTTTTTGCTATTTAATCCTTTCATGGGTGTTATATGCACTAGAGGAGACAAGAGCAAGAACAGAATAAGCCATGCACTTTCAGAGAAAATAAGGGACAGAAATTCAGAGGAAAAAGAAGAGGAGGGGTTTTTCTGTTTTGTTTTTGGGATTTTTTTAGAGCAAGTTTTGACAAAGAGGTAATGGGAACAGGAATGAAGATGGTACATGCAATAAGAAAGCGGCATATCCAGGGAGAAATGTGGGAATAAACGCAGTGCTTAGTAGATGGCGATAAGCACAGCTCTACTTTGAAAAAAGAAATCAAAGGGGGAAAAAAAAAATCAGAGAACATATGGTGAAATAACTAGAAGCAGCTGAAAGGATGAACCTGGAAAGAAGAAAAGAGCTTAAAGGCACAACACTGTTTGAGAGAGTGAAGAAAGGTTTTCTTCCTCTTCAAGATTCCCATAAGCTCTGAAAATACAGTCACTCTGATGCAGCCATCTTTATGGAATTCATTACTTCAACCCCATTTCCTCTCTTTTTTTGACATTTATTTTCATTCAAATAGGCTGCAAATCTCTCTTACTAGAAACTTGCCAATTCCTATTTCAAAAGCCTGTAAAAGACTTGAGGCTCTTGGAATAGAGTCTGAGGGGCTCACAGTTTGGTCACACAGCTTTAGGCTGTCCCTGAAGAGCCACGCCAGCAGCAGGCAAGTTCAAATTTAGCTCACCAGGTTGGAGGGAAGGGCTCAGGTTACCGCCTCATGTGACCCAGTTGGCTTTGCTTTCCTCTGTGGCAGCAAACGGACTCTCTAGCCCCAGCCAGCTGTCACAAATCGGCCAGTGGTCAAAGGATGCCCCAGCTCTTAATATAGCTTGAGGATCCATGCACACCTTCACGCAGAGAGGCTCGGTGACTTGCCACAGGGAGGGCCAGGATCACAGCCCCACTCCTGGCTCAAAATGCACTTCACTAGTAGGCTGGATTTGCAGTCTAAAAATGGTTACATAATGCTCAGGGAAGAGCTTTCATTTACCAGGAGACTACTGTTTGGGCAAGTGCTTCTTTTCTTCTTTCCTGCCTTCTGTTAGATTGATACTGATAATGTTTTCTGGTTTTTGTTTTGTTTTGTTTTGTTTTGTTTTGTTTTGTTTTGTTTTGTTTTGTTTTGTTTTGTTGTTGTTGTTTTTCCTGGGGCCTCTTGGCTCTCCCCTGCCCCTGTACTGGTTTCATTTCTTTTAGTAGTTTCTGTTAATGAAAAAAAAAAAAAAAAAAGAAAAAAAAGAAATAGGATTTCTCAAACACATACAAAGAGAAAGAATGGTATAAGCTTCCCAATGTATCAATCGCCTAGCTTCATCAGGGAGAAATAATAGCCAGTTTTGACGACTTCTGAGTATTTTGAAGAAATCGTACAGAGTATACCATTTCACATATTTTACTTATGTACATCTAAAACATAGGGCTCTTCTTCAAAAAACAAAATTATAGTACTATCGTCACACCTAAAAAGATAACAATAATTTCTTAATATTATCAACTCTACAAATTAGTGTTCCCACTTTCCCAGTTGTCTTCACTTGTCTTACATATATTTTGCTTTTTTTGGTTTGTTTGTTTATTTTTACAGTTTATTCATTTGGTTCAGTCTACACATTGCAACTGCTTGCTAAGTATTTTAGGTCTCTTCTCTCTCTCTCTCTCTCTCTCTCTCTCGCTCTCTCTCTCGCTCTCCCCCCCGCCCCCCCTTCCATTGCTATATTTGTTTTCTCTTGCAATTTTTTTTTAATTGAAGAAACTTGGTTTTTTGACTTACTGAGTTTCCCACAGTCTAGATTTTGCTAATTCTATCCTCATAGTAGGTTTTTTATGTTTTGTTTTGTTTTTAAGAAAACATGTTCCACTGTCTCTTACATTTCCTGTGAAATTGTACTTAGATTTAAAGGGTTGATCAGATTCAAGACTTTGTTGTTGGCAAGACAACTTCATAGGTGACGTTGCAAAATTGGTCAGTCTCTTCCACTAAAAAGAAGGCGTGTCTAATATACAGGTGGATAATTTTGATATTCATAAAACGTTTTCTGCTTAAACGACTGTGATGTTTGTAATCTCATTTGAGAATGAGGGACTTCCATACAGCTTCCTTAACAAGCAGTCTGTCTCGGAGCCTAAAAGTGATGGTGAGGCTAACTGGAATAACACTTTTATAGTACAATTTGAAGGGCTATATCTAGAAACTTCTTGAGTCTCCAAATCTTCAACATTAGTAATTAAGACATGACTAGGTTTGTCCACTAGCGAAGTGACTCTCACCCACCAGCTTTCAAGCTTGGCTGCTTCTTCCCTGCAAAGTACTTGAAAGGCATCATCTCATAGAATTCTCACAAATCCCCTGTGAAATAGGAACTCCTACTGCAAACTTCAACACACCAGCACCTTTTCGGTCGCCTGCAAATAGCAAAGCTGTGAATGTTAAATGGCAATGTGCCTGGGGTTTGCCCTATTGACTGTAATATAATGTGAGTATCGACCATCATCCTCATCAGGGTTGTTGGACCCTTACCTAGGCTCTATGGAGGGCTGCTAAACCAGTTCAAAACAGGACCTGTCACTGGGGAGGTCTTAGTCCTTCAAATTGTTAGTTAAATGGATGACACGTGTATGTTCATTATCCCTGGACATCCTCATATATATATATATATATATATATATATATATATATATATATATATATATATATCTTAGGCCAGAGGGAAATACAGTCTATTTATTCTTTCTTGCTGTGTTTTTTTATTACTATACCATAAGATTGTAGCAACAGAGGAAGAGACAACAAAAAAAGCACTGAAAGAAAACAACAAAAGCAAAAATATTCGGAAAGTCTGCTTATCTCCTTCATGGTGATGTTTTCTTTGGTCAAGTTGCTAATGTTATGGTTGGGAAGGAGGGTGATTGGAGGTTAGAGATAGTGAGTATACCCAGGAATAATTCTCAGAAGTCCTCGATCAAGTTCAATAGCATCTTGCTGAATTTCAAGCCTGGCGATTTCTACACACTCTTATACACAAACACAGACACACTCTTTTGCCCCGGTTCTTTAGCAAAGAGAGGGCAGTTTAGAGCTGAAGAGAAAGCTCAGATTACAAAGACTTCATTACTTTTACAAAATATGCACCGAAGGACATTTACTAGTGCACTGAGAGCTATTACCATAAATAATTAAAACTAAACTATTGTTCTCTAAATAAATGTATGAAGTACACTGGGTGATTCAGAGCACTAAGATTTCCCAGCCCACTGCTTTGTGCACATATAATGAGAAGACACCCAGGCCACGGAAGGCGTATTCCTGGTTCTTCCACAGCAGCTACAGAAAGCAGATTTGGATGGGGCACAAGGGTAGAATGCTGAACTCCTCCTTTCTATTTGTTGTTTTTTTTCCTACAGTAATTACTTATAAGAACATGAAAATGTTTATAGACATCTTTGCACGAGGGACCCTCACTGCAATATTTTACACAAATACTTAAACGTGCAGTTCAAAACGCCTGAGTGTCAGGCAACATGCCATTTCTCAAGCATCGCTGCCCATCATGGAAGCCATTTTGATCTGTGCTGAAGAGTTTCCTTCTGGAGTCTTCCCGAATCACAGAAGACGCAGAGCTATCACGGTGTGACTAAGAGGGCTCCCTACGCCCTTCAACCCAAAGGACACGCTCGTATCTTGCTCAAAAGCCTGAATTAGATATACAATCATTGCTTGGCCAGCTTCTGTGTTGGTCCTGAAGGAAAATGAGGTTGCCTAGAGGGTGAAGAGCTATTGTATTTTAGGGTCGATTTTCATAGTCAGAATTGTCTGTCATTGGTCAGTCAACTTCCAGGCTTATCCTGATTTGAGTCTTCTGAAGGTGAGTAACTTTTAGGAATCCCAGAAAACTTGATGTCCTCTAGAATTAATCTGACCCAAGTTAATGCTGCAAACTAAACTTTAATTCAAAAGCAGCTTATGGAGAACCTAACCTAGGTTTTTATTCCTGAAGCCTCTTAAAACAAAACTAAACCTTTCCTTCTTCCACCCCTCTTACATCTTTAAACTCAGCAGAAATCTGCTGAAGAACACAAGCTCATGTTTTGCAGCTGTGCTACCCAAAGACTGGTGAGCACCCACATCAAAAGAATTCATGCCGAGCCAGCCAAGTGGCATGTTGTTTAAGAGTTAGCTTGGGAGCGCAAGCTCTGAGCAGCAGGGCCGCAGGTTCGGTTCCCACATGAGGGCCAGTGATGCTGCACCCTCTACAGTTAAGATGGTGAACAACAGCTCAACCTGGAGCTGGACTGCCATGACGGCGTAGGCTGCAGAGGAGCTGCAATGGGCTGCCATAAGCTACCGTGAGTGGCCGGCAGCAGGTGTGAGCTTTTGTGAGCTGCCGTGAGCCGCCATGAGAGGCCATCCAATGGCCGGCGAGCGACTGCCTGACCCGGGAAGAGCGCAATGATAATACCAACATGGGCCAGTGAAGCGACATCCTCTACAACTAGACTGAAGAACAAAAGGACAGCAACTTGTCTGTTCCCCTCCCCCAATTCCCCAATAAAATCTTAAAAAAAAAAGGATTCATGCCAAATTTTAGGAAAACTCATGTCAAATGAGCATCATTATCGTGATAGGTTATAGTAACAACTAAATGTAAGTGAAGATATTTGAGAAGATTGAGATGTAACTTCATTTTAAATATCCTGAAGCTCATTATCAGTAATCAGAGGTGTAGCAAAACAAAGTACACACTTCATTTTGCCCACACTTTTACACCCATCCTCTATCAGTTTCTTTATGAAAACTGCAGTTACCATGGTCTTCTGAGCTGCCTTTATCCCACCTGCTGTAACCGTGTCACCCACCTCCAGCCTGAGCAGGTTCAGTGTTCTAGGATGTTAAACGCATGCATTAAGTCTTCCCTCTGGCCTTCCTCTCTATTTATTCTTTTTCCTCCCCTACACACTTCTAGAGAAATATATGACCCGAAGAGGCATCTGCGCCTATTAAACGAGTCAAACTGGTTCAATTAAAAAATCTCATTCGATAGGTTTGTATCACACCTTATATAAATGTTCTATCACCCATTCCATCATGAGTTATAAATAATAAGAGGAGAATCATCAAAAGGTGACCAACCAGAGGAGGCAAAACCATGCGGGTACATAATTACCCAAGGAGGAGAAGAGTGAGATTTTAGAAGCATTGGAAGGCCTCCCAAGTCCAAACTGTCTTCTCTTATTGGTTCATACTACAGGCTCTTCCGACCATGGTGTTTGAAAATGTCATATTACTGACCCTTTGGGCTAAAGACAGTTAGAAAATATGAGGTACCCATGCCATCATTCTCCATCCCACCTTCAGGGCAGACGGCACTGATCCACCATGATTTTCTGTTTTGCTAAACTTGGATGTGCCCTTATAGCACTTCTCCATGCACTGCAGACAGCCACTGTCAACTGTTGGTGCTAGGTCTCGAGAAGAAACTATTTGTTGTTCTGAGGTTAAGCCTTTGGTGTTTTAAAAACTAAATGAAATGTCAGACACAGTGTGATTCTCAGGCATACAATCTCTAAAGCTCAAATGTTTATATGAACTGACTGTAAGACCTGCTAAAATGGGTAAATATTCGGTGGAAAAGAAAGAAAGGAAAGGTTGGGGCATGAATTTGGGGCAAGGAGCAGTAAAATATTCTGAAAAAAGGAAGATTAGACTGCAGTATGAATAATCACTCCATACACTGTCTGTCAGGTGCAGATGAAGTTTTCATAAAGCAGGAATTTTTTAGAATGAAAACACTAGACTTTCAATCCATTTGTTACTCTGTTTTACTTAATCAGAGACTAAGACGTGATGTACTTTTATAAATATTTAAAATGTAGATAGAAAGGAGAGATCAGAGAATAATCTTATTTTCCATAATTATTTACCCATTTTCATCTCTCCTGTGAAGTTTGTCCCGTTCTACAAAATGGGAACGCAAAGAAGGCAGTTAAAGGGCAAGTTCCGAAGGCAGGGAAGTGTGATTGAAAGACAGCGGGCACACTATACAGCCTGGTGAAAATAAAATAAAGAATCTTACTGTAATAACTACAGCAGCAAAAACTTTTGTTATCAGGGAATTGGCAGGGGATGGATCTTCAAGTGTTTGAGGTTGGAAATCTGCAATTTAGGTGACTGGTTCTGCATTCTGGGTGGGGGCGGGGAACTGGAATTTATGCTCAGGCCAAGCCCTCGGTTCTGTTCAGAGAGGACCACCTTGGTAATTCTTTCAGTAACACAAATGGAAGGCCAGTTTGCCCCTCCTGGGTTTGTCCTTTCAGGCTGCTGTAACAAAAAGCCACAGGCCCAGTGGCTTATAAACAACAGAAATTTATTTCTCACAGTTCTGGAGGTGGGAAGTCCAAGGTCAAGGCACCTGTGTGGTCATGTCCCAGCTCACAGCTGGTGCCTTCTTGTTGTGTTCTCCTAGGGTAGCAGGGGTGAGGCGTCTCTCTGGAGCCTCTTTGATGAGGCACTAATCCCACTCATGAGGGCTCCACACCCGTGACTGAAGCACCTCCAAAGGCCCCATCCACTAATACCAGCTTTGTGGGTTAGGATTTCAACATACCAGTTTGGGGGGAACAAACATTCAGACCATAGCATCAACCCTCAAGGGAAGCCCTGAACCAGCAAGTTCCACAAATGCAAAAGCTGATGTGAACATTCCGCTTAGTCATTAGTTCATTATCAGCGGGAGCCTGACCTCTCCAGAGATAGAAAACATGTTCCTCGATAATCTGCATTTCAGCTGCCCCATGCCTCACAATTCTTTCTTTCTTGGGAGATATGTGGCTGGCCTTGTCCAGGCATCTGTCCACAAGGGGATCAGGAAACCAGATTGTGGCGAGAAGGGTTTTCGGGCTAAAACTTTTCTCCAGTTTATGCCTGAGAAATCAGAACCCAAGGAAATGGATGAGCGTGTATTCATGCTGCCTGGACTATGGACTGGACTGGCTACACGATTTGTGGGCCTACTGAAAAATGAAAATGCAGAGCCTCTTGTTCAAAAGGCAAGAAAAGTGCCGTCAGAAGTACTAAACTATTGTAGAAAGCTTTTTCTTTTCTCCCACTGTCTCTCTCCACCTCTCATGGTGCCTTTATCTGCCATTTAACATCATACTCTCTAGCACCTGGGATACTCAAGGGCAAGTTCAAATCCTCACAGGTACTGACAAAGGCTCTCTCCTTGACCAAACTTTTGACAGACTCCTGTGACCCTGTTCTCAATGAGGCCTCAGCCATGGCCCCCATCCCTCACCTTGGTCACCCTGACCCGCCTTCAGCAAGACCCTTGTTAAGTCAATTTCACAAGCATCCTCCTCCTCTTGATGTCTCCTGTTAGTAATTTTCCACCCATGGACCCCCCCACTCTGCTCCTCGGCTATAAAGCTCCACTTGCCCTCGCTGTACCCCGAGCTGAGGCCGGGCTCTCTCCCCTGTTGCCACAGTATTGACACCCATCTCAGTAGTCCTGAGTAATGTCTCCCTGGCTGCTTTAACGAATGTCAGGATGACTGTAACAGTGATGGTTCTGCAACTCTGACAGGATCAGGTTCATCATCAGACCCCTGGGCGTCTCTCCTGGGACCCCGAGTGCACATCTTGGAAACCTCTGTCTTCACTCCTGACTGATTGGGGGTCTACTGGTGAGTCTGACTCCTGATCCAGGCTTGGGGTGACAGTCCATTGAAGCACAGGTAAGGGCAGATTTTAATTCTTAGGATTCCGAGTACGCTGTCTGAGGCTGGGCTATCGTCTCAGGTTTTTTGGTTTGAAAAGTACTTCCCGGGTAGGAAGTTCTTCCTGGCTCTTTGTTTCAAATGGAGACTCACTCCCTGACTCTTGGGCTGGAAATTTCTTCCTGGCCCTTTGTTTCAAGTGGCGATTTATTCCTTGATCCCTGGGCTGTAAATTTATTTCCTGGCTCCTTGTGAAGCCTCTTTGTTCTCTCTATTTGATCCCGCTTCCTCCATGGGAACTTAGTCAACTGAAAGCCCTTTCTCAAACTCTTGCGGACTGTGAGCTCCACCATTACGTCACTAACTCAGTACACTTCCTTTCTTGTTGGCCTGATTTTGGAAAGGAAAATTTGGAACTTAGGACTTTTCCAAACTGGCTCATCGAAAGACACCTCCCTTTCTTATCACCTCCGCTCCTTCTGCCACCTTTAATCTTCCCTTCATCCCTTGACCCTTCTGACATGTCTACCTTCAAACTCCTGGCTCCTCCATTCTCTGTCCACCCCTGTTGGATCGTCCCACTCCAGGCCCTGGAATCCCTTCAGGAACTAGAGCTTTAAGCCCCTTGCCCTCACTGGGGGCTCTCCAGGGACTCCAGGACCCTTGGAAGCAACTACCTGAGGCTGGAAAGGAACAAAAGGCTAATTGTAAAAAGGCTGATTATAAACGGAGTATTTCGTCCACTAGATGAGCTTTGAAAACATTCAGATGATTGACTGATGTCTCCTCAGTCTCTCACCTAAAATTTAGTCCATGGCCTCCATAAGATTATGTATCATGGCAAAAGAAAAATCTCAAAGTTTGCTCCACAAATATTGGTAAAATCCTTTAGCTTCTATCAAGTAGGTAACCCCAACTTGTCCCATTTGCCAGAAACACAACTCAGCTAAAAATATACAGTGGTGCAAAGATGAGCCCCAGTTACTTGATATAAACCAGAGTGTTTTATATTACTGTGTTTATCGTACTCATGACTAAACCTTGAGAATGGAAGCTAGACAGTCTCTATCTGTGTCTGTCTATATGTGTGTGTATAGGTCACGTACATGTATACGTGATATTTTTCTATTTGATACATGTATATGTGATATTTGTCAATTACCAAATTAATTGACAAAAATCCCATAAAGGAGCTCTAGTCAAGTTGGTTTAGAGATAATTAAGCCCTTATATAAATAAAATGTTCCTAAAACTCTCAGAAATATAGAAACTAACCCAACTGTTTTTCAAGTTTATGTGACTTGAATAAATCTTTGATAAATAAGACTAGTTTGGTATTGCTGGTTCAATAAAAATGACTCTATCAGAGTTTAGCATCAAGTATAATGCGAACATATGTTTTTATTTTCCTTGGGTTTACTAGCTAAACAAGGTAATATTGCAACTACTAGGTGTTTAAGATTATAAAATTATAAATTCAACCTAAGATCAAATGGACAAGTAAAGAGCCAGTAAAAATGAATTTGCTGTATCCATTATCCAATACACTTCATGGATATCTAACATGGCAGTAAGACCAAAACCCATGTATTTAACCTTTATAGGCTTTGCTTTTGTGATACTTGCCTAACATGCATATGTTGTGAAAACAGTTAACAGGGAAACAATGTGAGATGGCGGCTAGTTTTGTTTAGTGATTTAATATGTCTGCCTGAAATACTTTCCAAAGTCTTTCTGGTAACTTCCAATCTTAGAGTTATGCTAAGTCATAGGTATTTGTTAAATAGCTAGATAAGTTCTAAGTAAAACTAACTACTGAAACATTCATTTTTAAGCGTAAGTTTAAGTTTATATACTTTTGGCTTCTTATTTCTATATGGTACAGAGAAGTTAAATGCAGTAAACATGTTCTTTTTGCCAAATTTAAAAGATGTACCACGAGGAGCATATACCTATAAAAATCATGAGACGGAGTGATGGTTAAACTGACGTGTCAACTTGACTGGGCTAAAGGATATCCAGACAGCTGGTGAAACAGCATTTCCTGCTGTGTCTGTGAGGGTGTCTCTGGGAGAAATGAGCATTTGAATCAGTGGACTGTGTAAAGCATCATCCAATCCAGCGAGGACCTGAACAGAACAAAAAAGGTAGAGGGAAAGCAAATTCCTCCTTTACTTTAGCTGAGATTTCCATCTTCTCCTACCCTGGGATGTCAGAGCTCCTGGTTCTTGTGCTTTTGGACTCAGACTGGGACTTACACCACTGGCCCCTGATTCTCAGCCTTCAGACTTGGAATGAATTACACCACTGCCTTTCCTGGTTCTCCAGCTTGTAGACAGCAGATTATAGGACTGCTTGGCTCCATAACCGTGTGAGCCAATAACTATAATAAATCTTCTCTTATATAGATTCCTATATATCCTACTGGTCCTGTTTCTCTGGAGAGCCATGACTAATACATATGGTATATTCATAAAATGTGCTTGTCTGAAACAGAATGGTGGTATTGACAGACAATTCACAATTCTCTACTTCCTCTCTCTGTAAAAAAAGAAAAACAGTTACTAATGGCTAAAAGTTATAATGAGTACACGTAAATAAAACTACTACAAATAATAAAGGTGGAGAGAAACAACTTTGCATGAAAAGAGTGCAAAAAATGTAGGATATGTTTTTGTTTCAGGAAAAAGAATAATTTTGTCCTAAGTTAACTGGCTGGCTGCTCCAGAATGAGAAAGAGGAGAAGTATAGGACAAAAACTGAATGGATATAAATGCTGTAGAGGTGCACAGAGAAGGTATCTTGAAAAAGGAATCTTACTTCACGTGGTCAAAGCTGGCTCAGGTTGGATGGGTTTATCAAAACTACACTGATGCAAAGCTAGAATTCATTTTTCTCCCTGTTAAAAATGATAAAGTGTTCTTGGATTATTAGCTTGCTCTTAATAAGAGAGTGTAAAAGGTTTTTCTTTACCTTTTGTATGGTATGCTTAGGATTATTTAAGAGGACCAAGTCTCCTGACTTTTTAAAAGAGCTAAGGTTTTTTACCGTCCTTTTACCGCCTACAGTTACTTTTTAATTCTTTTGTTATCACTTTGGTTAAATAGGTAGCTCAGTATTATTTCACAGTGACCTAGGGTCTTACTTGATCAAGTGTTTTAACCTTTTGACATTTTTGACAATTTTGCTTCCCCCAATCAAATCTAATCAAATCTAATCTAAATCAAAAATAATAACTGGAATTATGACTGATAACATGAGCGACCGGCAGTCGGTGTGAGCTGCCAAAAGCCACTATGAGCGGCCGTCCAGTGACTGGCGACCGATCTGCCTCACCTGGGAAAAGTGCAATGATAATAGCAACATGGGCCAGTGAAGTGGCATCCTCCACAACTAGACTGAAGAAAAAAGGACAGCAACTTGTCTGTTCCCCTTTCCCAATTCCCCAACACTGTTCCTCTCCCCCCAATTCCCCAATAAAAAAAAAATCTTAAAAAAACAAAATTAAAAAAAAAAGAATCTGTCCTTGTAACAGATCGTAATTGGAAAAATTAATTACATAACACATTTTGACTGGGATACCATATTTGAGAATGATACACATATTATCAGATATGACCAGACAGTTTTAAGGCACTAAGGTTGACTCCATAAAGGAGCCAATGTTTACAAAGCCCTCTTGGGAAAACAAGCCTGGTACCTGACTTACAGGGTTCCTGGTCTTACAGGTGAGTAAGGAAAGTCACTTCCTGGCAGGCCCAGGAGCCCCGAGGATATTTTGGGGATCTTGTGAAGAGAGGAAATCACCGAAATCTATAGGTATTGCAGGTAAAGTTTGGTAGTGAATTCTTGGCTTGGCTTCCTGGTCTCAAAAGGTTTTTAAAAGTCTAATTTGAGATTCCTTGTTAAAGTTCCAGCAACACAGACTTAAAAAGACCTATGTGCTCAATTATATTGTTCCTGAACATACGCATTGGCAAACTATTAATGATTATGTAAATAATCACGCCAGATATAATGAGACCAGATTTATTTTGTAAATAAGAATAAAAAAGGAAGGTGACCATAAAGAGAAATCTCATGTTTCATAAACTACAGGCTATATTAGTGTTTCATAACTTAGAGGAAAACTATAGCACATCTCTGTGGGTTACCCGATTCTGGTTCTATTTACTGTCTTTGAGGTTTTGTTATTCATTTGTAATTTGGACTAGATCCTTCTTTCTTACATTTTATCAGTCCTCATCAAATTTTCAATTCTAGTTTCCTCCAATTTTCTGGCTATAACTCTCCAAATTAATGTTTCCCATTTTTCTCCCCACCTGCTGCTCTAGAGTCATTAGGAATGAAAACCTGAGTGCCCAGGCCTTCATTGGAACTCTGAGTGGTCTTGTATCTAAAGAAACCCTACAGTCTGAAGCTGGACATTGGGCGCCCCATGTGCCTGGTGCTGCGGCTGGGCGGGGCCAGTCAGGAAGGTCACCGGAAAGCCTGCATCTTCCATGCTCTGCTTCAGGAAACACGCACGACTGTGACAGTGGTGTCTGTGCTGTCATTAGAGACATTCAGCCAGGAAATCCATCAGATTCTCCTCACTCCACCACCTAAGGATGTTCCAAGCTCAACATCTAGAACTATCTTCTCAACTGGCCGACCTCCTCCCAGGTTTTAACAGATGGTTCTGCTAGTCCTTACTGAACAAAAGGCAGCCAGCGAGACATAGGCTCGTACGGTCTAACGGAAGAAAGAATGTGTTTTCTTTCCTTGACCAGGAGAAAGGACCAACACAGACTCCCTCCTGACCAGACTTTAGACAGGCTCCTCTGAGCCCGCTTCTTGACTCGGCCTCAGCATTGGTCTTTGCTGGACTTGCAATAGCCCAGTTGTAGCGAAAAGCCTGCTAAGTCAGTTGAGAGAGAATCCCCCAGCCTTGGTATCTGATCAAATTCCTTATCCCCCAGCCTTGATACCTGATCACCCTGACTTGTCTTCAGCAAGAATGCTGTTAAGTCAGTTTAACAAGAATCCCTCCACCTTTGAAGCCTTCTCCTGGTCATTTTTCATTCCCTGACTCTCCTCCTTCACACTCTTCTCCTCAGCTATAAATCTCTACTTGTCCTTGCTGTACTCAAGCAAGTTCAGCCTGCTCTCCCTCTCCTACTGCCATAGTCTTCACACCTACTACAACAGCTGTGAATAAAGTTTTTCTTACTGTTTGAGTAAGTACCAGAATAATTTTGTCCTTAATGGTACCCGAGGTTCCCACCCTGAGACACAGCACATGGCCTGCCAGGTTACCCTTCTGCCACCCACAGGGCCACACTACTCCGTGCCCACCGAGGGGCTGACAAGTCCAGACAGGCATCTGTACCAAGAAGCTCAGGTACCTGGATTATGGGAAGGAAGGAGAGGATTCTTCTCATCTCGGAGTCAGACCTCAGCAGCAGGCCTCTATCTCTGCACACCTGTGCCCAGCAGAATGGACATTTCACCACAGTCACTGGCAGCTCGAGCGAAAGGAAGAGGCTTGAACAGAAAAAAAATAAAATAAAAAATCAAACTGAGCAATTTGTTCTGGAGCACATGAGGAAATCCCCTGAGAGTTTTCCAGAAATAGCAGAGGGAAGACTTAAAAGGACTACATTTCAGCAAAGGGATCAGTGATAATTTAGTCACAAAAAGGAAATATAACTTCGTTTTGAAGTTACATACTGCTGAGGCCAAAATGTATGGGTTGCACATTCCAGAAATTATAAATAACTAGAATTATCATTCCTATTCTAAAACGCAAAGAAGAAAAAACCCTACGCCTATTCACCACTTTAAAAAGCAAAATAAAAATGATTTCTTGGATATGACACCAAAAGCATAGGCAACAAAAGAAAAAAATAGGCAAATTGGATTTCATCAAAATTGAAAACTTTTGTACATCAAAGGAGTAAAAAGGTGACATACCAAATGAGAGCTAATATTTGCAAATCACATATCTGATAAGGGATTAATATCCAGAATATATAAAGACATATAAAGAGGTGGATGGAAGTTATGGTTTAATGAGTACAGAATTTCCGTATGTAATGATGAAAAAGTGCTGGAGATGGATGGTGGTGGTGGTTCTCCAACAACGTGAATGTACTTAATGCCATTAAAAATAGTACATTTCATGTATATTTTACTATAATTAAAAAAAAAAACCAGAAAAACTTAACTACCCAAAATCCTGACCTTATTAAACCAATAAATTAGGAGATGGTAATGGGGCTCTAAGAGGATTTGTCAATTTTTCAATGATTTCCTTTAAGGAAGATGCTTTCCTAGAGCTCAACTGTCTCTTCGCAGATCATTAAACCCTTGTTAAAGCAGTCAAAAGCAGGTAAAAGGAAAAGGTGAAGAAAAAAAGAAAATATACTAGAGACCTTTGCAAAACTATGTCTGAGTCTTTACAAGGCTATTAAGTATCCTGTTTACATGGTTTCCAAATGTTTTTTTTTTTAAATACTCAAAACTTACAGATAAAGTGCAATGAACTTCCTTATATCTGTCGCTTAGGTTATCACTTGTTACCAATTTACCACATTATCCTTCTCTCTTAATATACATAATTATTTTAATTTTATTATTTCTTTTGGCAAACTATTAAAGATTACGGAGTAAACTACAGACAACATGATTCTTCACCCTAAGTATTTAGCATGAATTTCATTAAAATGACTTGTATTATATAGCGACAGTGCAATGATCAGATTCTGGAAATTTAATATTGACTCGGTACTGTACAATGCATATACAGATTTCTCCTGTTGTCCCCTTAACATCAGTTATAGAAAAATAATGATCTTTTTGATACAGAATCCGATCCAGGATCCACATTTATTTGTCCTATTCTTTCATCTCTTTCAAATCTGGAACAGTTCTTCAGCCTTTCGTGACATGAACAACTTTGTAGTTTAGACCAATTATAGTATGTCCCTCAATTAGGGCTGTTCTAATTCTGTTTTATGATTAGTTTCAGATGACGTGTTTTGTGCAGGAACACTACACAGGTAATGTGTCGAGTGCATCACATTAGAAGGTAGATGACCCCAGTTTGTCCTCCCTTCCCTGTTCTCTCTTGATGAAGGTACTGTCCTCAGCTCTCTCCCCTACAAGGCTACTATTTTTCTTTTTGTTATTGTAATCTGTGAGAAAGTACCTTAAGACTAAGTAAATATCCCATCAGAGTTGATCGGGATGATTTTAGCATCCTTTGATGATTCTGGCCTGAATTAATTATTTCTGTGATGGTTGCAAAACGGTAATTTTCTAAGTCTATCATTTCTTGTACTGAATGTTGTTTTAAAATGGAATGTTTTTGTAGCAAGTAAACTCACTGTTTTATATGGCAGACATATCGGAAATAAATTTGCATTATGACTGTTAATGTGAAAAAAGTACATTACATTTCTGATCTACACAATATATAAAAAAGGAAATTAAAGAGGTATGGAAAAATGAACAAGTAATTCAGTTTTCTTTCCAAAAAGTAGAAAATTCTTTTGGATGAAAACAGTCATCTAAGAGGTCTATCTCTAAGGTAAGGATTTAGAGAACAGAGAAAACTTTTTAAAGTAGCCTGAGTATAAATAACCAAGCTAAGAATAAACAACGATTAGTGGTTAGTATAAAGGTACCAGATTGGTTCTGGGTATTTATTTCTTTAAAGTTTATTTTAAGTATTATCTTAACATGGGGTGTAGTAATTGTAACTGTATTTAGCTGTTTTTAAAATACACTTTATATTCTTTTTTCTTTAAAAAATTTGGGTGTGCCAATATATTTTGTCTTAGTATAAAGTCTTATACTTTAAGTCTAGCCAGACCGTGACCCACCAAACTAAAGGATCGTTGCTTACATAACAGCACAATATAGTAATTGCACATTATAAACTAGAAAAGAAACCTCTTCAGGTGCTGAACTTGCAAAACTATATTAAGTGAGAAAAACCTTAACTCAGTGGCTCTAAACCTGGAGCGCACAGAACGGACACCTAGGGGCACTTAGAACGCCCAGGCCCAGGCCCAGCTCAACCTGCTTGTACCAGCCCAGCGTGGGCAAGTTGGAAAAGCTCCCTAAATTCCAGCCAGAGTTGAAGACCACCACCCAAGTCTGTCTTCTACTGAGGAAGCAGTTTGATCCCAGGCTGATAAAGCTTCCTGCCCACTTCTCCATTGCTTTTTCATCCCAGGCTAGTAGGTTTCATTCTTCCCAAAGCCCCTTGGAATGTGACTAGAGGGCCTCTTTCCACCGCTGTAAGCACCTGTCCTACCTCCTATGGTTCCTCCTTTGGGGTAGGACATACAATAACTATTTCCATTTCCCCTGACGCCTCTCCTACAAAGAGTCCTTTTCATGTTAAGAGTTTTTGATGCAACACACAAAATAATAAAACATAAATTGCAGAAATTGTAAATATTGTGAGGGTTTTAGTTCATTCTTAAACTATCTATTGTTTTTTGAAATATAAACAAAATTCACCTTGCTGTTTTCCCTTCTAAGCTGCTGTTCTTTGATATTATAGAACAATTCTCGGTATTTTATTCACCAGGGCTTAAGTTCACTAGGATTGAATTATAAGAATTCAATAAGGATTCCTCATAAGAACCTCCAAACTCTCCATCTGATACTCTTCTTAGAGGTTTCAATGATTTTACTAAGGCAAATATATTAATAGATACATTTCTATGCATAGATGTGTGTATACACACACACAAACACAGTAGTAACATACAGCATAACACTCAACTGCTATTAAGACTCAAGTTACACACACTTCAGAGGAACCGGTTTATGCAATCTCAAATTTTCCTATTTGGCACACACACAAAAATCACCCTATAGTTTCTGGCCACCGTATATTGAAAGTCACAACAGGTATTAAGACAAAATATATGTAAAATTAAAATCTAAGCCAATGAGATCCAAAATGTTTGATTTATTCAACTCATTTTGTAACATGCCCAGCAGCAGTCAAATTAGAAGCACTGGGTGACAGTGAAACCAGTCATGATAACTTCTGCTGATTAGCAGTTATAGGAATTTGTTGAAATGCTTCTAAATCCTAACATGAATATTTTAACACCATAAAATACATTTTTGAGGTAAGCCGGTGTTATAACTCTTATCCAAATATAAAATATATTCCTGAATATCTCACTTCAGCAAACTTAGGTACATTTAAGTAAAAATGCTGGGAAAGTCTAGTTCTTTCAAGTCCAAAGCAAACACAGGTAGAATTTTGATCAGGGCCTTATTTAATCAAACATCTTCATCTGTGAGCAGATTGAAGCGTTACGCTGCTCCTATCACAATAAGTAACCCTGGACAATGCGGTTTTCTATGTTCTCCATCCAGGAAAGATGGGCTTTACCAGCACAAATCCTTGATTGCGTGCCATTAATATCATATGTAGAAAAAAGATGAGCTATTTTAGCACTTTGAGACTTTTTATCCAGCACGCAAGTTGCCGTTTTCCTTTAACTTGTTCACTTTCCCTCCACCTTAGAAATGTCGTAAACAACCACAGTAAGAAAACTACACCCAAACTCCTGATGTTTAATCACTTCTTATAAAATGAGACTGTGACTTGTAGCTCCACATTCATTGGTTCATGATCCCACTACAATAAACAAACTGAAAAATGCCACCTTGCTAGTTATCATGGTATTTAATCTACACAATTAAATGTTAGAAATTCAGAAGCTAAACCGGGTTAAGAAGACTTGTTAAGATTCAGGAGAAGGTACGGTTAGCCCCCAGCCCACCCAGTGTAAAGCCACATGATTCTGAAGAGACCACTAATAGAATACCATGTAAAATAGGAGTCAAAAACAAACAAACAAAAGATGTAGAAGACAATCCCAGTATCCAGGAAATACAATCTTTGGGTAGAAAACACTTGATTACCGACACTGTGTTTCACCTCTTGAATTACTCTGCCCCCAAATTCAGCTCCACTTAGGGGATGGTGTTGGGGATTTTCTTCCTACTGTGCTCTTGGGATCTTTATCTTCAGTAAGAAGCTGTAATGCTTCTATGCTGCTCATTTATTTGCCTACAAAGGTCCATGGAAAACGCTACTTTTCTTTTCATGCGAAAAGATGTGCCTGAGTTTTACTGCTTCACTTCAGTAGAGCCACCTGGGGCTCACACAGGCGCCACGTCACCTCCTTCCTCAGCTCCTGAGCGCGGCAGCCACCCCCCTGACCTGGAACACGCTGACTTCACATCCATTACTGGGTGTCTTTGAACATGGAGTGTGTAGCAGCTTTTGATAATAGATGACTTCCACGGAGGTAGGGCTAAAACCACAACAACTGCCGCCCATGGTAATTACAGCACCAAAACGCACGGCCTTTCTACACCAGGAAAGGCCCAAGCTTGTCTGAGTCATCGCGTCAAAGACAAGTTCCAAAACCTCTGAGCCCATGTGACAAATAGCCTCACCGAAGGTTTCGCTATCTTCTGGACACTTGATTTAGGCATGAGGAGGGGAGGAAAAATATAATAATTCTCCAGTTTTATTATTTTATTTGAAAAGAGAGATTATTATAGTGAACCCCACTATTTATCATCTGACGTCAACGACGCTTGACATTTTGCCAGTCTTAAGAAAAAAGAATTTTAATGCCAGGAAGAGCTACAATGATGAAGGCAGTCACAGTGAAAATGTGAAGCCGATCTGAAACACTGTACAGAAGAAAACGGACGGAATGGTGGTCAGTTACTGGGACCTGGTTTTCCCCTGGCTCAGCCTTCAGCTGTGCTCGCTACTGTAAAAGTAACTGCTGAACGGGAAAGAAAATTCTCAGTGGATACAGCAGGAACGTGGCCTTTACTGTGGGTTTCATGAGACCCTGACTGGGAAGAGTGGCCCCATACTTCTTCCAAGACCGCTGCGGGGTTCTAATTTCAAAAGATTGTGCCGGATGTGAGAGCTCTTCTCTTTCCAGAGGCATTCTGTGATGGAAAGGGCCCAGGAGGAGGCCTGGGAAGAGTTAGGCTCTCTTCTAGGCTCTGCGGATAGGTGGCTGGGTGACCCCTGACAGGATAAAGTACAGGCAAACCTCAGAGATACTGCAGGTCCCGGACCACCGTGATAAAGCACGTATCACAATAAAGTGAGTTGTAATCTTTTTGCTGATGGAGGGTCTTGCCTTCTGTTTGTAAGAAATGCAACATCTGTAAAGCACAATAAAGCACAGCACCGTAAAACGAGGAGTTAGAAACAAAAAAGATGTAGAAGGAATTTATGCAGAGTCCAAGAGCATATTAAGCAAATTAAGGCTTGAAATGGCTGCCTTGCAAAAAAACAATTGAACCTGAATCTAATCAACCGCTAGGTTTAACTAGCGCTTACAGGGGATAGAGGAACAAGTTAACCACAAGGAAACAGCCAAATCCAGGATGGAGGACATCCCACAGAAAAACATGAGCCAGTTTCTATATTGTTTCTATATTAGTTTCCAGATTGATACATAAAAAGAAAAAGGTGAGGGAAATGGGGAGCGGGGAGGGAGGCTCTCAAAGAATAAAAGAAACTTAAGAACCACAACACAAAAATGCAATGTGTGGATGCTTTTGGCATCCTAAAACAAATCAACTGGAAAATACATCTTTGAGACAGCTGGAAAAACTTGAAGATGTTAAGAAATTATTCACAATTCTGCTAGATATGATAATAATGTGGTGATTACAGTTTTTTTTTTGTTTGTTTTTTTAAAGTCTTGTTAGTTAGAAATGTTTACTAAAGCATTTACAAGCAAAATGACATGATATCTGAGACTTTCTTTAAAACTTTTCAGCAAAAAGAAAGGAAGAAAATAAGCAAGGAAGGAAATAAGGAAGGAAGAGAGGAAGGGAGGAAGGAAATAAGGAAGGAAGGAAAAGTATGTGGGGAAGGGACAGATGAAACAAGATTGATAAAATATTAATTTTTGTTGAAACTGGGTAATTATATGGTGGTCCATTATGCATTTTTCTCTCTACTTTTGTGTGTGCTTGAAAATTTCCGTAATTAAATATTTTTAATGGACATTTTGGTGCATTTGGGAGGATGCAGTATCGATGTCAGTCCACCTGCTCCTTGGGATTTATAGGCTGAGAACTGTTCATCTTATTTTAAAGTGAATAATGTAATAGCACTTACAGAACACATGGGCCATGGTGTAGGTTAGGCTCATTTCAACATTGTTTTGTGTCATAATTCACTATTATGGAGGCAATGTTCATTTCTTGCTTATCCACTGTTTCTGTAATACATTTTCTAGCTCTTGAACTCTGTGCTTTATGAAATACCATTTATAAATTAAATACTGCATGAGTCCACAGCTCGAGGCACTTGGATGTAACAGAAGGAGTTCATATAACCCAAGAATGCCCATGAAAGTACGTTTCATTCTCATGGACTTATGTGAAATTCCATTCACACTCATGGACTTAATTGAAAAGGTGCTGTGGAAATTCTAAGCTTTACTAGTTAAGGTGAGCAAAGCTCAAGGTGCCAGCCCTGGGCAAATACGAATTGTGGTATTCTCCCCGTCACCTACGAGAATTTAAGCTTGTTCAATGACACATTTGGGGTTCTTCTAGGGCCTCTGCATTATAAGCAAAAGCTACTAAATAGTAATTGGCAGGGTTGTGACTTTTCTTGAGCCCCAACCAGATACGTCTCAGAACCTAAAATCCCGGCAAAAGCCTCTTTATATGTTTTTAATATGAAGAAAGCAGACAACAAATAACTATTTAATTTGAGATCTGAACTTGATTTTAAAAATATTAGCCAAGTTTTTATACACTAACTTGCTCTTAGGGTAACTTGCCAGCAGAATTCTAAATATTCTAGAGTAGCTGTTAAATTATGCGTGGACCAAAATGTGGTTAATTTTGAGCAAAATTGGAATAAAAGCAGTAATTCTTTAAAACATCTTTAATGACATCACCAGTAATATATCTCCAAATACTCATTCTCTTTTAAACAGAGGTCCAGCATGGGAAAATTAAGGCGAATTATAGAGAGGCCAAGAATAGGTTCTGTTGATAGAATAGAAACACTAGCAACAATTAATACACATTAAGATATAGCCCTTAAAATATCAGGCATCTATTTATCAATATACTTTTTAATAGAAAAGTAATAGAAATCAAATATACACATACATACGTGCACAGAATAAGAAATTTTCACAATGTAATCACAAGTGTGTACTCACTACCCAGATCAGAAAAAACAAACAACAACAACAAAAAACACACACAAAAAAACCTTACCCAGCGGCCTCCCTTGTTACTACGTTACTACCTTAGCCCCATGGTAAGCCCTATTCTGTGCTCTTTTGCCCCATTTTATTTTTGCCTGTTTTAAACTTTACGTAAATAGAATCATGCAATGTGATTTTTTTATCCACCTTCTCTCACTCAACATTGTAAAATTCATCCATATTGCTGGAGGTGCTGTTATTTTCATTGCTGAATAGCATCTCATTGTATGAATACCCCATAGTTTATCCATTCTCCTGTTGACGGACATTTGGGTTGTTTCCAATTTGGAAAATTACGAAATTCTTCGAGTGCACATATGAATGCATGTCTGTGGGGTATATGTAGATGGCATTGGTTTTAATAAAACCTGAGATTTACAGCACAGAGACCATATTTTCTTTGCCATTGTGGTTCTCGGACATACTGGTGCCTGGTGCTTAGTAGATGCTCAATAAATCTTTGCTATAGGGTTGAATGAATAGATGCTTTCTATGGCTGATTATATTTCCTTCAAGACTTAACGCCATACCACCCAAATTAGTGTATTTTAGGGTATCATTGAAATCTTTCTGTTTATACACATATGTCAATTTACCTTTCAGTTGGGTTTTTTCACAGAAGGTTTCTATATTATTTATCTGTGTGTTATAACCGAAATGATTGATGCCTTGCAGGCTTGTCAAACAATAACATGCATATGAAGACTGCCCTCTGCCTAGCGCTGTTTACGGCCTGCTTTTCGCTTTGTGAACTGCCTGCCACTTTTGCTCAGAGTCATTTATCACCGAGCGAGCACTCTGCATTGATCTGTCTGTTATTCTTTTTCCAGTACACCATCACTAGACTTTTCTACTTGAATTATCTCTGGTGATGATACCATCTCTCATAAGTTGGTTACATAATGTTTTTAAAAAATGAACTTTAAACTGAAATTTTGACTTTTATCTTTTTGCAATGTAGGCGTGGGACCAAAAAAGAGTACTTTTGGACTATATTTATATGAAACTGGAAATGCTGTGACATATGTTGCAGGTGCTGATAACTTAGCCAAAGGAAATGGCTAGCGATATTAGTATCTTAGTCATTTTCCTCTCTCTAGTTCAGCAAATGTTCATGTTCATGGTGGGTAGCTTTCGTTAATATCATAAGACAGTGGGACCACACGAAACAATATCACAAGTTCTCCATGGAGCGCCACACGCTGCCAAAGGGCCTAGCCAGGCGGGCTTCCGAAAGTGTCGCGGGACTCACGATTAGGTGACCCTCACATGACAATCATCTGGAGCTGGAGACCCAACATCATTGGTAGCTCAAAAGAGTGAGCTTCAAAAACGTTAAATATTAGAAATAATATATGACGTGCTACACATTTTTCCTGAAGACAGAATAGCTTCATGATGAGACTGGTTTAGAGATATCAACCCAGAAGTCTTTCAAAGGAAGTAGGCATCTGAAAAGGACAGTCCCTTTTGATGGTTTGTCCAATTAACTTAGAAATACCCTTGACATTTTTCCTCTGGGAAGAAAGACTTTGGGTGACAGTTTTTTATATTGCTGTTGTTTGGGGTTGGAGAATTTTCTCCTTCGTTGTTTTCAAGCCTTTAAGCAATGAGAAATGGCCTTGAACTTCCTTGCATGCATACAGCTACTTTCTGGGTCATTGTACTTGCAGTTTCCTTTTTTTTTCTTTTTCTCTTGAAGTCACTTTGATATATCATCATCATTTAAAAACTACTGCTCCCAACGGCCTCTCTCAGTTATCTTTTAGATGGCTGATTACAATCAAACGAGAAATAAAAGTAAAATAAACTTTAAAATAAACCTAAAAAGAAAAGGGGAAAAATCCAAACCATTTAAATCAGTGCCATAAAACTATTTTAGAAAACCAGCTTTCTATATTTTAATGTTTTCCATGTCTGAAACATTTCTCCAGACTTTGGTGCTATAATTGTAACACCATCTTGACACTTCTACTTTTAAGCCATAGAGATTTTTGCCTTTTCCTTCCTCAAAGAAAAAAAAAAGGTTGGAGCCAAGTGACCAGTGTACATACTCATGACTCACAGGTAATGGAGACAGCAGGGAAGGGATGCACTGAACAAGCAAATCTAGGTCCTGTGCTCCGTGACGGGGAGTGGAATGGGGAAGGTGGCTTAGGGCACTGCAGAAAGGAAAATGGCTGAAGTTTACACCTGCTCTGATAGGGCAACAAGGGGTCACCTATGACTCCCACATACACTACTTCATGGACAGGGATGGCGCGTACATTTGTGTAGGTGGCACACTGCACAAGGGCATTTGCCCTGAGAATGGGGCGCTGTCTTCCAATAAGCACAGAGGAGCTGACTGAGGGCCAGGTGATTGCTTGCAGGGGCTATGCCTGCTCAGGTGCTAGATGAGATAGCTGTGCTCCACCTGTTTGTGACTACAAGACTAACCTCCACTCGTCTCCATTTTTCTAATCCATTAATATAGATACATTTTGAGGACCTATGTTTTCCCCTTATAAGGTGAGTACCTTACCTAAAAAGTAAGGTAGAATAGATAGGTTTTTAAAGTTCTCCACAAAGTCCAAGAAACTCTGCCCTATTTTCTCTAAAACAGTCACAGTCCGGAGTCTTGCTCTGAATGCAGAAACACACCGGTGACTTGGTGAGCCTTTACTGGTTTCGTGTGGAGAGCCCCCAAAATGCATTTGTCATGTCAAGAAAGTTCAGACTTCCCACACTCCCCATAACCTAACCTCTCCCAAGCAGGCAGGCCCTTCAGGAGCTGCTTCTCACAACACAGCGTCCTTTTCCTTTCCGCCGGCTTCACGTTCCAGCCTTCCTGCAGCTTGCGGAGCAGTTAGGGGGCGTGTTCGGTGTTTTCCTGAAAGCCATGGTCATCCCTTTTGAAAGTCCGCTTTCTTTCCTTTTCATATAGGTGCTTTATTAGTCAGGCTTAAGAAAAATCAAGAGGAAGTGGTAGAAAGGAAAAACAAATCGGGAAACGTCTGGTCATGACTGCCGCTGTGAAATATTAAAATGTCGATGACACAACCCTGCTCATAAAGAGCATAGAGATACTCCAGAAGCATTTTCAGGGTGTGATAAATGTCCTTAAAAGTAAGAAGTCATAAAAATAAAATGGGATAGAAAACAGACCCAGAGGAAAACAGCATAAGACCAAAACAGGCAGCAGAAAAGAATCCTTTCTGATCACTCAGAGAACTTGTTAAATAACATTTAAAAAAGAGGATGATAGTTCAATACAACTTCATCTCTTCGGGATCTTCAAACCTGAATCAAGTGGGGTTTTGAAAAACAATGTTTTGCCATTTGATCATTTTATAAAATGTAATAGGATACAAATTATAATTTCAAGGTTAGAAAACTGATTTTTTAAATCGGATAAAGATAGAACACGTGTAATATGTCCAGGTGCAATACTTAAAAATTCATTAAGACGGATATGTATAGATCAGAAACAGAGAGTAATGTTTTCAGAGAAGACCAAGTAGCAAATTCATGAATTAGAGTTTGGTTCATAGTCTCACCTCAGGATACTCATTTGTTCACTTAAGTAAGCTTCTGCATCTTGATTAGCATGTCAGTATATAGAGGTATTATTTGAGCTTGGGTTTTTGCTTTTATAAAACCCTTATATATTCTTTGAAAATGATATCATTCATTAATAATTATTAATGATAAAATTGGAAGATAAAGACAACTCAAAAATGTTGGGGACTTAATGTCCGTGACACTGTGGTAAGGTAAAAGTGGGTTCAGGCTTTGAAATCAGGTAAGGCTTTGAAACCTGGCTTACATCCTGACTGCTGCTAACTCGAGAGGTCTTTAATAAACTACTTAAATTCTGAACCTTGGCTCACCAGTTTTAAAAGAGGGAGATTATTACCCACCAAACATGGTTGTTGTCAAAATCAACATAATGTCACTGAAAGCACCTTTGTCTCTTCTGGGCACACAAATACTCAAGAAATGTTAGTCTTCTCAGCTTACTTGCTCAGGAAACAAGGTTATGTTGAATTTCTGCATGTAAAATACTCTAATATAAAATATTACAACTTTTGGGTCCTCTGAAATAAACCTAAAATAAAAGGCATCATGAGGGAAAACATTAAGACTCAATTTACCATGGGATGCATACTTAGAAAGATGATTATAAGTCTTTTAAAGTCAACAAAAGACAGATACTGAGTTGAAATATTTTCTTTCGAAGTCTAAAATGTTTCAGAAAACATATAGGACCCGGTAGCATAATAGCAGGATCCACGGTATCATGGATCGTGGTAAGTATCATGATTGCTATGCTAGTTTCCACTTTCTCGGTTTATAAACTCAGAACAGGCCAGCTTTGGCAGTGATCAAACTGAACTGTGAGATTGGCTTCTGACTCACTAAGCTCCTGTCTCTAAAATGACTGCTATTTCATGAATTTAAACAAGTGCCACAAGTGCTCGTTTCCATGTGTGACATTTTTGATGAACTTCCAGGTTTCTAACTGGGTAAAAAAGCCAGATTACAAACCACTTTGCTTAGTGTGAGGAGTCAAGTAGCTCTAATATAGCCCCTCTCAAGATTTTCAGTTACATTCCTCAAATATTAGCCAATTACTTTAGCAAGAACACAACTAGCTAATCACTTCCCAACATAAAATGGAAATATGATGGATAGAAAAGAGTGACCAAAAGATCTTTGGAGGTGCCCAAGACTGAATAGAACCCTCTAGAAGCTCCAGGCAATAAAACACTTATGGTGTACTACCTCCCATGCAATTCAAAATAAGAACTATTCCAAATCATATCGTAAGAATAAGGAGCTTCAACAAAATTCCGAGTTTTCACATGATGATGTCAGTAAAGGTCTTTTCTTAAAGGAATGGCAGCTGTTAGATTAAAAAAAATTTTTTTCCCTTGTTTCTCTTGACTTGCTGATTGATACACAAAGTTGTCAACTACAAGCTTCCCAAGAAGCCCCCAGAATAATCTGTTGATCAAGCATGGCTAAGTTTGTTAAACCTACTGCAATGAGGGAGAGGACTACCTCAACAGAGACCTAGGAGTATCTCAGAGGGAAGGTGAGAGGCAGCGATTTACAGGTTTGGGGGTGTGGGTCTTTTAAAGTGGGGGCCAGGTGAAGACTCGTATAGTAGTTCCGGATGACGGACACAGCTCTGAGAGCGTCTGGAAGCAAACCTCATCAACCGTTGTTTGCAGAGAGAACCATTTGCCCAGGGAAGTATCCACTGTCATGAGAACAGGGTCATTTGCCTAGATGAGCAATTGATTGTTCAGATAAATTGGTTTGGGGGAATTCTTGATGCAAACAATGAGATTATTTCTTACTCTATAAGTTTATGTTCCTGGGCAAGAATTTCCGGGAGCAGATAGGCAGCCATGTTGCCACACGTGGTCTTGGTGCTTAGTCCCGATGGAGAAGCTGCATGGAAACACGGGGAACCAGTTTCCCTTTGCCTCATGGATTTCCACACTGGTTGAAGCTCAACGCGGAACTCGGTATTGAATTAGGGAAAAAAGAGAGGGCGGTATGGGGCCAGTCAGCAAAGGGATGTGCAAAATAGTTTCAAGGAGACTTGGATAGTTACCTGCTCTCTCCGGAGAAGCAGGATGGAGGGACATCAAAGTTCAACTTTTGCTTCAGGTCGTCCAGATAACATCGGAACTTCAAGGAGCAGAGGCCAGGGAGAAGGTTCAGGTGCAGCTTACAGAGAGGGGATTACCTACTTGACTGGTCTGAGATGCTTAGATCTGACGGTGTGTTCCTTGAGGGCTGGGCCTCCCCATTCAATTCTGTAACCTTGACATGGGACACTGGGTCATGAGTGTTCCATATGACTACAGCATGGCTGAGGTTTCTCTAAAGGCCAGAGATTGGTCTCTAAATGGGGAGCCACACAGACCTGCAGAGGCAGGTCTGCCTGGCTGGCAACAAGCCCACGTTTAAGAAGCTGGGCACTAACCGACTGACAATTCTGGACTGAGAAAAGGCCATGATGAGGCTTAGAGGACACAGAAACAGCCAAGGTAAAGAAAAGAGCAGAGAAGAAGAGGAGACACCTGATAATTAAAAATAGCTTGTGTTTCCACTGTGCCTTTTAATGTACAAAGTGTTCCCATTCGTCTTATTTGATCTTCACAACATTCTTGTAAGGAAAATAAAACGGGCATTATTTTCACCATTTTATGCATGAGAGAGTTGCAGCTCGGAGATGGTTAAGTGTCTTGCCCAAGGTCACGATACTGGAAAATTGCAGAGGGGCTCTTGGGCCTAGCTCTTCAGAAGCATCTTGCAACTCCTAAGAATTGGAAGCAGAACTAAAACCGTGAGAAGAGTGAGAAAAGTGTTTCTCTTTACCCCTCCAACCATAAGGACCAAGGTTTGCCGAGTTGTAAGTTCTGTAAATAGACAAGACTATGCTGTGAATTAAAACTGGAAATGGACTGGACGCCGTGCATTGTGCCCAGGCGCCCTGGCCACAGCCTCTGAGCCACCCCAGCTCTGCACTGCCGTCACTGAAGCCCAGATTACTGTTCTCATGCCAGAGTCCTGCCTGGCCGTGTGTTTCCATAGGCAGCGAAATTTCAGTATCCCTGTCTGGGCTTCGGCTTTTGGCAAGAATTTCCCCTTCTCTTGTGAACATCTTGGAAAGCTTTTAACTGAGCACAAAGATGTTTATTTTGAGAAGCAAAAGGGACTAAGTCTAAAAACAATCTCTACCTCTCCCACCAGATGATTCTTACTTTTCAAATGTAAGGTATTTTGCTCTCCCATCATCTACTAGGCAGAGCCCACAGGTGATGCTATCTGGGGTGGCTCTGAAGAAACTGGACATTCTCTGTGTGACTTCAGGCTCTGGCAAGGTATTTGGAATCTGGGCTGCGGGAGTGTTTAGGGAGTAGAAAGGGGAAGAAATGATAGGTATAGGAGGGGAAAAGTGGTTGTATTATGAAGCAAGACAACCAACCCCAATCAGCTGCCTTCCAATTGCCCACTTATTTCTCAAGTACCTTTTGGAGCAGTTTTCATACAGGTTTTATTTTATTTTATCTTTTTTTTTTTTTAGCTGAGCCATCCTGCCACCTGTTGGCAGCTCAGCGGCAGCTCAGCTTGGGCCAGGAATCGAACCAGCGACCCTGTTGCTCACAGCTCGCACTCTTGAGCGAGCTATTAACCAACTGAGCCACACGGCCGGCCCTTCTCACAGTTTTTAGGAAGGGCCATGTCCAAGCATAGAACATAATTTGTTAGGCCTTAAGGATAGTGGCAAATATCACATGGCCAATAATTTCTCAGGCATGTTGATATATAATAATGTCATTTCAGAATTACAGCATATCTTAGAGCAATTTGTCCCAAGTTTCTCATCTGAGAGACAGGCAACGAAGACCAAGAAAATTAAGTGACTTTCACAAGGTCAGACATAATGGAGCAGTAAATCAAGATGTGGAAGGCAAGACTTGAATTTTGTTGTCATTGCACACACCGTGAAACAGTTAGTCTGAAAGCTAACATTGCTTCCGGTTGTTGTTGAATTCTCTCTTCTTTTCACACTGGATTTCTGACTCCTTTGAAAGACTGTCAAACTTTCTTCCAGTGTGAAGGGACCTAACAAGGAAAAGGCTCTTAACTGAAGTCAGCAGAGGTAAGAGTACCTTTGCTAACATCTTGGCTTACAGGACTAGACTTGAAAATTTCTCTTGATGTAGCCAATCAAAATACGACTGTAAGGGCAGAGATATGATGAAAAGAGAAATGAACTTCCTGGAAGTGAAAAGGCAGATCCCTGCAGACGTGCGGACAAGTGGAAGAACACAGGTTTAGGTCAGGATGAAACCTTAATGTCTTCGTGGTGGAAACTGCCAAGAATTCATGACTAGGTCCTTGAAGTTACTGTTTGCCTCTGCTGTATAGAAAGCCCTTTATGAGGCTATAATTAGCATAGGAGGGGATCACACCAACAGACGGTGTAAAGTTAAAAATCAGTCTGGTTTGGGGAAGCAGAAGATGAATTCGACTTGAATCAATACTATCTTTACTCTTCGGGAACAAACCCCGGTGGAGAGGCCAGTTGCAAGAGGATGCCTCTGGGATCCCGTCATCCCTGCAGATTTTAGGCTCTTCGTGTTCAGGTTTCCCAGTGCTTGCCTCTCCTGCACGTTCACAGTAAACACCACGGAGCCTCTGACACCGAGCCCCATATTCACCAGCAGACAGTCAGGTTTCTGCCAATGCTGGACACGCTTGGTTGCTTTTCAGTCTCTAAATTCAGTTCATTCTTGTTTTTAGTGTCCCATAATGACCTCCCCCATAATCACCATGCATAGTTTCTCTTCTTTCTCTTAAGACAGCAGCAGTGGCCCTGGATTTTATGTCTCCCCTTACTCCTGCGGGAAGGAAGGGGTACCAGTTTGAGACAATCCTTGTTAATATTGCTGCTCCGGGCAAAGCATTATTTTGCTTTTTAGCTAGACTTGCCTTCTTTCCTGGGATTTTTTTTTTTTTTTCTTTCTGGAGATGCACAGAAATTCTGACAAGTCAAGAATCAAACCAAGAGGCGGAAGATAAGGGTCACCTATTTTTTAGGTCTAATAGATACAGTTGCAGAAGTTCCAAAAGAGAAAGCATGAAGAGTAGCAAAACAAGCCAGGGCTCCAAGTTTAGCTACCACATCAATGAAGATGAAAAGCAACCAAAGTCATGGGGTACTGATCTCTGATTCTTCCTCCAGGCAGCATTCTCAAAATCTTGACGAGTCTTTTTTCTTCACTGGGCTAAGCTGCAATGGACTGAATGGTTTCTGTCCCCCAAATTCATATGCTGAAATCCTAACCCCCAAGGTGACAGTATCAGGAAGTGAGGGCTTTGGGAGGTAATTAGGCCATGAGGGCAGGGCCCTAGTGAATGAGACCAGCGCCCTTATGATAGAGGCCCCTCACCCTTTCTGCCCTGTATGGTGAAAAGACAGCTGTCTAGAAAACAGACTGTCAGCACACACGGAATCTGCCAATGTCTTGATCTTAGATTTCCCAGCCTCCAGAACCATAGAAATAAATATTCGTTGTTTGTAGGCCATCCAGACTAAGGGATTCTGTTACAGCAACCCAAATGGACTAAGACATAATGCAGAAATCTTCCTTGTTTGGCTGTAATGATGTTTCAGCTTTCCAGGTAGGGACATTCTTCTCTATTCCTAATGGGTATAAAATTGTTGTAATTCCGTTACTTACAGCTTATACTCCTAGGAACCAGTTAGGGCTTTTCTTCCTTCTGACACTGAAGCTTGAATTTCAAAATTGTCCTCTCAATGGAAATTCAAGAAAAATAATTCAAGTGATAAAACTACTGTGGTTGGACTTTTAGGGCTATTTTTCCTCTTTGGATTACAAAGCTACACTTTTCTCATTTATGACTACACAACTTTTAGACATCTCAGAGCAAACAGACATCACCGAGCATCTCAACTCCCAGGCCTCTTGCTTTTGTGAAGCTGTTCAATAAGTTGGGGATTTTATTTGGAGCACAAAAAATACCCAAACCTGTTTTGAGTTAAAGAAGTGTGGTGTTTTTAAAATATGTTCACAAAATCTTTACCTGAATGGGGAGTTGACTTCGTAAACTGCTCTGATGAACAGAATATGGTCAAAGTGATGCTGTGTAGCGTCCAGGGCTGGGTCATTAAGAAGGATTGCTTCTGCCTGGCTCTCACTCTCTCGGATCACTTACTGGGGGAAAGCCAGCTGCCATGTCCTGAGAATACCAGAGTAGCTCTGGGAGAGGTCTATGTGGAAGAGACCTAAGTCCTTCCCCCACCACCAAGTCACACGTGGGAGCCACCTTGAAAAGGCACCTCCAGTGCCATTGAGCCTTCAGAAGCTGCACCCTCAGCTAACACCACAACTCCAGCCTCCAGAGACCGCTAAGCTGCTCCAGAAATCCTGACCCATAGATACTGTCAGAGATGAAAACTGTTTACTGCTATTTAAAGCTATAAGTTTTGGGGAAATTCATTATACAATAATAGATAACTAATATAGGACACAATTAGCAGAGGATCCTGTTCTATTCTTGAACCCTCGAAATGAAAATAACAATTATTGTATAATCAGAGAATTCTTTTTCCTCCAGCTATTTATATTTTATTCTAATTCATTTGGATCACATGAATCCCACCCAAAATGCTCCAAATCTCTACTTTTCTTTCCATCTGTTCACATTTGAAAGGTTGATATGCATTCTTTGCATGTGAATGGAGCAGGAATGCCAAAAAGGGTTAAGAAAATGAAAAGCCAGATACAATTCCCCTCTTACTCATTAAATATTTCACACCTTTTATCTCCTTTGATCCCTTTTTGTCTCAAAGAAAATGTTTCAGTTTTGGGCTGCATTCGCTCCAAGGCACCAGCTTAGTGTAGGGCCTCACTACCTCTTGCATGAATTACTGATAAATCTTCATCCTTTGCCCTCTGGCAAGATTCTCTTCTAAGGCACCGATCTGACTATATCACCTTTTCACTGAAAAACTTTCAAAGTTTACTCATGATATTCTGGGTTGAGGTCAGTCATCAGCTGTCCCACCTCATGTGTGGTTACATCTGGGGCTCACAAGGAGGCAGACTCTTATAAACCAGAGGCACATGCAAGTATGCTACATCCTCTTCCTTAATGTGCTGGGATACCTCACAAGGTTCCACTGCCTAAGGGGTTCGAGTCCATTGGCAACATGGGCTTGGCGATATCTGTTTTCCTTGGTGATGAGGCTCACGGGAGTCTTTTGCATTTATTGTCAGATCCTAACTCATTTGTTTTTACAAGAATAGAGTTTCGAAAGCAAAGGCAAACGCATCTCTAGCCAAGTTGCCTGTTAACGCAATCCACCTGAAACGATGGATGGGCGTTGGCGACCAGCATCTTTCTGTAAAGCAATGAAGGGGAGTACAAATATAGGACATCCAGTTCAATTGGAGTTTCAAATAAGCAATGAATAAACTCCTAGTATAAGTATATCCCGAATAGTGCACAGAATATACTTATATTAAGAAGTTATTTGTTGTGTAAATTTAACTGGCATCCATCCTGTATTTTTCTTTGTGGAATCCAGCATCCCTAATTATACCCCCCTATAGCTGAAGGTCTGGGAAGGGCATTGTCATGACTGCCATGCACTCCCGGGGCTAAGAAAAGAAAGGTAAGAGGTTGGAATTACTAAAACTTCAAAACCTAGAAGAGGATCCTGAGAAGCTGGAACTCAGACACCCAAGGAAACAGTCCCCACCAGCTGCTGCTAGTATCAGGGAGGGTAGGAAACTGGTTCTACTACTGTTGGAGAGCTACAAAGTAGATTCAACTGCTGCCATGGGAAGGAACTGCTGCTCAGGGATGAAGCGGTGTTGCTAGTCAGGACCACAAGCAGACAGGAAGCCAAGGGAAAGCAAAGGGAACACCAAGAGGGAGAAGCAAGGCCCTTCTCTGTCCTCCAGCCTGGCAGCCTCCCTCCGCACCCCTTCTTGGCAGGGCCTCACAGGGAGCCACTGGCAAAGCAGAAATGCAGAACAGGATATCAAAGATTGGGTTTGCAATTAAAAGTAAACATTTACTACCTGGCACTGATATAGATGACCAAAAATCACACCCAGTCAATGAAATGCTGAAAAATGAGTGGCTGTCAGCCCCATACGCTTTCAACATAACCCTGGATTTACATATGCCATGGTTGGATGGTGATGGGGTTTGGGATATGCTACCCCCAATATGGCACCCTGGCATACGGACTATCTTAAGCTGAAGGAATGTGAGAACCAGCAGGTGTGGGAAGGACTCTCTGACCTTCTCCCCAAAACAGGTGTAAGACCTTCACAGGAGAGGTGTCCTGCCCACAGAGAAGGAAGGAGCATCCTTATCTCCGAAGACAGAGGGACACTGGGAGGAATCTGAATGAACGGGCTGTGCTAAGTGTCCCCCAGTCTAGTACCCATAGCTTACACACTTAGTCCTGTCCCGTTTTCTATAATTTTCCACTCTCCATCAAATCTAGAATGAAAATGTTCAGGCTGAACCCCTTCTTCAGGTCTTCATTTCTTTATGAAGTTTCTGTGTCATGTAATGCTTATATGAAATCAATTGTATGCTTTCTTATTAAGCTGTCTTTTGTTACAGAGCCCCAGCCTAGAAGGGTAGAAGCCAAAATGTGTTTTCACTCCAGGTCCCCGTGAAGTCCAAGCATGCCAGGGCACTGGAGCAGGCCTGGGGGACCTGGGATCTTCTAACCTGCAACTTTGGCGCAATGACTTGTCTGGGGCTCTGCGGAAGCTTCCTTAGGAAATATGGTCCCTTCCCTCTTACCCAGGTTACACCTGCATCTCAGTCTGGCAGCTCTTGCACCTCCCTGGCTCCCTCTGGGTCTCCTTCCTCACAGGCAGCCCCCTAATGAAATCCTTGCAGGTTTTATCCTGCCTTAGTATGGAACATGAGGTAGGCTAACAGGAGAGTAGCAGCTTCCGACTGACCACTCTGTGATGCTTTGGCATTCCTCCTTACCCTTTCAGGTACTCAGTAAACAACTCACTACCTTGCCAACAGTACTTTGTATTACATCTTCTCTCTTCAAGTAACCGGTGTGGCTTCTGTCTCTTGACTGGACCCTGACTGGGTGCTCCTGAGCTCAGAACTCTAAATTGCTCCAGGAAGCTTAAGAGGCTAATCCCTTCCACTAAAAATACGTGGAATGTTTATTTTCCTTTAACTTCCCTTGTTATTTAACACAGACTTGGTGAAACAGGTTGAGCAAGATGACTGCCTGGTATAAATGTAGCAGCAGACATTTGTTGACATTGTGTTCGATACTGGGAGTCACACTTGGACACACCGGCAAACTAGAAAGCGCCACGGGAAGGTGATCATGAAAATGACAAATCTTCAGTCTCAATGAGGGGCGTGCTTATTTAATCTGAAGAAGAGAAGGTCAGTCACTTGGACACTGGATTCCAATTATTTTGCATAGCTCCAGCTGGACCAATCAGCAGAGCTGGAATGAACACGTGGCTCTAACTTGGCAGCAAAGCTAATCTGTATCTCTTCAATATTGTCAAACGTGTATGTGTCAAAAGTGGGGAGAAATCATTTTTTCTGCTAATAAAACGTGTAGTTCTTTATGCTCAAGTCTCAGTTCCTCAAATATTAATATTTTTAAACCAGTTTTATTGTCTCACTGTTTCGTTTATTAATGAATTGAATCAATTTTTGATGTGTGTTCCTTCTATTTCATGTATTTCTATGAAATCCATGTTTTTAAATTTCAAAAATTACATTTGACACAGACATAAGTTAAAAAGTGAAGTAGCTGTCCAAATGGAAAAGAAATATTAATAAAACCAGAATTCAGAACACCTACTGTTTCCTGGACTAAACAGCTGACATCTGTGGCATTTGGGTTCTGGGTGCTTCACTCTTAGAGTGACATTGTCTAAGACCTACAAGAAGAGGGTGACAAAGATGATGAGAGGTCTTGAAAACATGTTAGGTGAGGTATTAATAGAATTAAGGAACTGAAGAGTCGAGAGGGATGTATTGTGACCGTTTTTAAGTTTTATCTCTGATGCTACCAGATGTGACAGATCACAGTGCTGCATAAACTGAGAAGCATCATTAACCTTTCCAGGTCTGTTTCTTTATCTGTAAAATGAATGACTTGGAACAGCTCCAAAATTTGAAGACAACTGTACTCGGTATTGAAAGTTTATTGAATACAGGGGAGATTGGATTTATCTTGTGCATTTCTTAAGAGCACAACTAAACCTTCTGGGTAGAAGTGATAGAAAAACAGATTTTTGGCTGAGTGTAAATAAAAGCTTTCTAACTATGAGAATTGTTCACAAGTACAACAAGCTGTCTTGTGAAGTCCTGTGTGCTGGGGCCATTTGGGAAGATCCAATGACATATTCTAATGGATTTACCTACTGGTGCCATTAACCAGCATGGCCTTCCAAGAGTACGTCAGGGCCTCATAAAACACAGGCAAAGGCCTTCGTGGCTCCAAGAGTGAATCCCAAATGACTAACTCTGCATTTCTAAAGGTTTTCTTTCATGTTTCTGATTTTGTCTTTCTGTTTTTCTTTCTGTCCTTGGCTAAGTCTGCTAGTCTGTCTGTTTTGATTAACTAAGGGTCAAGTCCAGTTGTGTCCTGGAGCAGATCATATTGGGTTATGAGAAACAAATACTCGCATCTTTTCTCAGTTCTGCATTTGTGGCATTGTGTCGGTAAACTGAAAACAGCAACAGGAATATTTATACCACAGCAATAGGCAAATGCTACACATTAGGACTTGTTTTGGGAAAAGCTGTTATATCTGAAACAACATATATCTTTTCACATCTGGGTCCAGGTAGTAGTAAGTCCATGTCTTGTTTCTAACCATTAGACCCATCTCAACTGCATAATCTAGAGAACATCCTTATAAAACTTGTGGTTTGGGCCAAGTCCCATTCTAGAGCCAGACCCAGATGGCCAGGCGGGGCTCGACTCCATTGTTAAAAGACTCTGTGTGTATGTGTGTAATTCTGATATGCACATGGCTGATTATTACAGGGAATTTGGTTTTATGAGCTGATCATTTGAGCAACCTTGTCAATCTATTTGTCCACTTGTGAGCTCAAATTAATTAAGAAAATATTTTGTGCCCAATTGAAGGGAAAACAGCCCTTTGAGAACTGGACTGGTGAGTTTTTTGTTTCTGTGTTTACTTGTGACCTGTAGCTGAGGTTATAGAGCTGAAGCCAAGCAGTTCTATGTAATTGAGAAAAGCTTTTATCTCTCATTGTGTGTGTGAAATATTTTCTTACCTCTGCAGGGTATTAATAAATTAAATTAAAAGTCCTTTTAAATTAAAGAAACTCTTTTCCAATTTACTTATAGCATAAGTCAATTATTTATACTATGCTTACATAAATCTACTATTTCCAGAATTCCTAGAAAATAAATAAATTAAAATTTTAATATTCTAAATGTTCTAGTCTTTTAACAAAAAATTCTTTCAGAAAGTGCAAACTCAGAAGTATTTTATATGATAATCTAAATACACATGCATAATATGCAATACAATACATAACAATCTAAGTTCGCACAATTAAGGTGAATCTTTGGATAAATCAGACTAGTTCATAATTTTGGTTTAAGGAAAAAATCTTTTTTTTCCCATGATTTTATTAGTATAATATATTTGTACATTTTATATTTTAGAAGATCTAAGTTTATCTTCTGAGTTTCCTCTATTTCTTTTTTTTTTTTTTTTTTTTTTTTTTTTTTTTTTTTTTT